>NC_136430.1:455335999-455695999 GCF_052849685.1 Lactuca virosa
CAAAGCCAGAAGTCAACAACCTACCCCCAGTAGCTTAAAACCCAAATCCTAACCCTCGTCCAACATTTCAAGGCCCCACACCTCTGTGGGCAACAAACTTGAATAGATGGAGTCACGAGCAAGGTCATCCGTTACCTTACAACAGAGACCGAAGCTTTTATGACTTAAGCGAGGGAGGATCAGCGGACAGAATCTTGCCTATTCTAGTCCGCAGGGTTGCTTGTACTGATGAGCAGGGTAGAGCGGCTATCTATCAAATCCTGCAGGTTGATGCCGACAGTGGAGTCAAAACTGTCCGCATCCGCCAACTGGAGTCTGCTCATGCAAGAACTCAGAACCAAAACGCAGCTCTGCAGAGAGAACTTGCTGAGACCCAAGCCGAAGTCAGGGAACTTCGAGCTCAGCAAGTAAGATCTGAAAGGCATATGAGGGACATAGAACGCCTTCTGTCAGAATCAAGGACCCACTCTAGTAGTTCTCGTCGCAGATAGAGTCTCCTCGACTTCTCTTTTGGATATAACTTAGTTTATGTAAAAACTCTAGTCTAATTTCCCATCTTTGTTAAAACTTAGACCTGTTCGGTCTTGATTAGGTTGTAGTTCTGTCAAAATTTTCCCATCTTGGTTGATGTAAGACCTACTTTTAGGTCATTTTTCCCGAACTTGTTACATCTGTAATTCCAGTATTATTGACAGATATCTAATCTCATGGAAATTATTATCCAAATGCTTTCATCTTTTAGTACTAGATCTACATTCAATCATGCTATTCAATTGTACTGTTAGGCTATGGATAGTTAGTCCATGAGTCATTCTCATCAATTCTATCTATTAAATTCTTATCAATATCTTCATCTTTGTAAACTTATAGTTGAAAGATGCCTCCTCGTCGATCAACGAGACGTGATTCTCCGATAACTGCAACACCACCTACTCCTCAAATCGATACGACGGCTCTAAATGCTGATGTAGCTGCGGCTGTGGCAACAGCCATGGCTCAATATCATTCTTCGAGTGCCACCGGAGGTGGTACACCTGTTAATTCTACCCACGGCGAAGCTCCTGTGCGCTTGAGAGAGTGCTCCTACAAGGACTTCACAAACTGCAAGCCACTGTCCTTTAAAGGGACTGGCGGAGTCATTGCCCTCTCGCAATGGTTCGAAAAGACGGAGTCGATCTTCGAGATCTGCTCATGCCCGGAAGGAAGCAAAGTCAAATTTGCTGCTTGCACCTTCGAGGCAAAGGCCCTGACATGGTGGAATAGCCATGTCAAGTCACTATCTCTTATAGTGGCGAATGCCATGGGCTGGGAAGCTCTGAGAGAGCTAATGATTGAAGAATACTACCCGAGGGGCGAGATTCAGAAATTGGAACAGGAACTTTAGAGCCGGACCATGAAGGGCTCCGACATTGTGACCTACACCGCCAGGTTCTGCGAGCTGGTGGCCCTCTGTCCCAACATGGTTCATACAGAGGGAAAGAAGATAGAGAGATACATATGGGAGCTGGTGCCTCCATTCCAGGGGAATGTTTTGGCTTCAAACCCCACTACATTCAATAGTGCCAAGCGGTTGGCACAGCGGCTTATTGACCATGGGGTCCGTACCCCGTCAACAACAACAACCCTGGCCATCTCAGAACCCGCCAAAACCGCTGATTCCAAGCGGAAGTTCTGGGATGACAAAAAGAAGAAGAAGGCTGCCAAAAAGCAGCAGGTCGTGGCAGTTCATGCTGCGATAGCACCTGCCGCTGTTGCTCCGGTCAAGCAGTACGCTGGAAGTTTTCCCAAGTGCAACAAGTGCAACTTCCACCACATCGGAGCCTGTCGGGAAATGCAGTGCTCTAACTGCAACAGGAAGGGGCACACTGCCCGTTTCTGCAAGGCTCCGGCAAGGCCAATCAACCAAATCCCCGACGCTGGAGTGGGCCAAGCTTGCTACGGTTGTGGCGAAGTGGGCCACTACAAAAGGAACTGCCCGAAGGCAGGGAACGCCGGTGGAGTGGGAAGAGTTTTGGCTATAGCCATGAGGAAGCGGTTGCCGACCCTACAGTGGTCACTGGTACGTTTCTCCTCGATAACTCTTATGCATGCATACTATTTGATAGTGGAGCGGAGAGGAGTTTCGTGAACCAAAAATTTGCTCATTTACTTAAGCAAAAATCACGAGCACTTAAAGAACCGTTCACTGTTGAAATGGCTAATGGAAAGACAGAGAGCACTAGCAGTATATTCATAGGGTGTACCCTAACTCTAGATAGTCATTCATTTTCGATCGACCTCATGCCGGTCTCAATTAAAATTTTCGACGTCACTATCGACATGGATTGGTTGAGTCTACATCATGCCGACATCATGTGTTATGAAAAGGTTGTTCGCCTTAATCTGCCGTCTGGCGAAACTCTAGTAGTTTATGGCGACAAACCCGGCACGAACCTTCGTAGGTTCATTCAGAACTTCTCCCGCATTACGAAACCTCTTACAACACTGACCCAGAAGGGCGTGGCCTTTGACTGGGAAGATAAGCAGGAGAGAGCGTTCCAAACGCTCAAGCGAGCCTTGTGCACCGCACCAATACTATCCCTCCCCGAAGGGATAGAAGACTTCGTTGTCTATTGCGATGCGTCAAATCAAGGGCTTGGCTGTGTTCTGATGCAACGAGGTAAGGTTATCGCCTACGCCTCGAGAAAGCTGAAGACACACGAGGTCAACTACACCACTCACGATCTTGAGCTAAGAGCAGTTGTGTTTGCTCTGAAGATCTGGAGACACTACCTGTATGGTACAAAAAGCACTATCTTTACAGACCATAAAAGCCTACAACATATATTCGAACAGAAGGAGCTCAACATGAGACAACGACGGTGGGTCGAGCTACTCAGTGATTACGAATGCAAAATTCGTTATCATCCGGGTAAAGCCAACGTAGTAGCTGACGCCCTAAGTCGGAAAGAATACTCTGGTCGTAGAGTCAAATCATTGACTATGACTATCCATTCACACTTGTCCACGCAAATTAAGGAGGCTCAGCTCGACGCTTTGAAACATGAAAATGTGGCGAGTGAATCCCTGAGAGGGATGGATAAGAACTTGGAAGTCAAAGGTGGCGGAGCCTTATATTTCATGGATCGGATCTGGACACCGAAGCACAGTGGTTTCAGAGACTTGGTCATGACCGAGGCGCACAACACTCGTTATTCCGTCCACCCAGGTTTAGATAAGATGTATCTGGATCTTAAAAAGCTATACCGGTGGCCTAACATGAAAGCAGAGATTGCTACCTTCGTAAGTAAATGCCTTACCTGCGCCAAGGTCAAGGTCGAATACCATAAACCCTCAGGTCTACTACAACAACCGGAGATACCGGAATGGAAGTGGGAGCGGATCACTATGGACTTCATAACCAAGTTGCCCAAGACAACGGGTGGACTTGATACCATATGGGTCATCGTCGACAGATTGACCAAGTCCGCACACTTCCTGCCTATCAAAGAGACAGAAAAGATGGAGAAGCTTACAAGAACCTACATACGGGAGATTGTACGACTGCACGGTGTTCCCATATCCATTATCTCGGACAGAGATAGTAGATTCACTTCGAGGTTCTGGCAGTCGCTACAAAGTTCCCTAGGGACTAGGCTGGACATGAGTACAGCCTACCATCCACAGAACGACGGACAAAGTGAGAGGACTATCCAAACCTTGGAAGATATGTTGCGAGCCTGTGTGATCGACTTTGGGAAGGCATGGGATACTCATTTACCCCTTGTCGAATTTCCCTACAATAATAGTTATCACACAAGCATAAAGGCGGCTCCATTCGAGGCCCTCTATGGCCGAAAGTGCAGATCCCCTCTGTGCTGGGCTGAGGTGGGTGATACACAGTTAGCTAAAGGACGAGTTCCTGAAAGCGCTCTCACAGGTCCGGAAATCATTCGGGAAACGACAGAGAAGATCGTTCAGATTCGCGAATAATTGAAAGCCTCTAGAGACCGACAGAAAAGCTACGCAGATAAACGAAGGAAACCGTTGGAATTCCAGGTGGGCGACCGTGTTCTATTGAAGGTCTCACCCTGGAAAGGCTTGATACGCTTCGGAAAGCGTGGAAAGCTAAATCCAAGATACATAGGGTCTTTCGATATTCTCGCTAGAATCGGCCCTGTAGCTTACAAACTTAACTTACCCCGCGAGCTCAGTAACGTACATTCTACTTTCCACGTCTCGAACTTGAAAAAATGTATTCTGTGAAGTTTCGGCTTAGCAGTGTACAACCCGAAGTTCGAATATGAGATCGAGCGATATTTAGCCGAAACAATCTAAACGAGAATTGAAGATCTCGTCGATAGTAGTCCAACGGTGAAAAGACAGACGAAAACGGACTTCAGATGAAGGAGTTATGAATTTATAACGGAGTTTTCCTGTCCCCGACCTACTAAAAATAATATAATAAAAATAAAGTCAAAATTAGCCGACAGAGTCTAAACGAGAGTTGTAGACCATAATCTCACCTACGCGTGGATATAAAGAACGTCGAAAACGGAGCTCGTATGCGAAATATATGAATTTCTGAAGTTCGGGGCGCGAACCCCAAGGATGTATCAGAGCTCACGACGTGAGCAGGTGATTGACGTCTTCCAGAGCAAGTGGACGAGTGAAGAACGCAATGACCTACTAGGCTCACGATGTGAGCATTGGAAACTCACGACGTGAGTACTGAATATTGGCCCTATAAATAGAAATCGAGGGTCAGCCGAATTTGGTTGCTCCATCTATTCTCTCTCACTCCCGATACTCTCTCTAGCCTTCTTAAAGTACCCCCGAAGCCCCAGTATCATCCCGACACCCGAAGTGAGTTCCGAAGCCCCAAAGATCCCGAGAAGAAAAGAGTTTCAAGCCGAAGCTCTGCCCACGAGAAGTCCAGTGTGTGAAGATATCCCGGTTTCATAGAAGAACTTCTATTTGAAGAGCCGTAGTGCTGTCCGACAGTCATCTTAACAAGTGAGTGTATAGTTACTTTCTTCTAACACATAGATATGAATTATTTTCTATGAAATATATGTTATGTGTTTATATATTGTTTGTTTATTTGAGATGGATGTTGGATGAATGTTTTATACAGGTTTGTATATGATTTAAACTATATACGTAATTTATATCTATAAATATGTTGGGTAGAACATGGGTAGATGAAATAGTTGGTGAGTGATGAAAGATTTGTTTGAGGGTGAGACGAAAGGTGATATAGATCATGAAATGAGGGTGACAGGTGAAAAATGAGTGAAACCTTTACCCAAACGATGGCCCCTGTCATTCAGCAGAGTAGGGATGACAATCACGGACTATTCTAGACAGTCATGTGGAACATTAGCAAGCTCGCAACTTGTAGGTGTTGTGAACGATGTGTTCACCGGTGTACTCTAAAAACCCTGGCAGCTATGGACTTAGTGCCATATATAAAAACCTTGGTAGCTATGGATTTAGTACTATGTAGATGAACCTTGGTAGCTATGGATTTAGTACTGTGTAGATGAACCTCGGGCAGCAATGGACTTTGTGCCAATTCCTTAGGTCAAATTCTTTTCAGCTAATTTTTAGCTCAGTTTAAAGTCCGGTTGGGTAATTTTAATATTTATTTTCTTGAGAGAAAAAATTAGAGGAAGTATACTTTAGGATTATTTGTGCAACATTTAAGTCACAAAACTCTAAGAGTTTGGAGTTTTCGGCCCAAAATAGTGTTAGGGCCGAAAACCCTAAGGGGTATATAAATGGCACTTAGTCATTTTTAGTCATTTTTCCCATTTCCAAGTCAAGAACAATTCTCTCTCAAGTATCATAAGATCTTCATCCGAATTTTTGTCAAGATCTTCAAGATTGTAAGTGTTTCCTTCCTTGTTTAGTTGATCTCTTCCATTATCTAGTGATCTTACATGATTTCATCCATGAAATCATTCCATTTTCTTAGATCTTCAAGTGTTCTTCATTTCACCAAGAACACACACTAGTGTTTTGGGCCGAAAACACCCTTATTTGCTTCCATATTGTAAGTATCTATCTCCTATACTTGTTATCTAGTAAGGATACTTGATTTAGGGCTTTGAAATCATCATTTATCCAAGAACAAAAGGTGTTTTCGGTCTAGTGCATCTCCTTAGACCGAAAACCCATATGAAGGGTGCAAAAATGACTTTAAGCCTTTACTAATACTTAGTATTGAGTCTAAAACACTTCATTGATTGTTGAAAGCCCTTGGAAATCACCTTATGCATCAAGACCATTTGGACCGAAAACCATATGGACCGAAAACTCCAATGAGAGGCCATACTCCCCTTAGATGCAACCCTAATGTACTCCTAGCACTTGAATCAAAGTGTTATACATATTTTAGGGTGTCTTTACTTAATTAGTTAGTTTTTAAGTGACTAATTGGATACATATATGTGTCAATATATGTTAAATAGGATCCGTGTGTGTGCTCAAGTCTTCACTTGACACTTAGCATCCTATACCATCCGTTCATCCAAACCACTCACTACATGTGAGTTCATACCCCTTAATCAACCTTTTAAATGCTTTTATGGGGGGAGGGGATACAAGTTGAACTATTATAGTTATTATATCAATCACATGTGATTAATAACTACCAAACAAGTGGATTTCTTACTTTTCAAACTAAGTTATCAATCAAACTATTTCAAACTATTTTGCAAACTCTTTTGCATGTTAAATACTTTCTATTCAAACTCTTTTAAACTTATACTTTGTCAAATGTGTATCTATATAGATATAGTTATATAAGTAGGATTGAAAGGACTTAGGACTAATAGCTCGCCTTGCTTCCTGTTCCTTGTTTGGTTGTGGACTTAGGGTATCGGTTATTTGTCCGAAGGTCGTTTGAATCCTAGTTATATATTATGTATATTGTCACACCCCAAAACCGGAACGGCGGAAACGTTCGGGGGTGGAGGACGTCATATAAAGTATCAAGGGCATCCCCTCTCCTATCATCTTCTGAATTACTAACTTTAAAACACTAGAACTTAATCCAAAAAGCCTGAAAGTTAGCAGAAACTGTTCTGACTCCTATTGAAGTGAGAGGTTGTACAGAATAGAAATTTCGGGTTGTCACATCATCCCCCCGTTAGAAGGAATTTCGTCCCAAAATTAGAGTTTAAGCAAATTAGTAGTTACAAATAACTAAGTAAAAAGACGAGGATATTTCAGTTTCATCTGATCCTCTCGCTCCCAAGTGAATTCAGGTCCTCGATTGGCGTTCCAACGAACCTTCACTATCGGGATACGGCTTTGTTTCGTTTGCTTGACCTCCCGGTCCATGATCTCTACTGGTTCTTCCACGAAGTTGAGGCTCTCGTTGATCTCGATCTCGTCGAGTGGGATTACAAGAGTCTCATCGGACAGACACTTTTTCAAGTTCGAGACGTGGAAAGTAGAATGTACGTTACTGAGTTCGCGCGGTAAGTTAAGTTTGTAAGCTACAGGGCCGATTCTGGCAAGAATCTCGAAAGGCCCTATGTACCTTGGATTTAGCTTTCCACGCTTTCCGAAGCGTATTAAGCCCTTCCAGGGTGAGACCTTCAATAGAACACGGTCTCCCACCTGGAATTCCAACGGTTTTCTTCGTTTATCCGCGTAGCTTTTCTGTCGGTCTCTAGAGGCTTTCAATCGTTCACGAATCCGAACAATCTTCTCTGTCGTTTGCCGAATTTTCTCCGGACCTGTGAGAGCGCTTTTAGGAACTCGTCCTTTAGCACTTAGAGAACTTCGCATAGAGCTTCTCCGATCGTAATGTTTCTAAGACTTGACGAAGATGTTGACTATGTTCCTCCTTACTACGAGAGTAGATGAGTATGTCATCGATGAAAACGATGACGAATTGATCCAGGTAAGGACGACACACCCTATTCATTAAATCCATGAATACTGTAGGGGCGTTAGTTAATCCGAATGGCATCACTACGAATTCGTAGTGCCCATAACGAGTTCGGAAGGCTGTCTTGGGAACATCCTCCTCTAACACTCGTAGTTGGTGGTACCCGGATCGTAGATCTATCTTCGAGAAGTAGTTGGCTCCTTGAAGTTGATCGAATAAATCGTCAATGCGGGGTAAGGGATAACGATTTTTAATGGTAATCTTGTTGAGTTCCCTGTAGTTGATGCACATTCGAAACGATCCATCTTTCTTCTTGACGAACAAGACCGGTGCTCCCCATGGTGAGAAGCTTGGCCTAATGAATCCCTTATGGAGAAGTTCATTAAGCTGACTGGAAAGTTCCTGCATCTCCGCCAGTGCCAGACGATATGGAGATTTAGCTACTGGAGTAGCTCCTGGCACTAAGTCGATTCTGAACTCGACTTGGCGTTGTGGTGGTAATCCTGGAAGTTCTTCTGGAAAGATGTCGAGAAAGTCGCGTACTTCTGGGATGTTCTGGATATCTTTCACTTCTTGACTCGTATCGACGATGTGTGCGAGGAATGCATGATATTCCTTTCGCAAGCACTTCTGAGCTTGTATGCACGAGATGATGCGAAGGCTCGTACTAGGTTTGTCGCCGTAGATAACTAGGGTTTCGCTGTTAGGAAGGTTAAGACGAACTGCTTTTTCAAAGCACAAGATGTCGGCGCGATGAAGACTCAACCAATCCATGCCGATAATGACGTCGAAACTTTTAATTGGGACCGGCATGAGGTCTATCTCGAAAGTATGGCCATCTAAAGTTAGAGTACAACCTACGTATGTGCAGTTAGTACTTTCCGTTTTCCCATTTGCTATTTCTACAGTGAATGATTTATCTAATGCACGTGGTTTTTGTTTAAGCAAGTGTGCAAATTTCTGGTTTACGAAGCTTTTCTCCGCTCCGCTGTCGAAAAGTATGCAAGCATATAAGTTATCGAGGAGAAACGTACCAGTAACTATTGTAGGATCACCTACGGCTTCCTCGTGGCCTATGGCCAGAACTCTTCCTACTCCGCCAGTTATCCCTGCTTTAGGGCAGTTCCTCTTGTAGTGGCCCACTTCGCCACAACCGTAGCAAGCTTGGCCCATACCCGCGTTAGGAACTTGAGCGGTCGGCCTTGTTGGAGTCTTGCAGAAACGGGCAGTATGCCCCCTTCTGTTGCAGTTAGTGCACTGCATTTCCCGGCAAGGTCCGTTGTGATGGAAGGTGCATTTGTTGCACCTCGGAAGATTACCGGCATAAGGCTTCGCTGGTAAGGGATTAGCAGGGACAACAGGAGTTACTGTGGCAGCATTGATTGTAACTAGTTGTTGTCTCTTTGAGGATTCTTGCGAAGCCTCGCTTTTCCTCTTGTTCCACCCCTTTTTCTTGTTGTTGTTGTTGTTTCCCTTCTGTTGCTCAGGTGTAGAAATCGTTGGGTTCTGGTGATTTTCGTGATCTATAAGAGATTGTGCCAGCTCTTTGGCGCTGTCAAAAGTAACATGCCTAGATGCTAACACACTTGACTGGATCTGGGGCGACAGTCCCCAAATATATATCTCTTTATTTTCTTGCTCTCAAGAGCAACCATATCAGGGCAAAGAATTGCCAGATCACAGAATCTATTAGTATAAGTTGATATGTCAGAACCAACCATTTCAAGACCCCAGAGTTCCTGTACGAGTTTTTGAATTTCCCCTCGTGGACAGTACTCTCTCATCAGCATGGCTTTCAAGTTTTCCCAACTTATCGAATTTGCCACTATTAGAGTCAGTGACTTAACGTGGCCATTCCACCAAGTTAAAGCCCTATCTGAAAAGGTACAAGTATCAAACTTGACCTTATTGTTCTTTGGGCAGGCGCAGATTTCAAAGACCGCTTCTGTCTTTTCGATCCACTGCCTTAAGATCATAACCCCTCCAGTTCCATTGAAATTCCTGGGTTTGGCATTCGTAAAATCCTTGTAGGTGCATTCCCGGGGATGCCCATGACTCTCGCCATGGTTGGAAGGAGGTGCACCTATTCCCGATCCACTAGGGACAGGAGTATTGATGTGTGACATGGCAGCCGCTACGGCCGCCGTGACAGCTGCTTAGAATATAGCAGCGTCGAACTGAGGAGGTGGTGGAGGTGGTATCGGTGTTTCGTTATTATTGTTACGCCTTGGATTTCTGCGAGGAGGCATCTTTTAGCTATAAGTTTAGAAAGATGAAGATAATGATAAGAATTTAATAGGAAAATTGATGAAAATGAATCATGGACTAACTCTTCATAGCCCAACATCACGATTAAATGTAGATTTAGAACTAACAGATGATAGCATTTGGATAATAATTTCCATGAGATCAGGTACCTGTCAATATTACTGGAATTACAGACGTAACAAGTTCGGGAAAAATGGCCTAGTAGGAGGCCTTACATCAACCAAGATGGAAAATTTTGACAGGACTACGACCTAATCAAGACCTAACAGGTCTAAGATTTACAAAGATAGGAAATTAGACCAGAGTTTTACATAACTAGGTTATATCCAAAAGAGAAGTTGATGAGATTCTATCGGCGACGAGAACTACTAGAGTGAGTTCTTGATCCCGACAGAAGGCATTATATGTCCCTCACACGCCTGTCAGATCTTACTTGCTGAGCTCGAAGTTCCCTGACTTCAGCTTGGGTTCCAACAAGTTCTCTCCGCAGAGCTGCATTGTGGACCAGAGTCCTTTCATGAGCAGACTCTAGTTGGCGAATGCGGACTGTGTTAACGCCAGAGTTGGCGTCAATCTCCATGACTCGGTCGATAGCGGCTCGACCCTGTTCGGTGTTTCGGAAAATCCTACGAACCATGATGGGCAAGACCCTGTCAGCTGAACCTCCCTCAGTGAGGTTGTAGAAGCTTCTGTCTCCATTGTAGGGGATGGGTTGACTCTGTTCCTGACTCCATCTATTCAAGTTTGTGGCCCACAGAGGTGTGGGTCCTTGAAATGCTGGACGAGGGTTCAGGTTTGGGTTTTGAGCAGCTGGGGGTAGATTGTTGACTTCTGGTTCTGAGTCTGAACTATCAGGAAGGCCTTCAGCTTCGTGATCATCCAAAGGAATTGGGTGATCATTCTCTGGCTCTTCTTCGAGCCATCCAACATTGTCGTGGTTAGGGTAGTATGGGTCGCCGTGGGGATGGAATCCAGCCATGATATCTACGCGAGAAAAGGGATATAAGAAGAAATTAATAGACGTACTAACTAAGATAATTATAAGATGATCTTTATCAGTTACTTCAATACTTGTTTAGTGCATACTAGTTATATGTACTCAGGACAGGATAGACCTTCGAATAAGTGACCCTAACTCTAAGCCTACAACCAAACAAGGACAAGAAGTAAAGCAAAGATTCACAGATTCTAAGTCTATGACGTCCTAGATACATATAAACTTAGTGTATCCACTCAGCAACTATTGACCTACTGATAAAGACCTTTTAGTTCTCAAATAAGTAATTATAGTAATACCAAATACCCCTATGGTATTTCATTGTGGTAATGTTGGTAAGTTTTTAGACTTGTTGCCATATCACAACCATTCTTGGGCATATGCTAATCATTCCTCGGACCAGCATAGTTGATCAGGCTATGCCACTCCCAGGACTGACCATACATCCCCGAGCTTACCTGTGATATCCAACAATCATAATACTTTTGTTTTTGTCGTCGTGACACTGATTTTAGTATGAATGCAGGCATGTATACTTAATTAAATATTTTATTATTTAAAAGTATAAACTCTTGGTCAGAGTATTTTAATCCCAATGTATTTATAGTCTGTATATCTTTTATGGGTTGATATACTCAATTCACTATAAACAAAGCTCTGATACCAATCTGTCACACCCCAAAACCGGAACGGCGAAAACGTTCGGGGGTGGAGGATGTCATGTAAAGTATCATAACAGTGCGAAGTAGTAAACAAGCAACAACATCATCCATTGCATTAAAAGTAAAGTTTTAATACATGAGTGTTCTTTCATAGTAATAAGACACCAAAATATGTAATCAAAATAAAAGACGACTCTTGTCTGTGCTCCGTCTTCTCAAAAACCTGGTCATCGTACCTGTCTACTGGTGACCTGAGAATACAAGTTATTTTGAAAGTGTAGATGAGCATAAAGCTGGTGAATTCATAAGTATTATGGTGTCATTGATTTGAAAAGCTGTTATGAAAGACTTGTAAATATTTGATGAAACATTTAGTATAAGTTTGAAAACCCTAGAAAATCCCATATTTCCTACTAGTATAAAAAGTAGTCTTCTACCAAGACCCGAATACTTGAAGGTTGCATTTCTGTCTAAATGAAAGTTTTTCCCCTGTGTGACTATTATTATAAATATATAGTCTACCTCATCGTTTATGTGAATGTGTCACAAAATAAAAGTAAAAGGGAAATTATATAATCATTTAAGTATTATCCTTTGGTACTAGGATAAACACGACATAGTAATTGCCGAATAGTATTAACCGTAGACATCCGTCGATGTGCATTTTCCCTCTGTAGCTAATAGCTGGGTGTAGAATGGTTAGTCTCGTACATATATAATAGTATCTACACATATAATATGTAATAGTATCTCATCATATAGTATCTATGTAACAGAATCCATGTAAAAGTATCCATGTAATGGTATCCATGTAATAGTATCTCTTCATATTGCATGTAATGTATTAGTATAGACTCATGAATGAACTGACTCTGGTGTAATTCCTTGTAATAGGAATAGTAATTTGTATCCCCTAAACTATACCTATAATAGTTTACTGGAATGTAAATTGAATGTCCAAGTAGGTTTATACACCCTTGCTACACAAGAGTGTTGGAACTGAAGAAAGAATGAAAGCTCTCATATCAATACATATGTATATGAAACATAAGTGTATAGATATGGTTTTTAACAATAAGTTGAAAGAGGTTTTGTAAACATTTAAGAGTTTTGAACAATAAATAATGATGACTTGATGTCAGTTTATAAAATAATTCAAAAGTAAACTGTTTGATAACAAAGTATAAAACAACCGAAAACTATTGTATTTATCACATTTTGAAGTATGTGCAATCAGATGGTTGAAAACACAGTTATAAATCACATGTGATTGATTCTATAACTTCCTGTTTTCTACTTGTATTCCCCCCCCCCCCCATGAAAGCATTTAAAATCATTTAAAAGATTGATTAAGGGGGTATGAACTCACCTGTAATGGGTGGTTGTGGATGAACTGAATGATGTAGGATCCTAAGTGTCACGTGAAGACTTGTACACTCACAATGATCCTAGTTAACATATAATCACATATATGTATCCAATTAGTCATAAAACAACTAATTATCCAAGTTTAAGACATCCTAAGACATGTAAAACACTCGATTTAAGTGCTATAAGTCATAAGGATTGCATCTAAGGGTGGTAGGACCTTGCTATTGAGTTTGCGGTTCAAGGGTAAACTCCCTTGGAGTTTAGGGTTTTGTGACCATAACTCCTTGAGTTTACGGTCGTAAACCCATGAGTTTACGGCCGTAAACTCATGTTTCTTGACCATTTTGTGTTTTGAAGCCTTAAAGATCACAAGAAGCATTCCTACTTCATGTTTAAGCCTTAGGAAGAGATTAGGGCACCATTTCACTCCTTTAGGGAGTTTACGGTCCTTGGACCATTTATCTTTGGGTTTACGGTCGTAAACCCAATTGATTTATGGTCTTTTGATGTTTTCAAGTACTAAACATTTTAAGGAAGGGGTCTAGACTAGTTTCCAAGGCTTAGAAGCAACTAGGGCACGCTTTGGCACCCTTAATAGGGTTTACGGTCCAAGAACATCTTGGACCGTAAACACCTTGATCCTTGGTTTCTTGGGTGTTTTCTTGATGTTTTAGAAGTGTAACAAGCTTTATAATACACTAGGGTAGGAGTACTTACTAGGTAGAAGCTTGAAAAGGTGCTAAAAGTCCAAGAACATTAGTGTGTGTTCTTGGTGTTCTTGGTGAAACTTGAAGATCTATACATTTGGAATGATTTCACGGATGGAATCATGTTAGATCACTAGATTAGGGTAGATATCAACTTATTAGGGCTAGAAACACTTACAAGTTGAAGATCTTGAAGAATTGTTGGATGATACTTGAGAGAGAAATTGGTTTTGGATCTTGAAAATGTGAAAAGTGGTAAAATATGACTAAGTGTCATATTTATACCCCCTTTTTA
Organism: Lactuca virosa; assembly: GCF_052849685.1. Classification (NCBI taxonomy): domain Eukaryota; kingdom Viridiplantae; phylum Streptophyta; class Magnoliopsida; order Asterales; family Asteraceae; genus Lactuca; species Lactuca virosa. Next base: position 455,350,185 of record NC_136430.1, read on the forward strand.
GGGTTTACGGCCGTAAACGCATTTGTTTAGGCCGTAAACTCCAAACTTTTGGAGTTTTGGGACATTATTGTTGCACAATAAACCCTAGGGCATCCCCTCTCCTGTCATCTTCTGAGTTACTAACTTTAAAACACTAGAACTTAATCCAAAAACCCTGAAAGTTAGCAGAAACTGTTTTGAATCCTATTGAAGTGAGGGGTTGTACAGAATAGAAATTTCGGGTTGTCACATATATGTATATAGATATAAAAGTTACTTCTTTCATTTCAATACCTTTGGGTAGCAAAGGTATACAAACATGTTCATCCATACAAACAACATTACTAGTAACTATAATAGGTATAGTTTAGGAAGTTCAATACTATTACTAGAACAGTGAAACATACAATGAGTCAGTTCACACATGAGTCAATACACACTATGATGAGAAATAAACATAACATACAGATAGAGAACACTATGATGAGAAAAAAACATAACATACAGATAGAGAACACTATGATGAGAAACAAACATAACATACAGATAGAGAATACTATAACGAGAAACAAACGATAACATACAGAGAGAACATACATACATACTAGACAGAGAGAACATACAATACAGCTAGTACATACAATACATATACAAGAACATTACAATAGTTATGTGAGCCACGTAACGGGGCATAACATCACATGTCATGGCTCGTTTTGTATCCAGAATCTCCTTAAATGGGGAGCGTTGAATTTGAGTATAGATCTATACTGGATTGACTATCCTACACCTTGCTGCTCGCTACAGTGGGACTTGCAAGTCTACGGGTGCCAAATGTCATTTCTTCCGACGTCTTTCATCGTCGTGTTTTTAGTCGGTAGTATGGTACAGGCATATCACATGTTACTTTAAATAACATATTGGTTTAAGGTAATTAGTACAGCAGTAGTTACTTAATACAACACTACAATACTTTATTATTTCCCCATTGCATTCACTTTATGATCTTCACACAATGAACAATAATGTAAAACTATATTTTTGGTTAATGATAGTCATACTTGGGAAAATACACACTTTTACAAGAAACAGACATACAAACAATTGATGCCTTGGTTGAAGGCTACTTTTAGTAGAAAACATAGGATTTTCTAGGAGAGTTCAAACATTTACAAACATTTACAAACATTTACAAACATTTACAAACTTATACATCAAGTAGTTACAAACACTTTCATACAAGCAATGACACTAAAATACTTATGATCTCACCAGCTTTAAAGCTGATAAACTCTTTCAAAATAACTTGTATTCTCAGGTCACCAGTAGACAGGTACCGGTGCCAGGTTTTGAGAAGATGGAGCTCGTTCAAGACTCATCTTTTATTTTGATTCATATTTTTGGTGTCTATTAAACGTCACAGAACACACTTGTATTAAAATTATATTATTAATGCAATGGATGATGTTGGTGCTTGTTTACTACTATGCATTGTTGTGATACTATACATGACGTCCTCCACCCCCGAAGGATGCCGCCGTTCCGGTTTTGGGGTGTGACAGATTGGTATCAGAGCATTGTTTATAGTGAATCGAGTATATCAACCCATAAAAGATATACAAACTATAAACACAACGGGATTAAAATACTCTGACCAAGAGTTTATACTTTTAAATAATAAAATATTTAACCAAGTATACATACCTGCATTCATACTAAAATCAGTGTCACTAGGACAGAACAAAAGTATTACGATTGATGGACAACACAATCAGAATTAGAGACATATAGTCAACCCTGGGAAGATATAGCCTGATCAACTATATTATCCGAGGAGTGACTAGCATGTGCCTAAGGGTGGTTGTGAGGTTGCAACAAGTCTAAAAACGTACCAACAATACTACAATGAAAACATTAGAACAGAGCATAAACTAAAAATACTATAGGAGTATTTTTTGTTACTATAATTACTTATCTGAGAACTAAAGGTTTTTATTAGTAGGTCAATAATTGCTAAGTGGATACGCTAAGGTTATATGTGACTAGGACGTCATAGACTTAGAATCTGTGATTTTTGCTTTTCTTCCTGTTCCTTGTTTGGTTGTGGATTTGGAGTTAGGATCACTTATTCGAAGGTCTATCCTGTTTTGCTTTCATATAATTGGTATGCATTAAGCAAGTATTGAAGTAACTAATAAAGATCATCTTATAATTATCTAGTTAGTTCGTCTATTAATTATTTCTTTACCCCTTTTCTCGCGTAGATATCATGGATGGATTCCATATCCTCGGAGACACGTACTATCCCCACAACGGCAATGCATGATGGCTGGGAGAAGAGCCAGAAGATGATCACCCAATCCCTTTGGATGATCACCAAGCTGAAGGCTTTTCTGATGGTTCTTACTCAGAGCCAGAAGTCAACAACCTACCCCCAGTAGCTTAAAACCCAAATCCTAACCCTCGTCCAGCATTTCAAGGCCCCACACTTCTGTGGGTAACAAACTTGAACAAATGGAGTCACGAGCAAGGTTAGCCGTTACCTTAAAACGGAGACCGAAACTTTTATGACTTAAGCGAGGGAGGATCAGCGGACAGAATCTTGCCTATTCTAGTCCGCAGGGTTGCTCGTACTGATGAGCAGGGTAGAGCGGCTATCCATCAAATCCTGCAGGTTGATGCCGACACTGGAGTCAACACTATCTGCATCCGCCAGCTGGAGTCTGCTCATGCAAGAACTCAGAACCAAAACACAGCTCTGCAGAGAGAACTTGCTTAGACCCAAGCCGAAGTCAGGGAACTTCGAGCTCAGCAAGTAAGATCTGAAAGGTGTATGAGGGACATAGAACGCCTTCTGTCAGAATCAAGGACCCACTCTAGTAGTTCTCGTCGCAGATAGAGTCTCCTCGACTTCTCTTTTGGATATAACTTAGTTTATGTAAAAACTCTAGTCTAATTTCCCATCTTTGTTAAAACTTAGACCTGTTCGGTCTTGATTAGGTTGTAAATCTGTCAAAATTTTCCCATCTTGGTTGATGTAAGACCTACTTTTAGGTCATTTTTCCCGAACTTGTTACATCTGTAATTCCAGTATTATTGACAGATATCTAATCTCATGGAAATTATTATCCAAATGCTTTCATCTTTTAGTACTAGATCTACATTCAATCATGCTATTCAATTGTACTGTTGGGCTATGGAGAGTTAGTCCATGAGTCATTCTCATCAATTCTATCTATTAAATTCTTATCAATATCTTCATCTTTGTAAACTTATAGTTGAAAGATGCCTCCTCGCCGATCAACGAGACGCGATCCTCCGATAACTGCAACACCACCTACTCCACAAATCGATACGACGGCTCTAAATGTTGTTGTAGCTGCGGCTGTGGCAACAGCCATGGCTCAATATCATTCTTCGAGTGCCACCGGAGGTGGTACACCTGTTAATTCTACCCACGACGAAGCTCCTGTGCGCTTGAGAGAGTGCTCCTCCAAGGACTTCACAAACTGCAAGCCACTGTCCTTTAAAGGGACTGGCGGAGTCATTGCCCTCTCGCAATGGTTCGAAAAGACGGAGTCGATCTTCGAGATCTGCTCATGCCCGGAAGGAAGCAAAGTCAAATTTGCTGCTTGCACCTTCGAGGCAAAGGCCCTGACATGGTGGAATAGCCATGTCAAGTCACTATCTCTTATAGTGGCGAATGCCATGGGCTGGGAAGCTCTGAGAGAGCTAATGATTGAAGAATACTACCCGAGGGGCGAGATTCAGAAATTGGAACAGGAACTTTAGAGCCGGACCATGAAGGGCTCCGACATTGTGACCTACACCGCCAGGTTCTGCGAGCTGGTGGCCCTCTGTCCCAACATGGTTCATACAGAGGGAAAGAAGATAGAGAGATACATATGGGAGCTGGTGCCTCCATTCCAGGGGAATGTTTTGGCTTCAAACCCCACTACATTCAATAGTGCCAAGCGGTTGGCACAGCGGCTTATTGACCATGGGGTCCGTACCCCGTCAACAACAACAACCCTGGCCATCTCAGAACCCGCCAAAACCGCTGATTCCAAGCGGAAGTTCTGGGATGACAAAAAGAAGAAGAAGGCTGCCAAAAAGCAGCAGGTCATGGCAGTTCATGCTGCGATAGCACCTGCCGCTGTTGCTCCGGTCAAGCAGTACGCTGGAAGTTTTCCCAAGTGCAACAAGTGCAACTTCCACCACATCGGAGCCTGTCGGGAAATGCAGTGCTCTAACTGCAACAGGAAGGGGCACACTGCCCGTTTCTGCAAGGCTCCGGCAAGGCCAATCAACCAAATCCCCGACGCTGGAGTGGGCCAAGCTTGCTACGGTTGTGGCGAAGTGGGCCACTACAAAAGGAACTGCCCGAAGGCAGGGAACGCCGGTGGAGTGGGAAGAGTTTTGGCTATAGGCCATGAGGAAGCGGTTGCCGACCCTACAGTGGTCACTGGTACGTTTCTCCTCGATAACTCTTATGCATGCATACTATTTGATAGTGGAGCGGAGAGGAGTTTCGTGAACCAAAAATTTGCTCATTTACTTAAGCAAAAATCACGAGCACTTAAAGAACCGTTCACTGTTGAAATGGCTAATGGAAAGACAGAGAGCACTAGCAGTATATTCATAGGGTGTACCCTAACTCTAGATAGTCATTCATTTTCGATCGACCTCATGCCGGTCTCAATTAAAATTTTCGACGTCACTATCGACATGGATTGGTTGAGTCTACATCATGCCGACATCATGTGTTATGAAAAGGCTGTTCGCCTTAATCTGTCGTCTGGCGAAACTCTAGTAGTTTATGGCGACAAACCCGGCACGAACCTTCGTATCATCTCAAGCATTCAAGCCCAGAAATTCTTGCGAAAGGAATGTCGCACATTCCTCGCTCATGTTGTCGATGTGAGCCAAGAAACGAAAGACATTAAGAACATTCCAGTAGTACGCGATTTTCCCGATATCTTTCCAGAAGAACTCCCAGGATTACCTCCGCAACGTCAAGTCGAGTTCAGAATCGACTTAGTTCCAGGGGATACCCCAGTAGCCAAATCGCCCTATCGTCTAGCACCTGTAGAGATGCAAGAACTGTCCAGTCAACTTAACGAACTACTCAGCAAGGGCTTTATAAGACCAAGCTTCTCACCATGGGGAGCTCCGGTCTTGTTCGTCAAGAAGAAAGACGGATCGTTTCGTATGTGCATCGACTACAGGGAGCTCAACAAGTTAACCATCAAAAATCGTTACCCTCTGCCTCGCATAGACGATTTATTTGATCAACTGCAAGGGGCGAACTTCTAAGATCCGGATATCACCAACTACGAGTGCTAGGGGAGGATGTCCCGAAGACAGCCTTCCGAACTCGTTATGGGCACTACGAATTCGTAGTGATTCCGTTCGGATTAACCAACGCGCCCACAGTATTCATGGATTTAATAAATAGGGTGTGTCGTCCTTACTTGGATGAGTTCGTCATCGTCTTCATCGATGACATACTTATCTACTCTCGTAGTAAGGAGGAGCATAGTCAACATTTGCGACTAGTCTTAGAAACGCTGCGTTCGGAGAAGCTCTATGCGAAGTTCTCGAAATGCGAATTTTGGATCCGAAGAGTCGAATTCTTAGGGCACGTGGTTAGCGAAGAGGGAATACATGTGGACCCTTCCAAAATCAAGGCCATTGAGAGCTGGTCAGCACCGAAGACGCCTACAGAAATTCGTCAATTTCTAGGCCTCGCTGGCTACTATCACAGGTTCATTCAGAACTTCTCCCGAATTGCGAAACCTCTTACAACACTGACCCAGAAGGGCGTGGCCTTTGACTGGGAAGAGAAGCAGGAGAGAGCGTTCCAAATGCTCAAGCGAGCCTTGTGCACCGCACCAATACTATCCCTCCCCGAAGGGATAGAAGACTTCGTTGTCTATTGGGATGCGTCAAATCAAGGGCTCGGCTGTGTTCTGATGCAACGAGGTAAGGTCATCGCCTACGCCTCGAGAAAGCTGAAGACACATGAGGTCAACTACACCACTCACGATCTTGAACTAAGAGCAGCTGTGTTTGCTCTGAAGATCTGGAGACACTACCTGTATGGTACAAAAAGCACTATCTTTACAGACCATAAAAGCCTACAACATATATTCGACCAGAAGGAGCTCAACATGAGACAACGACGGTGGGTCGAGCTACTCAGTGATTACGAATGCAAAATTCGTTATCATCCGGGTAAAGCCAACGTAGTAGCTGACGCCCTAAGTCGGAAAGAATACTCTGGTCGTAGAGTCAAATCATTGACTATGACTATCCATTCACACTTGTCCACGCAAATTAAGGAGGCTCAGCTCGACGCTTTGAAACATGAAAATGTGGCGAGTGAATCCCTGAGAGGGATGGATAAGAACTTGGAAGTCAAAGGTGGCGGAGCCTTATATTTCATGGATCAGATCTGGACACCGAAGCACGGTGGTTTCATAGACTTGGTCATGACCGAGGCGCACAACACTCGTTATTCCGTCCACCCAGGTTTAGATAAGATGTATCTGGATCTTAAAAAGCTATACCGGTGGCCTAACATGAAAGCAGAGATTGCTACCTTCGTAAGTAAATGCCTTACCTGCGCCAAGGTCAAGGTCGAATACCATAAACCCTCAGGTCTACTACAACAACCGGAGATACCGGAATGGAAGTGGGAGCGGATCACTATGGACTTCATAACCAAGTTGCCCAAGACAACGGGTGGACTTGATACCATATGGGTCATCGTCGACAGATTGACCAAGTCCGCACACTTCCTGCCTATCAAAGAGACAGACAAGATGGAGAAGCTTACAAGAACCTACATACGGGAGATTGTACGACTGCACGGTGTTCCCATATCCATTACCTCGGACAGAGATAGTAGATTCACTTCGAGGTTCTGGCAGTCGCTACAAAGTTCCCTAGGGACTAGGCTGGACATGAGTACAGCCTACCATCCACAGACCGATGGACAAAGTGAGAGGACTATCCAAACCTTGGAAGATATGTTGCGAGCCTGTGTGATCGACTTTGGGAAGGCATGGGATACTTATTTACCCCTTGTCGAATTTTCCTACAATAATAGTTATCACACAAGCATAAAGGCGGCTCCATTCGAGGCCCTCTATGGCCGAAAGTGCAGATCCCCTCTGTGCTGGGCTGAGGTGGGTGATACACAGTTAGCTAAAGGACGAGTTCCTGAAAGCGCTCTCACAGGTCCGGAAATCATTCGGGAAACGACAGAGAAGATCGTTCAGATTCGCGAACGATTGAAAGCCTCTAGAGACCGACAGAAAAGCTACGCAGATAAACGAAGGAAACCGTTGGAATTCCAGGTGGGCGACCGTGTTCTATTGAAGGTCTCACCCTGGAAAGGCTTGATACGCTTCGGAAAGCGTGGAAAGCTAAATCCAAGATACATAGGGTCTTTCGAGATTCTCGCTAGAATCGGCCCTGTAGCTTACAAACTTAACTTACCCCACGAGCTCAGTAACGTACATTCTACTTTCCACGTCTCGAACTTGAAAAAATGTATTCTGTGAAGTTTCGGCTTAGCAGTGTACAACCCGAAGTTCGAATATGAGATCGAGCGATATTTAGCCGAAACAATCTAAACGAGAATTGAAGATCTCGTCGATAGTAGTCCAACGGTGAAAAGACAGACGAAAACGGACTTCAGATGAAGGAGTTATGAATTTATAACGGAGTTTTCCTGTCCCCGGCCTACTAAAAATAATATAATAAAAATAAAGTCAAAATTAGCCGACAGAGTCTAAACGAGAGTTGTAGAGCATAATCTCACCTACGCGTGGATATAAAGAACATCGAAAACGGAGCTCGTATGCGAAATATATGAATTTCTGAAGTTCGGGGTGCGAACCCCAAGGATGTGTCAGAGCTCACGACGTGAGCAGGTGATTGACGTCTTCCAGAGCAAGTGGACGAGTGAAGAACGCAATGAACTACTAGGCTCACGATGTGAGCATTGGAAACTCACGACGTGAGTACTGAATATTGGCCCTATAAATAGAAATCGAGGGTCAGCCGAATTTGGTTGCTCCATCTATTCTCTCTCACTCCTGATACTCTCTCTAGCCTTCTTAAAGTACCCCCGAAGCCCCAGTATCATCCCGACACCCGAAGTGAGTTCCGAAGCCCCAAAGATCCTGAGAAGAAAAGAGTTTCAAGCCGAAGCTCTGCCCACGAGAAGTCCAGTGTGTGAAGATATCCCGGTTTCATAGAAGAACTTCTATTTGAAGAGTTGTAGTGCTGTCCGACAGTCATCTTAACAAGTGAGTGTATAGTTACTTTCTTCTAACACATAGATATGAATTATTTTCTATGAAATATATGTTATGTGTTTATATATTGTTTGTTTATTTGAGATGGATGTTGGATGAATGTTTTATACAGGTTTGTATATGATTTAAAGTATATACGTAATTTATATCTATAAATATGTTGGGTAGAACATGGGTAGATGAAATAGTTGGTGAGTGATGAAAGATTTGTTTGAGGGTGAGACGAAAGGTGATATAGATCATGAAATGAGGGTGACAGGTGAAAAATGAGTGAAACCTTTACCCAAACGATGGCCCCTGTCATTCAGCAGAGTAGGGATGACAATCACGGACTATTCTAGACAGTCATGTGGAACACTAGCAAGCTCGCAACTTGTAGGTGTTGTGAACGATGTGTTCACCGGTGTACTCTAAAAACCCTGGTAGCTATGGACTTAGTGCCATATATAAAAACCTTGGTAGCTGTGGATTTAGTACTGTGTAGATGAACCTTGGTAGCTATGGATTTAGTACTGTGTAGATGAACCTCGGGTAGCAATGGACTTTGTGCCAATTCCTTAGGTCAATCCTTAGGAACGAATGAATGAAGGATAGTTGATTCTTAGGGTAAGACCTTAAGAAATAAAGAAGATAATGGGGATGGGTAATTGGATTGATTGTTTGATGATTAAATGTAATAATTATATTATTGTGGGTTGAAAACCCTATATGCTCACCAGGCTCCCAAGCCTGACCCACTCAGTTTCTTTGTATCACAGGTAGTAGCACAAGAGCATAAGTTGGTTGACATGACGAGAGATTTTGGATTATTGATCAGTAGTTATAAATAACTGTTGTGAGGAATATTTTATATTGTTTATGCTTTTGGTCTGTATCGGAACATGACATCCCGAAATTTTATTATTTAATGAAAAGTACATTCTCTTGGAGAAATGATTTGATAAAGTTTTATCGTATCTTGTTTGAGAACAAATTCCGCAACCGTTTTCTTTAAAAGATTACTCTGATTTATAAAACAAAGCATAAACAAATCGGTATTTTCTGGCTGAGAAATTGGGGATGTCACAGTTGGTATCAGAGCATTAGTTTAAGCGAACTAGGAATTTGTAGGAAATTTCTAGACTTAAACTTAGAATGCTAAGTGATGATCGTGAGATGAGTGTCTACCATATTTTAAGACACGAGCACTAGTTTATTTTAGGAAAGATGCCTAAAATGCTTTTATGTGCTAAATGTTATATGTTTGCCATATATGATATTACTTGTTCGGATCTATGGTCTGTTGCCGACCGGATCTGGAAACCTTATGTGTTTAGGATTCTAAGCGTACAACTACGATATTATGTGACAACCCGAAATTTCCATTTGAACAAACTCTACCGTCTAGCACTTCAATTAAAAGTCAAATTCTTTTCAGCTAATTTTTAGCTCGGTTTAAAGTCCGGTTGGGTTTTTTAATATTTATTTTCTTGAGAGAACAAATTAGAGGAGGTATACTTTAGGATTATGTGTGCAACATTTAAGTCACAAAACTCCAAGAGTTTGGAGTTTTCGGCCCAAAATAGTGTTAGGGCCGAAAACCCTAAGGGGTATATAAATGACACTTAGTCATTTTTAGTCATTTTTCCTATTTCCAAGTCAAGAACAATTCTCTCTCAAGTATCATAAGATCTTCATCCGAATTTTTGTCAAGATCTTCAAGATTGTAAGTGTTTCCTTCCTTGTTTAGTTGATCTCTTCCATTATCTAGTGATCTTACATGATTTCATCCATGAAATCATTCCATTTTCTTAGATCTTCAAGTGTTCTTCATTTCACCAAGAACACACACTAGTGTTTTGGGCCGAAAACACCCTTATTTGCTTCCATATTGTAAGTATCTATCTCCTATACTTGTTATCTAGTAAGGATACTTGATTTAGGGATTTGAAATCATCATTTATCCAAGAACAAAAGGTGTTTTCGGTCTAGTGCATCTCCTTAGACCGAAAACCCTTATGAAGGGTGCAAAAATGACTTTAAGCCTTTCCTAATACATAGTATTGAGTCTAGAACACTTCATTGATTGTTGAAAGCCCTTGGAAATCACCTTATGCATCAAGACCATTTGGACCGAAAACCATATGGACCGAAAACCTACTTGGACCGAAAACTCCAATGAGAGGCCGTACTCCCCTTAGATGAAACCGTAATGTAATCCTAGCACTTGAATCAAAGTGTTATACATGTTTTAGGGTGTCTTTACTTAATTAATTAGTTGTTAAGTGACTAATTGGATACATATATGTGTCAATATATGTTAAATAGGATCCGTGTGTGTGCTCAAGTCTTCACTTGACACTTAGCATCCTATACCATCCGTTCATCCAAACCACTCACTACAGGTGAGTTCATACCCCTTAATCAACCTTTTAAATGCTTTTATGGGGGGGGGATACAAGTTGAACTATTATAATTATTATATCAATCACATGTGATTAATAACTACCAAACAAGTGGATTTCTTACTTTTCAAACTAAGTTATCAATCAAACTATTTCAAACTGTTTTGCAAACTCTTTTGCATGTTAAATACTTTCTATTCAAACTCTTTTAAACTTATAGTTTGTCAAATGTGTATCTATATAGATATAGTTATATAAGTAGGATTGAAAGGACTTAGGACTGAGAGCTCGCCTTGCTTCCTGTTCCTTGTTTGGTTGTGGACTTAGGGTATCGGTTATTTGTCCGAAGTTCGTTTGAATCCTAGTTATATATTATGTATATGTATATAGATATAAAAGTTACTTCTTTCATTTCAATACCTTTGGGTAGCAAAGGTATACAAACATGTTCATCCATACAAACAACATTACTAGTAAACTATAATAGGTATAGTTTAGGAAGTTCAATACTATTGCTAGAACAGTGAAACATACAATGAGTCAGTTCATACATGAGTCAATACACACTATGCTGAGAAACAAACATAACATACAGATAGAGAACACTATGATGAGAAACAAACATAACATACAGATAGAGAACACTATGATGAGAAACAAACATAACATACAGATAGAGAATACTATAACGAGAAACAAACGATAACATACAGAGAGAACATATATACATACTAGACAAAGAGAACATACAATACAGCTAGTACATACAATACATATACAAGAACATTACAACAGTTATGTGAGCCACGTAACGTGGCATGGCATCACCTGTCATGGCTCATTTTGTATCCAGAATCTCCTTAAATGGGGAGCGTTGAATTTGTGTATAGATCTATACTGGATTGACTATCCTACACCTTGCTGCTCGCTACAGTGGGACTTGCAAGTCTACGGGTGCCAAATATCATTTCTTCCGACGTCTTTCATCGTCGTGTTTTTAGTCGGTAGTATGGTATAGGCATATCACATGTTACTTTAAATAACATATTGGTTTAAGGTAATTAGTATAGCAGTAGTTACTTAATACAACACTACAGTACTTTATTATTTTCCCATTGCATTCACTTTGTGATCTTCACACAATGAACAGTAATGTAAAACTATATTTTTGGTTAATGATAGTCATACTTGGGAAAATACACACTTTTACAAGAAACAAACATACAAACAATTGATGCCTTGGTAGAAGGCTACTTTTAGTAGAAAACATAGGGTTTTCTAGGAGAGTTCAAACATTTACAAACAATTACAAACATTTACAAACATTTACAAACTTATACATCAAGTACTTACAAACACTTTCATACAAGCAATGACACTAAAATACTTATGATCTCACCAGCTTTAAAGCTGATAAACTCTTTCAAAATAACTTGTATTCTCAGGTCACCAGTAGACAGGTACCGGTGCCAGGTTTTGAGAAGATGGAGCTCGTTCAAGACTCATCTTTTATTTTGATTCATATTTTTGGTGTCTATTAAACTTCACAGAACACACTTGTATTAAAATTATATTATTAATGCAATGGATGATGTTGGTGCTTGTTTACTACTATGCATTGTTGTGATACTGTACATGACGTCCTCCACCCCCGAACGATTCCACTGTTCCGGTTTTGGGGTGTGACATATTAGAACTAGCATGTAAACATTTCGGAGTGATAAGGATGATTTGAATATCTACCGTGAATGAGGATCTAAAATCACCTTATTCGGTGTATAGATAAAAATGGCAAGAACCAAGAGTGGAGCTGGAAACGTGAACGAAAACAGGAATCAACCACCTGTGATTGAGCAAGTAGTTATTGCAGCAGCAGCACCTGAACCGATAACAATGGCTGGAGTACAATTGATGATCCAAACAATGTTGGATCGTCAAATGGAGGAAACTAAACGTCTTCTTCAGCATAATCATGACAAACTTTCAATACAAGTTGAAGAGCCCGAAGTGAATGGAGGGCCGTCGGATGGAGGAAACTTCAGTGGGACTGTTGGTCAAGCCAACCCACCGATAGTTAGGCGAAACAACCAGTATGGAGGAAATGATGGACGGGGATGCAAATATAAGGATTTTATGGCATCCAAGCCACCGTGTCTTTCTGGGAGCCCGACATCGGTGCAAGTTATGGATTGGATCTCCGAGATGGAGACAATGTTTGAAAGCTGTGAATGCCGCAATAGACAGAAGACCGCGCTCGCGATCCCTCTGTTAAAATCTGGTGTACTGAGCTGGTGGAAGTTGCTAGCTGATTCGATACCCAAGGGAGAAGCTAGCAAGATGTCTTGGGAAGACTTCGTGGTGCAACTGAAAATGCAATACTGCTCTGATCAGGATCTTCTGGAAATCAATAATGAGTTTCAGAATTTGAAGAAGGGAAAAATGAGCGTCACTGAATACGCTACTAGTTTCACGGAAAATATGAATCATGTTCCTTATCTAATTCCAACTGAACTCTCCAAGGTTAACAAGTTTGCCCGAGGATTACCAACGGACTTTAGCCCGATAGTCAAGCAAGCAACCACTCTGAAAGCCGCCATCTGGGCTGCTAAGAATGTCGAGACTCAGATAAGAGAAAAGGGGCTAGAGAGAGCTGAAGTTGGCGAGAAGAGGAAGCTTGAAGGATCCTCAAGACCTGATAGTAAGGGAAAGTTCGCAAAGTCTAACCTGGATGACCATAGGTATGGAGCCAAGTGGTGTGAAAAGTGCAGGAAGAAGCACTTTGGAACATGCAACGAAGAAGTAACCTGTTACAAATGTGGAAGGATCGGCCACTATTCCTCGAATTGTACACATAATGATAAGGTATGCTACGGATGCGGAGGAAAGGGGCACATGTCTAGAGACTGCCCAAAGAAAAATGGGGCAGCAAGGATAGAGGCACCACCAAAGCCAAGGGCATTCCACATGATCCTCGACGAAGCAGACAATAACGCGAGGAATCAGGAATAAGGATTTCATATCCAAAGATCAAGTTATGAAGTAACAATGTGAATAGTAACTTATGGTGTAGCCTATTAGAGGCATAGTATAGGGTGAACTTGAACTTTTGTGTAATAGTTTCAAGAATTAATATAAACCATGGTTTTGTTATCTGATGTGTTGAATGATTGTGTGATTTTTGTTTGGGGACTTGGAGAACTGCGAGACAATACTTGGGACGAGTATGAGTAGGTGTGAATGGTAGTAGAGGCCTATACTACCGGAAGCACAGGACTCGCACTTGGATCAGGTAAAGTCACAAGGTTACCAAGAAACTAGTAATTGATTCCGTTTTATTCAGGTATGTCATTACCTTTGTTTCGGTAATGACTAGTAGGATGATTGTTATTCCGACCCTAGTGGTCATATCAAATTGAGTCTGACTACGATGAGTTTGTTACGTGGTTCCGAGAACCGAGTTCGATGTAGCATTTGACTGAAGTCAGAAGATTGAAAGCAATGCGATCATTGGTAACGCGCTCATTATTAATAAAGTTTGTAGCTGGAAATGCTACATGTTAAAATATGGTTATATCGCATTGGAATATGAAGGAAGGTATATTTCATTCTGGAATTTAACTCTAAAAAAAGATATGAGTCTAAGTGTTGCATCATGCGATGAGAGGTCATTAGAGCACGGCCCATCGGTCTTTAACAATAGATAAAGGAAAGTATTTATCCTAAGAAGAAGAAGGAGTCCACAATAAGGACTTATTCTGTAACTCGAAGGTTACGATTGAAAGTCCAACATAATACAAAAAGCAGATGCAAGATTGGGCATCGTCTGTAGTCAGGAAGCCCTAGAGTTAGATACTCTTTCGAGGAAACATAGAAGATACGGTTATTACTTAGGATGGAAGGATAATGTATGGAATCATTAAACAAGCCCTATTTCGTTGATGATTCCGGGACGTAATCATCCTAAGGGGGGAGATAATTGTAACGCCCGTAGATCCGGGCTAGTCAATTTAGAGGCGATAAGCATCAAAAATGATTTTTTTTATGGAAGTTTATTTAGAATGAATAATCTTAACCAAGTTGAAGTATATGTCACAAGGTTTCCGAAAATATAAAGAATGCCGAAATCCGAGTTATAACGAAGAAGTTATGACCTGTCGAAGTTTCGCGACAGAACCGGCACGACACAGCGCGGCGTAAATAGTGAATTTACGTTAGAGCGATATTTGGCCTTAGCGATCTAAACAAAAGTCGTAGAATACGTTAAACCGAGAGCGTGCATAAAAAGAACGTCTAAATCTGACTTCGTATGAGGAAGTTATGATTTTTCGAAGTTTCGGCTTAGCACTGTACAGCCCGAAGTTCGAATATGAGATCGAGCGATATTTAGCCGAAACAATCTAAATGAGAATTGAAGATCTCGTTGATAGTAGTCCAACGGTGAAAAGACAGACGAAAACGGACTTCAGATGAAGAAGTTATGAATTTATAACAGAGTATTCCTGTCCCGGCCTACTAAAAATAATATAATAAAAATAAAGTCAAAATTAACCGACGGAGTCTAAACAAGAGCTGTAGAGCATAATCTCACCTATGTGTGGATATAAAGAACGTCTAAAATGGAGCTTCTATGCGAAAGATATGAATTTTTGAAGTTCGGGGCGCGAACCCCAAGGCTGTGTCAGAGCTCACGACGTGAGCATAGTGCTCACAACGTGAGCAGGTGATTGACGCCTTCCAGATCAAGTGGACGAGTGACGAACGCAGTGACCTACTAGGTTCACGACGTGAGCATTGGAAACTCACGACGTGAGTACTGAATATTGGCCCTATAAATAGAAATCGAGGGTCAGCCGAATTTGGTTGCTCCATCTATTCTCTCTCACTCCCGATACTCTCTCTAGCCTTCTTAAAGTACCCCCGAAGCCCCGGTATCATCCCGACACCCGAAGCGATTTCCGAAGCCCCAAAGATCCCGAGAAGAAAAGAGTTTCAAGCCGAAGCTCTGCCCACGAGAAGCCCGGTGTGTGAAGATATCCCGGTTTCATAGAAGAACTTCTATTTGAAGAGTCGTAGTGCTGTCCGAAAATCATCTTAACAAGTGATTGTATAGTTACTTTCTTCTAACACATAGATATGAAGTATTTGCTATGAAATACGTGTTATGTGTTTATATATTGTTTGTTTATTTGAGATGGATGTTGGATGAATGTTTTATACAGGTTTGTATATGGTTTAAACTATATACATAATTTATATCTATAAATATGTTGGGTAGAACATGGTTAGATGAAATAGTTGGTGAGTGATGAAAGATTTGTTTGAGGGTGAGACGAAAGGTGATATAGATCATGAGATGAGGGTGACAGGTGAACAATGAGTGAAACCTTTACCCAAACGATGGCCCCCGTCATTCAGCAGAGTAGGGATGACAATCACGGACTATTCTAGACAGTCATGTGGAACACTAGCAAGCTCGCAACTCTTAGGTGTTGTGAACGATGTGCTCACCGGTGTACTCTAAAAACCCTGGCAGCTATGGACTTAGTGCCATATATAAAAACCTTGGTAGCTATGGATTTATTACTGTGTAGATGAACCTTGGTAGCTATGGATTTAGTACTGTGTAGATGAACCTTGGTAGCTATGGATTTAGTACTGTGTAGATGAACCTCGGGCAACAATGGACTTTGTACCAATTCCTTAGGTCAATCCTTAGGAATGAATGAATGAAGGATAGTGGATTCTTAGGGTAAGACCTTAAGAAATAAAGAAGATAATGGGGATGGGTAATTGGATTGATTGTTTGATGATTAAATATAATAATTATATTATTGTGGGTTGAAAACCTATATGCTCACCATGCTCCCAAGCTTGACCCACTCAGTTTTCTTTGTATCACAGGTAGTGGCACAAGAGCATAAGTTGGTTGACATGACGAGAGATTTTGGATTATAGATCAGTAGTTATAAATAACTGTTGTAAGGACTATTTTATATTGTTTATGCTTTTGGTCTGTATCGGAACATGACATCCTAAGATTTTATTATTTAATGAAAAGTACATTCTCTTTGAGAAATGATTTGATATAGTTTTATCATATATTGTTTGGGAACAAATTCCGCAACCGTTTTCTTTAAAAGATTACTCTGATTTATAAAACAAAGCATAAACAAATCGGTCTTTTCTGGCTGAGAAATTGGGGATGTCACATGTCGCCCTGAATCACCAGCTCTCCCCTACTTGGGGTCCTGACACGTACCAATTGATGAACACAGTCAATCACAGCCCCATTAGGGCTTAACCAATCCATACTGATGATAACCTTGTTCCCACACAATGGTATGGGAACCAAGTCTACCAAATAGCGCTCCTCGAACAACCTCAACACACAATCTCTGAAGACCTCTGATGCTCGAACTGATTGGTCGTCAGTAATCTCGACCTCTAGCGGGAAATCCAACATGCCCTCAGACTCAGAGAACTTCTTGCTAAGTGCAAGAGAGACAAATGATCGGGTGGCACCCGAATCGAACAGCACCTGAACTGGAATGTCGTTCACATGGAACGATCCTAAACAAACCATATATCATGGCACATAAATATCATAGACAACATATAATAAAATCTAGGTAGAAGAAATCATACCCGTTACTACAGCGGGTGCGGCGCGTGCCTCCTCGGTAGTCAACTGAAAGGCTCGACTCCTCACCGCTGGAGTCTTTGACTTGCCCTGCCGGCCATCAGTAATTCGTAGGGTCGCTGGAGCTGGTGCCGCCACTGGTGCTGCTGCTGCTGTCAACCTCGGGTAGTTGACCTTTTTATGGCCCTTCAGATTGCAACGAAAGCAAATCAGGTCTGATGTCTGAAATGTGGGGGCAGGGGCAGTACAATCCGTTCCCAAGTGCCCAGTCTTGCTGCACTTATAGCAGCCCGATGACCCCGATCTACAAGCTCCCTCATGCGGTCTGTCGCATTTCCTGCAGTGGCTTTGGCCCGGCTGGCCCTTCGACCTAGAGTCGAATCCCTTGGGTTTCTTACCCGAAACCCCTGTCACCTGTCCCTCCTCCGCCTTCCTCTTCCTGATGTGCTCCAAATCGATCTCCCTCTCCCTTGCCCTGGCAATCATAGAATCCAGGGTCGGGCATGCCGAGTAGCTGACATGCTCCCGGATATCAGCCCTCAACATATCATGATAGCGGGTCCTCCGCATATCCTCATCTCCTACATACTGGGGCACCAGCAAAGCCCTCGCTCTGAACTTGGCGGTGATCTCCGCCACCGTCTCTGTCGTCTGTCTCATATCAAGAAACTCCCTTGCCAGCTACTGAAGCTCCATAGCCGGCGCAAACTCAGCCCTAAATCTGGTCACAAAGTCCGACCAAGTCACAACCTCAATGGCTGGGGCTCCCAAAGAATCACTAACTGACTCCCACCAATCTATGGCTTTGTCCCTCTGACATCCTGTAGCGTACCGAACCTTCGACCCCTCAGGGTAGAAGCTTGTCAACTGGGCAGACTCCATGTCTGCAATCCATCTCCTGGCCACAATGGGTTCCTTCACCCCATGGAAGTCTGGCGCACCGCATCCCCTGAAGTCCTTAAAGGACAGTATGCGCGCCCCTGACCGGCTAGCCGCCCAGTCACTCCTAAACGCCCCGAGGTGATCCTCCATCAACTCAATGATCCCTTCCTTGATCGACCTGAAAATCACCGGGGTCGAATCAAGGATGCCTCTAGTGATCTCAGAAGCAATAAACTCACGTAGTCCCTCATCAACTGGCTCGACACCTGATCCCGAACCTGATCCTGAACCTGATCCTCCCCCGTGACGCGTAATCATCACCATTCTGAAACAAAACAAATAATTGTCAGGGTCACTCATAACCTCAGGAGGTCTCACATACTACAAGTTTCTTGGTTCTATCTCGGCCCTCCTTGAATCGAGTACGGATCCTCTGCTTTCAGTCGTACGGACCCATACTACCTTCCACATCTATCTGTACTTTCCTCAAGGATTGCCTTGACTTCACCAAGTCCCTTTCACGACTATTGCTTAATGCACTAATCTCATCCTAGGCTTACCCTAGGGTAACTCTCCGACATACTCTTCGCCATCAGTTGCATAAGGAATCCTTGCTACCTTTACCTTGTTGGGTTATGACCATTCTAACACTCCTAAGTGTACATGCAACCCTAAATACCTTGGATCTATGTTTTCTCTATTATACATACAATTATGAACATCCAAGGTATTATCCTAATCTAGCATACAAAATAATAAATATAACAAGATAGAATACATACCTCTTTGATGTAGAATGTCTTCATGAAGCTTGAGTGCCTAGTGCCCCAAGTATGACACCTCAAATGGTTCACACAACACCAAATACACTTGGAATAACTTGAGAGAAACTTGAACACTCCTTGAAATCGTCTAGCCCTCACACTCACACATTAGTGCGATTTCTTGAGCCATGGGATTCTTTTATATGGTGGCTATTAGGGTTACACCATGTAACCCATAACTTTACCCATTCCTTATGCTCCATGGATTTTAACCTCCATGGAGTATCCATGGGTCACCCCATGGACTTAGTCCAACATAAGGAATCTTGGATCACAAGCCCACATATATAAGAATGAATGATTTACACAATCAACCCATATATTTAATTAGTCTCCTTTTGATCACTTAATTAATTCCAAATTAATTCTTGATCAATACTAATTAAATAACCTTATTAATATATTAGAACTTATAATATATTAACCAACCTTAAGTGTTATTTCTCTCATTATAGTCTATCCAAATGCATGATGCCATGCAACCCAAATGGACCATGCCGGGTCGGGTCAAGTCTTACCAATTATAGTTATGGACTTAGACATTAATCCAACAGTCTCCCACTTGGATAAGTCTAAAACTATTATTGCGTATGACTTCAGGAACCGATCAGCAATCGTAGCTCTCAAAAGCTTCTGTCGAACTCTGACCTTGTCGATGAACTCTGACCTTTGTCAATGACTTGTCCATTAGATAAGGGATCATATATTCCTCCATTCTAGATATCATATGGACTGAGACATGGATTATCAATCATTCTCTCTGTCCATTTGTTGTTTCCCGATTTCCGATTCATGATGACTGACTGATTGAACAAATCAAATCAGTCCTGGCTTAGCCAAGCACTCACATGTATCATCTTTAAATCATCGAGGGGCCCACAGATATCGCTTTTATCCCGAAGGTAAAAGGAATGGATAAACTTCGACTCATATGGCTTGTTCTACTACTTGTTGAATCATACACAAAGGCACGTTTTATAACATCGAGTTACCAATGCGTTTTCGTGCAATCAATGTATAACCAACTCATAGTAACAACTCATATCTCTAGGTTTGAAGAATATAAGATATTATCGTCTCATGATCACTCGTGATAAAATCCATGAAGTAATTCAAATGAGCGCGGGTTGAATCCAATACTCAGCACTTATGAGCACTCATGAGTGTTGTAGCACCACTTTGTCCACCAACTTGGACCTCTACAAACCAACCCATGACAGTCTTGATTCATATCTACTTCCAACATATGACCGACTGTGGATGGTTTGAATAACTTAATCATTCAGGAAGAGCGACTTAGTTATTCTGGAAGTCAAAACATGCAAAGTGAAACACAAGAATAAATGAATCAAATATGGTATCAAACCCTATGAATATAAATAAACACTTTTATTTATCACCATACTTATTACTCATTATTCATTGTTTCGGTTTTATCAACTTTATACTTGAATTTAAAACAATAGTTGTCCCATGCTCCAAGCATGTACACTATGTTTTCTAAACACTAGTCATGCCATACACCAAGTATGCATACTATGTTTGTCTATGATCTTTACTTTGTAAAATAGATCAATTGAACATCACTCCAATGATCCTCTTTTCACAGTCCCAAATCCTTACTGCAAATGCAAGAATTCCAAATTCATGCCATTTACTGAAATCTGTTAGATTCTAAACTTATATGCATTGATCCTCTTAATGATTATGCACAAAGTTAGAAAGACTTGACAACAATCATTACAGAGCATTCCAAAGGAGATCAGCTCCTTGGAAACATCCTTCTTTCATTAAGTTTCCTAATCTTACACAGATTGAATAATTTCTAACTTTGAAACATTTCCATATTCCATTTTGACTATCACTTCTGAACAAGAGTTGCCTCCTTACAGATTATGTCAATATGGTCCTTCCAGAATTAACATTATACTTCCAACTGTCCTTGAGCAACCAATCTTTGGTAAACCTTAGATTGTCCTCGACAATTGCTTAATCATTTTAGTCATATCCAATTCTAGACCTTTTCCCTTCATAATGCCCCAGGCATTTGGAAAATTTTAGAAAGGATGAATATAGCACATGTAGATGAATATATCACATGTAATCGATCCTATATCCGAAGCATATGGGACACGATTCATGATGTCTCACATAAAGACTAAACCAGTCTTTTGCTATAATATTTCCATTTCAATTTGCCAAGTTCTCAAAATTCAGATTATGAAAAGGGATGCCGTAATCATAATCGAATTTTAGAACGCAAATAATGGACCCATATATAGAATTTCCTTATGTTGAGCCATTCCAACATGAAATTCATATATATATCCTTGATTAAATACGATTAAAATCTCAATCTAAGCTTTTAGAATTGAAATGAAGTATAATTTCATCTCCCTTAATTATAGCAAAACAACTTTTTCAACCACTGCAACCTCACGAATTGAAACTTTTTTTTTTCTATAATTAACATTGCTAACTTGCAACCTTTGTCATAATTATCATGCTCCCACTAACATGATGATTATTAGCATAACACTTATGCTCCCACTAGCTTTGACATGTACTCAGAAATCAACTGACTTTCTTACCAAAGTTCAGATTTCTGATACTAGATTGTTTTGATAAAACTTTATCAAAATCATACACCTCTCTTAGATAGCTCACATGTGTGTCTAAACAATTTTAGAACTATGAAAAGGGATGTCGTAATCATAGTCTCAATTGTTTAGACCTTTGCCACTTCTCACAAGTCCATGTTAGTGTGCCGGTAAACCACACACGCTCCACTAACGACTTTGAGAATGCAAATATCATAATTGCTATCTAGCTAAAATCTACTTAGTGAAAGTGTTTCCTCACCATCATTTTCATGAATCGGAGAGAACCCTTATGACACTTAGATTTAATAGTGTATGTGTTCTTATCCATGTGGATTTGTCAAAACCATAATCACAAGACAAGGTTAGTGACAAATCCAAACTCATATTGATTAAACTTGTGCAATCTTAAATTCTTGCCATTTGGCAGCTCAGGTGCCTGCCATTGCTTCCAAGTAGTTGTGCAACCAATTGAGAACTCTCAGAACTCCTATGCAAAGCCAACTTGAATAGGCACAAAAATTTCAACACGATAGGTTATAAACCTCAAGTCGTGTGCTAGTGAAGGACTTTAGGTTTTATTCTTGATTAAGTCTTGAAACTTTCAAGAGCTTTAAGACTCCCACTGTCCTCTTGACATATAAGACTCCCTTGTCAAATATTCAAGAGATTGTGCGGATTCTTTATCAAGACTAACACTTTACACAATTGGCCTAAGTTGGTCTCTGTTTTATCCAAAACATCACAACTTACCAATTTTAAATGTACAAGAGTAGATAACCTTTTACTCTTACATTTGACTAGTGTTAACAAACCCTCTTTAAGATATGTCACTCAAGTTACAATCTTGGAATATGACTCTAAGAATTGTTTTGGAACGAAGTATGACTCATCTTTTTGATTTAACCATTTCAACAATTCATGACTCCTCTTCTTAGTCATAAGAATGCACTAAGATGACTTTAGAGGACCAATTGTGATATGGTATCTTAATCATTAAGATGATCATAAACATGATACTAAAGTACTCTCCCATCTTTTCAGATTTGAGAAACTTTTATCTGTCTGCCTAATTTGATTCTTCCCATTCGTTCTGCTATACATTGAGACTTTTCCAATGTTTCAGAATTATACTTAAACTTGTAAGTATAACCATATTTACTAAAATTTAGTAAATCATGACGAATAGTCTTAACGAGCTTTGTGGTGGACTTGACCAGTGCACAAGAATGTGTACTCTATCCCTTTAGTCCTTAACTTGACTCGCACATCCATGTGAACAAGTCTTAATTTTCCAATGCTTGAAAGTTCTCATTCATCATACTATTCAACTTGCATGATTCCAAGTTTCTATCCAACTGAAGCCTTGGGAATGAGAATCTTTTCTTATTTGGTAAATTATGACACTACCACAAACGAAAGAATCAAGTCCATTTTTTTTTTTCAAATATTGCTATTAATGGAATCATATAAACAACCATTTTTCACAAATGCCACTTGTAAGGATATTTAAAATAAATATAAAATTAAAAACTTTTATTTTATTTCAAAACTTTGCGGAAAAAACTTATCCTTATAGTGCAAATGCATACAGAAAAACTTGTTGTTATCTATTCCTAAGCAATATATCATAACTCCTAAGTAACAGCTTCAAAATTCTGATGCGATCGAAATCCACCTACGCGATCAGAATCAGCATATACTTCCTTTAAGCTTTCTCTCTATTCTTTGATTCTTAAAACATCAACATGTGACCCAGTCACATCATGTAATGAGGATCTTAGAATAGAAACTTAACAGAGTTAGATAATGGGCTCTACCTGAAGTAGAGTCAGACTTATTGACTTTAACATCCTTAGGTAAACTTGGCAGCTTTGCAATCAACGCCCCTTCCTTTGGCAAAATAAACATATGGAACCTTTGGTAATGGGACTATCTCAGACTTAGCCTTTCTCCTTACCATTTGGTCAACCGGGTTGACTATGGCCAATCCCTTTCCATTGGGAAGAGAATGCTTTTTCTGGATTTCCAGTGTCACCATTGTCACTGTCCATAAAGTTTTTGGGAAGTTGATCTTCTAATCAAATTTGCTTTACTATCGTTCCAAATCATTGTTGATTCAGCAGCACCAAGCAAATAGATATGATCATTAAGGTTCATGTCATAGTCTGTTTCATAGTAGTCCCAAAGGAACTCACTATGTGACTTAGAAAGTGATTGAACATCCAACTTTCTCAAGACTTTGACACCCAACTCTCCCAGCTTGTCAATATGTAACTTCATCTCTAAGATGTGATCACACATAGACCTTGCTTGCCATTAGGGCTTCAGTGACCTTGAACTTGTGGGTTAGGGAGAATAATTGGAGGAGGTGGAGGAAGTAAAGTTCCAAGAGATTTGGGAAGATCATAGATGTCTGAACTAGACATCTTTTGGGAGATATTCAAGATAGTTGATTTAAAGTCCTTAATATAACACCCAATATGAAATATTAAGGCTAGGATCCAACAACCTATTTATAACTGGAAGAGGGATGCCGTAATCCGAGTTATAAAATAGTTGAAGGTAGGTAAATGACGATTTACCAATTTCCACCATGAAAAACGAAATAATGTAATTAGGTTTTTAATTGGATTTGAAACTCCTAGATCTTTTGAGATTCATTGAACTTTTCAATGACATGTTTCAATCTCGAGTGTGCCCTTCAGGTTTTGTGACTGGGATGCCGAGGATCACAAAACAAGGTGTGAATAACCATGCAAATATACTTGGTACCCTTAATATTTACCCCTCAATCGATGTGCCGGTTAACCACACGAGCTCCACCGATACTATGATAAATATTAAGTTACCCTTTGCCTACTTTGTTAAATCCAGGTTAGTGTGCCGGTTAACCACACACGCTCCACTAACGGTTTAAACAAAGTGCACAGTGTAATTTCATGGATTAGCACCTTATTCACATTTTCCTACGTAACTAAGATTGGGAATTTATAAAAAGTTTAGTTACTTAGTATTTATCATTAATACTTTTAATGAAGGGAGAATTATAGTCCTTGTCCTACCCGTTCGGCTAACGACCCTCCACCAGTCAAGGAAGCGGTGGGTGAGAGTGGACAACCATTAAACTGCCATTTTATAGGCAGTAACCTTATACCCCCCTTATAGACCGGCTTCGTGAATGAGGCCTACTAACGGTAAGACTGACTTGCTCTTATACATATATTTATTATTAACTTATAATACTATAAAGTATAAGGGTTGAATTTTAACTTTTAAAATTCTAAGGGCTAACTTGGAATTAAAGTATTCATGGGGAAAACTTTACAAATTCCAAAACTTGAGGGCAAGTTTTGAAAATATTCAAAACTAATTAGTTCCATAACTTATGTGTTTAAAGTAGTTTTAATTAAAAAAAAACTCTTCAAGTTTCATAACTTGAGGACAAGTTATGGAAGACTTTAAACTAATAAAAGAATGTAACTTTTCTTTATTTTTGTAACTTATGGAACTAATTAAGGTTACACATTTTATCATTTAATGAAGTGACTCTTGAACCTCCATAACTTGAGGACAAGTTATGGAGTCATAAAACCATTTAATGAGAACAAGACTCTTCATTTTTGTAACCATTGCCAACTTTTTATGAGTTTTATGAAACTTAAATGTGACTTTTCATATAACTTGAGGACAAGTTACAAAAACACATTTTAGAATCAACTCTTAGATTAAAATGGATTGAAAACACATAATCAATTAACTTTTCTATTAATCTAATAAACTCATATGAACAAAGATAATTCACATCAAATTTTTTTCAAGTAATTAGCATAACTTTTAAACTAATACAATTCGATTTTTCAGCTAATTTTGCAAGTATAACAAGAAAACAAGCCTTGGCTCTGATACCACTGATGGGTTATGAGCATTCTAACACTCCTAAGTGTACATGCAACCCTAAATACCTTGGATCTATGTTTTCTCTATTATACATACAATTATGAACATCCAAGGTATTATCCTAATCTAGCATACAAAATAATAAATATAACAAGATAGAATACATACCTCTTTGATGTAGAATGTCTTCATGAAGCTTGAGTGCCTAGTGCCCCAAGTGTGACACCTCAAATGGTTCACACAACACCAAATACACTTGGAATAACTTGAGAGAAACTTGAACACTCCTTGAAATCGTCTAGCCCTCACACTCACACATTAGTGCGATTTCTTGAGCCATGTGATTCTTTTATATGATGGCTATTAGGGTTACACCATGTAACTCATAACTTTACCCATTCCTTATGCTCCATGGATTTTAACCTCCATGGAGTATCCATGGGTCACCCCATGGACTTAGTCCAACATAAGGAATCTTGGATCACAAGCCCACATATATAAGAATGAATGATTTACACAATCAACCCATATATTTAATTAGTCTCCTTTTGATCACTTAATTAATTCCAAATTAATTCTTGATCAATACTAATTAAATAACCTTATTAATATATTAGAACTTATAATATATTAACCAACCTTAAGTGTTATTTCTCTCATTATAGTCTATCCAAATGCATGATGCCATGCAACCCAAATGGACCATGCCGGGTCGGGTCAAGTCTTACCAATTATAGTTATGGACTTAGACATTAATCCAACATACCTAACTAGCTTGCGAATACCATTACATATCACTAAGACCAGATAATTCTTCGAATGAGAGGTCCTACCCTACAACGGTTGGAATCAAACAAGAGCTGTGAAATAGGGCTAGACCTAACCTTCTGAAATTATTTAACCCTTGAAATATGTAACTTAACGTATTCGTTTACCAGTTAGTTAAAGATAATTAGAACTCCTAAAAGCACAAAGCAAGCAGCATTCGAGCATTGAGTAACCATACCAAGCATGTCCTATTCGACAATCATATTATTGACTAATCAGTTCTAACATGTAATTCAATAGGCACATATAACAGGCACATAAGGCATCTTCCTGGATCCTTAGCCCTAATCTAGCATGTAGTTCTCATACACATATAATAGGCATACAAGGCATCATTCCTAGATCCCTAGCCCTAATCTAGAATGCAGTTCTCATAAGCATATCATATCGTAACATAACATGTATAGGTATCTTGGGGAAAACTTACTTGAGCTCGGCCGGTCGCACGCATCACACACCTTGTTCTTTTTCAAAACCTTCTTATTTTAATTTTAGAAAACGATTTTCTTGTAAAATTCTTTCAATCCCTCGATTTGAGTCCAGACACCCCCAAAGGTGTGTCTGAATCCCTCAAACCAAGGCTCTGATACCAACTTGTAACATCCCAATTTTCAAGATCAAAAATTTTCGTTTTTATTTATAGTACTTATAAAACCATTTACTGAAAAACAACATCATCATCATTTCAAGTCATCACATGTCTCTAAAATCATAACAGAAAGTAGTAATAATGTCAGAGTACCAATCCCATGGATCTCAAAATGCGGAAATCATGTGTGTGCGATGCGCTGCTACCGTGCCGGCTCCTTCCCCTTCGACGAAGAGGTACCTGAAACCAAAACTGAAAACCGTAAGCACAAAGCTTAGTGAGTTCCCCCATCATACCACATACCAATCATACATACTGCCAGGCAATTCTAGGGTGCCCGACCTACCCATGTCAAGTTGTTATGGGGTGCTTGACTTACCCTGGTCAAGCCATTCTGGGGTGCTTGACTTACCCTGGTCAAGCCATTATGGGGTGCTTGACTTACCCGTCGGTTTTATCACAAGAGACTACTGGGGACTATTACACCCCCTACTACTACTAACACATATAACAGAGCATCATCTCACATAAAGCATATCAGATAGTAGAAGACCTAGATAATTATCACAAAGACAATCATCTAGCAACAACTCCTACTAGTGGGTCGGCATTGTGGTCGTAGACCCACTTCTACTGGAAGGTAACTCACCTCGTAAAGTTGAGTGTCGAATCTCACGGGAAGTAACCTCTAACAGCTGCTCCGATGACTCATGGCTATCTAATCATAATAATACTCAATCAGAATCTATAACACTGCTTAGGGTAAAATGACCATTTTACCCCTTGGTTTAATTGGAACATTCATAAGTCCTAATTCTAGCCTATTGATCCTAGCTCTCCTACGGCCTATCAAGGACTCCTTAAGGGCCCACTACTAGCCCAATTTATGAATTGGGCCTTAACCCCTAAATAGGCCCAAAAAGTTCCAAGTCCTAATATAATAATTCCAAAGGGGTCCAATCATGGCCCAATAGACCCAATACTCTAATTCTAGATTCCCAAGTCCAAACTTATACTTCATAGTGGGCCACGGGGCCCAAAAGTCCAAGCTCATTCTCTTAAGGCCCAAAAGCCCAAAACATCCATTCTGCATGCGTACGCACGACGTACTTGGCACGTACGCCCAACGTACGCTGGCCTTGACCAAAACAGGGAGTTGACCTAGTACGCGCGGCGTACCAAGGAGTACGCCCAGCGTACTGGCCAGCTTCTTTGGGACTTCATTCATGACTTACTCCATTAAGTCTTTACGTCCAAACTGCAGATCCAGGTCCTTTAAGACCTCCTAAACCATTAAGTCACGAACTTTATGTGCTTGCATGCATGGTTGGGGTCAAAACATGATTTTGGTCCTTTTAACAAGCTTTATGACCCACTAACACTTGCATGGTTGTGGGTTAACCATCAAGGTCCGATTTTTATGACTCTTAGTGCCTCTAAGAGCCCAAAAGGACAGGTATTATGGTCTGAAATCATTAAGATGCAAGAATCCCCAACAATGGAGTCCAAAAGTAACCTTAAACAACCCCATACACAAATCTAAGAATATAATGGCCAAGGTTGGAACTTGATACCTCAAATAAGTCAGAAATGGTGCTAATCTTCTGGATCTACAAGCTCTTGGTGGATCCTTGCTCCTTCTTCAAGTTCCTTTCTCTTCCAAAGCACCAAAACTACACCAAAATACTCTCAAATAGCTCCCAAATTACAAGAACACACAAAAGTAGGCTAGGGTTTTTGTGGAGGCTGTATAAGGGTGAAGGGAGGCTGAACAAACAAGGGTAATGTTCTTTATATAGGGAGTAAACCCTAAATTTTAGGGTTTAAGGAGTTGCACACGTACGTTGGGCGTACTCCTGGTACGCTGGGCATACGTGCATGGCCTCCGCGGTTCACTCTCACGAGTACGTTGGGCATACATGGCAATGTACGCCCCGCGTACGAAGCTTCCTCAGCCCACTAATAAAGCCCAAAGGTCAAAGCCCAAACCAAACCATTCCATACTTCTACTAAGATGATCAATAATAATACCTGGAAAATCCTGAATGCTACATATGAGTCGAAGTTTATCCGTTCCTTTTACCCAATGTGGGATAAAAACGATATATGGGGGCCCCTCCATGATTTAGTGATGACAACCCTATGCGCTTGGACAAGCCTGGACTAAATTAATTTGTTCAATTAGTCGGTCGTCATAAACCGGAAATCAAGAAACAATACATAAACAAAGAGAATGATTATAATCCATGTCTCAGTTCATACGATATATAGAATGGAGGAATATATGATCCCTTATCTAAGGACGTTTTATGAATAAGATCAGAGTTCGACAACGGTCTTTTTGAGAGCTACGATTTTCAATCGGGTTTTGAAGTCGTACTTGCGATTATAGTTATTATATTAGATTTATCCAAGTGGGAGACTGTTTGATTATGTGTCCAACCCCATAACTATAATTGGTATGTACTTGACCCGATACAGCATGATCCATTTGGATTGTAACACTCTGGAACAATTTGATAGGATGGATACTTGAGAAAGAGGTTATTGTGATTTATTAATATATTATAAGTATAATATATTAATTGAGAAATCATATTATTTAATTATTATTGATGAAGAATTAATTTGGAATTAATTTAGTGATCAAAAGAGAATAATTAAATTAATGGGGACTGATTATGTAAATCAGTGATATATATGGTTTGGGCTATTGATCCATGATGGACGAAGCTTATGTGAAAGTCCATGAAATATTATTCCATATGAATTATGGATCATAAGCCTAAGTGTAAGAATTAGGGTTTGCTTATGACTCTTGGAATTCTACACTATATATGTATTCCTCTAAAGCCAAAATCGTGGACTATATGTGTTCCTAGAATCCATAAACGATTTTGTGTCTCCAAACCTCTCTCTCAAAGTCCTCCTCTCGTTCTTGGTTTGTTATAATTCCATTTGAGGCATCACACTTGAGGTGCTAGGCTCTTGAAAGACCAATTCCTACAAGCTACAACAAAGAGGTAATCTTCTAACTTACTTTTATGATTTATATGTCAAATCGTATGCTAGTTGTAGGCTTCATGCTTTGGAAATTTTGTTGCATGTTTAATTAGAGAAAACTTAGATCCAAATCTATTAGGGTTGTATGTGTTGGATATAGTGTCTAAGTCCATAACTATATTTGGTATGTACTTGACCCGACCCGGCATGGTCCATTTGGGTTGCACTTCACCCGAACAATCTATGGATAATCGTTTGAGAAATAGTATAAGTTATGATTTATTAATATATTATAAGTCCTAATATATTAATATAAAATCATATTATTTAATTAGTATTGATCTATAATTAATCTAGAATTAATTTAGAGATCAAAAGTATGACTAATTAAATATGGGCTCTTGTATTTATATAGTGTGAGCTAATGCTTATTTGGAATGGGCTAGGCTTGCATGGAAAGTCCATGGATACTCCATGGAGCTTTAACCCATGGATCTCATGGAAATGAAAAGACATGGGTATTAGGGTTTACATGAATGTAACCCTAATCCACCACACTATATAAAGGAGGCTTTGGTTCTTGAAATCACACGAGTTGTGGTGATTAAACCAAGAGGGCCGATTTCAAGAAGTTTGTGACTATTCTCTCAATTTTCCAAGTTTGTGGTGATTTGTGACTTCCATTTGAGGCATCCACATTATTGGTGCTAGGCTCTCAAACTCCAAGCAATCAACTACTACTACAAGGTAAGTAATTCTACTAGTTTTATTTGATTCAAGTATCCCATGCCATGCTAGTTAGGATAAGAACCTTGGAAAAATAATTATTTGCATGTATCTTAGTCAAACATAGATCCAAGGTTTCTAGGGTTGCATGTACACCATAGGAGTGTTAGAATGCTCAAAACTCATCAGTGGTATCAGAGCCTGGTTTGTTTATTTGATACTTGATGCAAAAAAAAAAAAAAAAAAAAACTTGAAAAATCGAAGTTTTGTTCAAAAGCTCGTATCAAAATTTCAAGTTTTGTATATGTACTTACGATTCTTGAAAATTTTTGATATGAACACTCATAAACATATGAGTTTAGAAGATCATAGAAATTATGTGCTAATAATTGATTAGATTAATTCTTGATCTTTATGTGTTTTAATGGAGTCCATAACTAGTTCTTATGTTATGGATAACCAAAAGTCACATTTATAAATAACCATTAAAAGAACACATAGGTTACAAAAAATGAAGAGTCTTCATTTTTAATAACCATTAACTCATAAGTTATGAGAAATGAAAAGTTTTGAAAGTTTACAAAACTTGCCCTCAAGTTTTGGAACATGTAAAGTCATATTAAAAACTTTAGTTCCAACCCCTAGAATTTTAAAAGTTAAAATTCAACCCTTATACTTTATAATATTATAAGTTTAATAATATTTATATATGTATAAGATCAAGTCGTCTTACCGCTAGTACGCCTCATTCACGAAGCCGGTCTATAAGGGAGGGTATAAGGTTGTTGCCTATAAAATGGCAACTTAATGGGTGTCCACTCTCACCCGCCGCTTCCTTGATCGGTGGAGGGTCGTTAGCCGAACGGGTAGGACAAGGACTTATAAATTCTCATTAAAAGTATAATGATAATACTAAAGTAACTAAACTTTATTGAATTCCCAATCTTAGTTATTTTAGGAAAATGTGAATAAGGTGCTAATCCATGAAATTACACTTTACACTTTGTTTAAGTCGTTAGTGGAGCGTGTGTGGTTAACCGACACACTAACTTGAACTTAACAAGGTAGGTAAAGGGTGACTTAATGTTTATCATAGTATCGATGGAGCGTGTGTGGTTAACCGGCACATCAATTGAGGGGTAATACATTAAGGGTACCAAGTAATTTGCATGGTTACTTCACACCTTGTTTTGTGATCCTCGACATCCCAGTCACAAAACATGAAGGGCACACTCGAGATTGAAACATGCCATTGAAGAAAGTTTAATGAATCTCAAAGAATCTAGGAGTTTCTAAACCAATTAAAACCTAATTAAATATTTCGTTTTTCATGGTGGAAATTAGTGAATCGTCATTCACCTACCTTCAAATATCTTATAGCTTAGATTACGGCATCCCTCTTCTAAGTTATAAAATATTGTGTTGGGTCCTAGCCTTAATATTACATTTGGGTGTTTTGTTAAGGACTATCTCTATATCTAATCTAATATATTCCCTCTTCTTTACAAGATGTCTTCCAATAACAATGCTTCTGGCTCAAACCCTACTAGCTCCTTCTCTCTCATGAATCTTTGTGGGAGAGTCATCTTTGATGGGTCTAACTTTACAGATTGGATCAGAAACATCAGGATGGTCACTCGGTATGAGAACAAAGAATATGTTCTCAACAAGGAGCTGAAGGTACCCGAGCCAACTGCTACCCCTGAAGAGCTTGCTGAATATGAGGTACGTGAAAGAGATGCTACAAAAGTGGCATGCATCATGATGGCCACCATGACAGCCGAGCTCCAAAAGTCCTATGAGGACTATTATCCTTTTGAGATGCACCAGGACTTGATGGACCGCTACCATCAAAGTGCTCGTTAAGAGCGATATGAAATAATCTCCTCCATGATAACAACCCGAATAAAGGATGGTGAACCCATCACGGGCCACATGCAGAAAATGCAAAGGTATGTGGATCGTTTACTGAAGTTGAATGTGAACTTCCCTGAGGAGTTAGCAATAGACATCATTTTGCACTCCTTGCCATCGTGTTATTATCAATTCCGCATGACATATCACATGAACAAGGAAGAAGTCACCCTCAGCAAACTTCAAGGACTCTTGAAGACCGCCGAAAGTGGTCTAAAGGGTAAGTCGGTTGTTACTACTCCTACTCCTACTCCAACTGCGGCCAATGTCTTGGCAATCGGGCATGGCAAAGGGAAGAAGAGAAAGAACCCTTCTAAGGGTACCAAGGGTAAGACCCTTGAAGGCTCCTCTTCAAGCAAAACCAAGAAAGGTTTTGTCACTCCTTCTGCTAACCCTAATGAGGATGAATGCTTCTATTGCCATGAAAAGTCGCACTGGAAGCGAAACTGCCCAAAGTACCAGCAAAATTTGAAGGATGGGAAAGTAAAACCCAACCATGCAGGTATATACACTATATTGTCTAATAACTCACCTCATTCTAAGTCTTGGGTTTGTTGGATCTTATACACACGGATGTGTATGGGCCCTTCAAACATGCCACAAGGGATGCTAATCGTTATTATTTGACTTTTACTGATGATTACAGTAGATATGGATATGTCTACTTAATCAAGCATAAGTCAGAGACTTTTGAGAGGTTTAAAGAGTTTAAACAGGAAGTCGAGAATCAATTGGGCAGGAACATTAAGATGCTTCGATCCGATCGAGGTGGTGAGCATCTTAGTACTGAGTTCCTTGACTATCTTAAGGAATGTGGGATTGTCTCACAATTGACACCTCCTAGGACACCACAGTTGAATGGTGTAGCTGAGAGGCGCAATCGGACCTTGTTGGACATGGTTCGTTCCATGATGAGTCGAGCTTCGCTACCAATCTCATTTTGGGGGTATGCCTTAGAGACTGCCGCTCATATCCTTAATCTAGTCCCTACAAAGAAGGTTGCCAAAACACCTCACGAAGTGTGGACAGGAAAAGTTCCCAATCTAGACCACATCAAGATTTGGGGTTGCGAGGCTTTCGTGAGACGCGAGACTCACGATAAGCTCGAACCCCGAAGCGAAAGGTGTATTTTCATCGGCTATCCACAGAAATCCTTTGGTTACATCTTCTACAGACCCAGTGATAATTTGGTCTTTGTAGCAAGAAGAGGATTCTTTCGAGAGAGAGAATTCATTAGCCAAGGAGACAGTGGGAGGCAAATTGACCTTGAGGAAATTCAAGAGTCAAGCGGTGAAGGAACCTCAAACCCTAGCCCTCAACCTGAGGAGGAAACTCCTGTTGAGCCGACTGAAGAATCTATACCTCTGAGGCGTTCCACCAGAGTTAGGAATGCACCTGAGCATTATTATGGTTTTCATATTACTGCAGAAGATGAGACACTTATCAGTGATAACACACTGGTAAATCTGGATGAGCCTAACAGCTACACGGAAGCCATGGCAGGCCCTGAGGCTGCTAAATGGAAAGAGGCTATGGATAGCGAGATACAGTCCATGTATAACAATCAAGTTTGGAACTTGGTTGACAATGTACCTGATCGTAAGATAGTTGGGTGCAAATGGATCTTCAAGAAGAAGACCGACATGGATGGTAATGTACACACTTATAAGGCACAACTGGTTGCAAAGGGTTATTCTCAAACTCCGGGAGTTGATTATGATGAAACCTTTTCACCAGTGGCCAAGATTAAGTCTATTAGGGTTCTGTTAGCCATTGCTGCATTTCATGATTATGAAATATGGCAAATGGATGTCAAAACCGCTTTCCTTAATGGAAAGTTGGCTGAAGATGTTTACATGGTTCAGCCAGAGGGTTTTGTCAGTACAGAGTACCCCAGTAGAGTGTGTAAGCTCGAGAAATCCATTTATGGATTAAAACAGGCACCTCGCAGATGGAATCTTTGCTTTGATGAGAAAATCAAAGAATTTGGCTTTTCAAGGAGTGAAGATGAATCTTGTGTCTATATCAAGGCTAGTGGGAGTATAGTCAGCTTTTTGGTACTCTATGTGGATGACATACTACTCATAGGAAATGACATCCCAACCCTGCAGGAAGTAAAGTCCTGGCTTGGGAAGTGTTTCGCTATGAAGGACCATGGAGAAGCTGCCTATATCCTAGGGATAAGGATTTTGAGAAACAGGAGTAAAAGACGAATTGGACTTAGTCAAAGCACCTATGTGGACAAAGTGTTGAAAAGGTTCAACATGCATAACTCCAAGAAAGGAGAGTTACCCATCCAGAGTAACGCCAGATTGAGTAAGACACAAAGCCCTAGTACTGAGGCTGAGATAGCAGAAATAAGTCGAATACCTTATGCTTCAGCTGTAGGATCGATCATGACGTGTACTCGACCTGATGTAGCCTTTGCTTTGAGCATGGTTAGAAGGTATCAAGGGAACCCTGGCAAGGCACACTGGACTGCGGTAAAGAATATCCTCAAGTACCTACGGAGGACTAAGGACTGGGTCCTTACCCTCGGTGGCAGTGAGGACTTGAGAGTTGTAGGGTACAGTGATGCTAGCTTTCAGACTGACAGGGATAATTTCCGCTCTCAGTCGGGCTGGGTCTTTACTCTAAACGGAGGGGCAATTACTTGGAAAAGTTCCAAGCAGGAGACAGTGGCTGATTCCACTTGTGAATCAGAGTATATAGCAGCAAGCGAGGCAGCAAAGGAGGCTATATGGCTAAAGAACTTCATCGGAGACCTTGGAGTTGTACCAGCTATAAAGGAGCCAATGGAGATTTTCTGTGACAGCAATAGTGCGGTTGCCTTAGCCAAGGAACCAAGAGATCATGGGAGATCCAGACACATTGACAGAAAATATCACTTCATTAGACATCGAATAGAAGAAGGAATCCTCGTGGCAAAGAGGGTATCATCGGATGAGAACCCAGCAGATCCCCTCACGAAGGGACTGCCTCGAGCTAAGCATCTCCAGCATGCTCGGAGCATAGGGCTGAAGGATGATATTAGTTTTAGTAGTTAGATAATCTTGAAATTTATAAAATGTAATTGACATTTGATGATAAATAAAAGCTGTTATTTATGAGTAAAGTGTTGCTATCTCTTGTCAATCGTTTACTATTATTTCTTTTTGCATGTTTTGACTTCCAGAATAATTATGTTATGGTTTATATCATATTATTCAAACTCTCCACAGTCGGTCATATGTTGGAAGTAGATATGAATCAAGACTGTCATGGGTTGGCTTGTAGAGGTCTAAGATGTTAGACAAAGCGGGGCTACAACACTCATGAGTGCTCATAAGTTCTGAGTATTGGATTCAACCCACGCTCACTTGTATCACTTCATGGAATTTATCTCGAGTGATCGTGAGACGGTAATATCATATAAGTCTTCAAACCTAGAGATATGATTTGTTGCCTATGAGTTGGTTATGCATTGATTGCACGAAAACGCATTGGTAACTCGATGTTATAAACCGTGCTTTTGTGTGTACTTCAACAAGTAGTAGAGCAAACATATGAGTCGAGGTTTATCTGTTCCTTCTAGGATTAGAAGCGATATCTGGGCCCCTCGATGATTTTGTTTTGACCTATGTACCGGGCCCGGTCAGAACTAAATTGATGTGTTCAGTTAAGTTCTATGTCAAACAAATCGGAAATCGGGAAACAAATGCTGGACAATAAGCAAGACCATGTTCCATGTATTTGTCCGGCTGATATCTAGAACAGAGGATTATATGATCACTTATCTAAAATGGCGCTTCATAGTTCAACAGAGTTTAAAGAGCTACGATTGCTGATCGGTTCCTGAAGTCATACTTGCAACTATAGTTATTAGACTTATCCAAGTGGGAGACTGTTGGATATAGTGTCTAAGTCCATAACTATATTTGGTATGTACTTGACCCGACCCGGCATGGTCCATTTGGGCTGCACTTCACCCGAGCAATTTATGGATAATCGTTTGAGAAATAGTATAAGTTATGATTTATTAATATATTATAAGTCCTAATATATTAATATAAAATCATATTATTTAATTAGTATTGATCTATAATTAATCTAGAATTAATTTAGAGATCAAAAGTATGACTAATTAAATATGAGCTCTTGTATTTATATAGTGTGGGCTAATGCTTATTTGGAATGGGCTAGGCTTGCATGGAAAGTCCATAGATACTCCATGGAGCTTTAACCCATGGATCTCATGGAAATGAAAAGACATGGGTATTAGGGTTTACATGAATGTAACCCTAATCCACCACACTATATAAAGGAGGCTTTGGTTCTTGAAATCACACGAGTTGTGGTGATTAAACCAAGAGGGCCGATTTCAAGAAGTTTGTAACTATTCTCTCGATTTTCCAAGTTTGTGGTGATTTGTGACTTCCATTTGAGGCATCCACATTATTGGTGCTAGGCTCTCAAACTCCAAGCAATCAACTACTACTACAAGGTAAGCAATTCTACTAGTTTTATTTGATTCAAGTATCCCATGCCATGCTAGTTGGGATAAGAACCTTGGAAAAACAATTATTTGCATGTATCTTAGTCACACATAGATCCAAGGTTTCTAGGGTTTCATGTACACCATAGGAGTGTTAGAATGCTCAAAACCCATCAGTATGTGCACCATAGGAGTGTTATAGTACACAAAACCCAACAATTACACATAATGATCATATTTCTGTTATCAAAAACCCCAAAATCATATGAATTTTTGTTTCCAAAAACATAAACGGGTGTATAAGCTACATTAATAAACCATAGAAAATGCAACAATATATACATAATACAGAAGAACTATGTAGAGTCCTTGTTCCTCTTGCTGCTATCATCACTCGCATTATGGATTCGTGTCTGCTATGGAAATGTGACAACAATAAAACATATATCATACATGTCGTTTGGTGAGTTAAATAATACAAAACATACCGCTAACATAACAAGTTCCTTTATCCGTTTCATTTCTTGTCCCAATTGAACTTGGTCATAATACATGACCCAGAATGATGGACATTCCTGGAGACCAAATCATTTGGGTAAGGTCCCGCAATTTGAGACTCCTACTTCACAACATGATACACCCTTCTATCGGAGTCTTTTTGGTCCCCATGTGGACCCATGGATAGTTGTCAATAACTTTTACTTTATCATTATTTACTCGATGTTTTGCATTACCAACTGCTTGCATATTATAGCATTTCATTGCATAACCACATTGAGTGACATAAAAATCACATGAACAGTCCATCTATATCATTTAAGTACTTAATTCGTTAAGTACTAAAACACGTATTCTTAAAATAACAAGCATATATAACTCACATTTCAAGTTAGTAGCAACTAACTTTTAGTTAACTTTCAACCCCCCTTATTGGTGCACCTTCTCACTTTCTTGACCAATGCCTATTTAATTGTCATATTGATTTCTTTATAATATAATTTAACCCATTTAGAACTTAATTACATTACAATTCCATCATGATCACCCTTTTGATCATAAAAAATTTATGATAACTTTTTATCATAAAACTAGTCAAGTTACATGAGTTAAGCATCCTTATGGCTTAATTGTCACACCCACGGTCGGCGGCGGAAACGCCGAGCTGTGCGGCATTAGTTGAATATCATAACCATGAGACATAAAGCCAACAGTACACAATATTCATATTAGAATTTATCTATTTATTCACGTCTGGCACTCTTTTAGAATTGTCTTCTCTTCTTTTGATTCCTAGGAATACATGTGATAACGTTAGTGAATTCACAAGTTTTTATAGTTTATTGAAAATATTCATTGTAAAAAATTTCAATATAAGATCTTTGTTTATGAATATATATGCTTTCATAGTTCTTCTTATACTCTAAGTCCCTAAGGGGTGTTGTCTTTCACTATCTTGATTCATAATTTGTTATCTTTCCTTTGGCATTCTCTTTTTATGTCGTTTCTTCCTTCTTTCAGGAATGTTCAGATTTGTATACTCGATAAATTTCAATTAGGTGTTTGATAAGATACTTAGGAAACTACCTATCATTATTGTTGTATTTGTTTACTTGAATATCTTTTGTTGTAATTCTATACCTATTTCCTTTAAGATAAATGATTCTATATCGTTTATGTTAAGGCTTTTCACCTGTTTTGCTTTGTTGATACATACTATTACTACTTCAAGGTGTTCCCCTCTAGGTACTATATGTTATTAAGGTTGGTCGAGCATTTGTTTCAATCAGTTTTTTTAATCGAGCTTTCGACTTGATATTTCCCCACACAAAGCTTCATCGGACATTCTAATGTAGTTCAAAAAGTTATATGTGCTGTGACTTTACTGTCAGGGGTTGTAGCCAGAAACCAAAGGTGGGGGTGTCAATCCCGTATAGATCTATACATTATCTATCGTGCTCACTTAAAATTTAATGATTATAGGTCGGGGTCAGCTGAAAACTAATCAACTAAAGGATGAATTGTCGTTCTCATTTAGCAACTGCTTTGTTTAACCTTATAGTATGTTTGTTGATCTTGTTAGCTTTAGTTTTCTTCTAATGTTATCTTCTTTGATGATTATACTAATATAAACTTACTTGCTTACGTATATATATATATATATATATATATATATATATATTAATTATCATAGTTTTTGATATTCTTGATATGATATTAGGGTAGAGTAACAACTAAGTACTATGCTTATCCTTAGGTTTGACCAACATAACAACTAGGTATAATATTATCATAAAGTTTTGGGCAGAGTTTCTACCGGACATAATATTATCCGATGGTTTTGTGAAACACAATGATTAGGCATAATATTATTCCTAAAACTTTGGCAGGGTAACTACCAGACATATCATCATCCTACGGTTTCATGCATTTTGTAAACTATTGATATATAACAATAATAATATTTTGTAAAATCGATAACGTAGTATTATAACATGTATCCCTCCCGGTAGAACATTTGAAAATACTAAAAGTGGGGACATGAACTTGATAGGTTTTGTATGTTACAAAATCTATTTTTGGTGAAAAGACATATACCCTAAGTTCACATGTCCCCTAAAGGATCTATGTTCTCACTATGATTTGCAAACAACTATTGAATCTCAAGAACCCTAAAAGTACATTGCTTTTTTCGAAATTAATAAAGGGTTATCGGAAAATACATACCTTAGTTTATTGTTGCAAATAAACTAGTAATCCTTCCTTTGTTCGTCTTTAGAAATCAAGCACCATAAGTCTCGTGCCTCTAATGGCTCACACCCAAACCCTAAAAAATTGGAGGCTAAAGAGGAGAGAAGAGAGAATTATATTTTTGGTTCTAACTCTTAGAATAATGATGGCCGAAAATATGAACCCCTAAGAGAGTTTATATAGCTGACTAGGGTAGCTAGGATAAGGCAGATTTCCTTGGATAACCCTTATCCCTTTTCTTGCTCCCTAAGGATTCCTAGGCTTCCTTAAAGCCCAAGAAAAACTCTAGAAACCCTCTAGAACTCCTCTAGAGTCGTCCCCCTTATGAGAGGTTTTAGAATTGGTCAATGTTCAACTTTTGAACATTGTCACCTTTAGTCCTTCCACTTTTAAATAATTCAATCAATTCCAACTAATTTATGATTAATTTTTAATTAAACAATACTATTTCTAATTAATATATTATTCTCATAATATATTAATAAATTATTTATTTTCATTTCTAATTAATTTATTAACCATATAATAAATTAATAAATCAATCTCCTTCTCCAAAAAACCATTCCAGTCAATTACCAGGTTTGAGGGCAACTCAAAAGGACTTTGCTAATAATTCAAAATTATACTAATTTAGTTATTGGCTTAGACACATATTCCAACAGAACTCACCCTTTGTAGCGTGATTTTGATGGGTTTTTGAGCATTCTAACACTCCTATGGCGTACATGCAACCCTAGAAACATTGGATCTATGTTTGACTATGATACATGCAAATAATTAGTTTTCCAAGGTTCTTATCCTATCTAGCATGGCATGGGGAACTTGAATCAAATAAAGCTAGTAGAATTACTTACCTTGTAGTTGTAGTTGATTGCTTGGAGTTTTAGAGCCTAGCACCAATAGTGTGGATGCCTCAAATGGAAATCACAAATCACCACAAACTTGGAACTTTGAGAGAATAGTAATCACCTTCTTGAAATCGGCCCTCTTACTTTACTCACCACAACTCATGTGATTTCAAGAACCAAAGCCTCCTTTATATAGTGTGGTGGATTAGGGTTACATTCATGTAAACCCTAATACCCATGTCTTTTCATTTCCATGAGATCCATGGGTTAAAGCTACATGGAGTATCCATGGACTTTCCATGCAAGCCTAGCCCATTCCAAATAAGCATTAGCCCACACTATATAAATACAAGAGCCCATATTTAATTAGTCATACTTTTGATCTCTAAATTAATTCTAGATTAATTATAGATCAATACTAATTAAATAATATGATTTTATATTAATATATTAGGACTTATAATATATTAATAAATCATAACTTATACTATTCTCAAACGATTATCCATAAATTGTTCGGGTGAAGTGCAACCCAAATGGACCATGCCGGGTCGGGTCAAGTACATACAAAATATAGTTATGGACTTAGACACTATATCCAACATAGGTCAAAACAAAATCATCGAGGGGCCCAGATATCGCTTCTAATCCTAGAAGGAACAGATAAACTTCGACTCATATGTTTGCTCTACTACTTGTTGAACTACACACAAAAGCACGGTTTATAACATCGAGTTACCAATGCGTTTTCGTGCAATCAATGCATAACCAACTCATAGGCAACAAATCATATATATCTAGGTTTGAAGACTTATATGATATTACCGTCTCACTATCACTCGAGATAAATTCCATGAAGTGATACAAGTGAGCGTGGGTTGAATCCAATACTCAGAACTTATGAGCACTCATGAGTGTTGTAGCCCCGCTTTGTCTAACATCTTAGACCTCTACAAGCCAACCCATGAAAGTCTTGATTCATATCTACTTCCAACATATGACCGACTGTGGAGAGTTTGAATAATATGATATAAACCATAACATAATTATTCTGGAAGTCAAAACATGCAAAAAGAAATAATAGTAAACTATTGACAAGAGATAGCAACACTTTACTCATAAATAACAGCTTTTATTTATCATCAAATGTCAATTACATTTTACAAATTTCAAGATTATCTAACTACTAAAACTAATATCATCCTTCAGCCCTATGCTCCGAGCATGCTGGAGATGCTTAGCCCGAGTCAGTCCCTTCGTGAGGGGATCTGTTGGGTTCTCATCCGATGATACCCTCTTTGCCACGAGGATTCCTTCTTCTATTCGATGTCTAATGAAGTGATATTTTCTGTCAATGTGTATGGATCTCCCATGATCTCTTGGTTCCTTGGCTAAGGCAACCGCACTATTGCTGTCACATAAAATCTCCATTGGCTCCTTTATAGCTGGTACAACTCCAAGGTCTCCGATGAAGTTCTTTAGCCATATAGCCTCCTTTGCTGCCTCGCTTGCTGCTATATACTCTGATTCACAAGTGGAATCAGCCACTGTCTCCTGCTTGGAACTTTTCCAAGTAATTGCCCCTCCGTTTAGAGTAAAGACCCAGCCCGACTGAGAGCGGAAA
Organism: Lactuca virosa; assembly: GCF_052849685.1. NCBI lineage: Eukaryota > Viridiplantae > Streptophyta > Magnoliopsida > Asterales > Asteraceae > Lactuca > Lactuca virosa. The sequence continues at coordinate 455,392,478 of NC_136430.1, forward strand.
TTATCCCTGTCAGTCTGAAAGCTAGCATCACTGTACCCTACAACTCTCAAGTCCTCACTGCCACCGAGGGTAAGGACCCAGTCCTTAGTCCTCCGTAGGTACTTGAGGATATTCTTTACTGCAGTCCAGTGTGCCTTGTCAGGGTTCCCCTGATACCTACTAACCATGCTCAAAGAAAAGGCTACATCAGGTCGAGTACACGTCATAGCATACATGATCGATCCTTTAGCTGAAGCATAAGGTATTCGACTCATTTCTGCTATCTCAGCCTCATTTCTAGGGCTTTGTGTCTTACTCAATCTGGCGTTACTCTGGATGGGTAACTCTCCTTTCTTGGAGTTATGCATGTTGAACCTTTTCAACACTTTGTCCACATAGGTGCTTTGACTAAGTCTAATTAGTCTTTTACTCCTGTTTCTCAAAATCCTTATCCCTAGGATATAGGCAGCTTCTCCAAGGTCCTTCATAGCGAAATACTTCCCAATCCAGGACTTTACTTCCTGCAGGGTTGGGATGTCATTTCCTATGAGTAGTATGTCATCCACATACAGTACCAAAAAGCTGACTATACTCCCACTAGCCTTGATATAGACACAAGATTCATCTTCACTCCTTGAAAAGCCAAATTCTTTGATTTTCTCATCAAAGCAAAGATTCCATCTGCGAGGTGCCTGTTTTAATCCATAAATGGATTTCTCGAGCTTACACACTCTACTGGGGTACTCTGTACTGACAAAACCCTCTGGCTGAACCATGTAAACATCTTCAGCCAAGTTTCCATTAAGGAAAGCGGTTTTGACATCCATTTGCCATATTTCATAATCATGAAATGCAGCAATGGCTAACAGAACCCTAATAAACTTAATCTTGGCCACTCGTGAAAAGGTCTCATCATAATCAACTCCCGGAGTTTGAGAATAACCCTTTGCAACCAGTCGTGCCTTATAAGTGTGTACATTACCATCCATGTCGGTCTTCTTCTTGAAGATCCATTTGCACGCAACTATTTTACGATCAGGTACATTGTCAACCAAGTTCCAAACTTGATTGTCATACATGGACTGTATCTCGCTATCCATAGCCTCTTTCCATTTAGCAGCCTCAGGGCCAGCCATGGCTTCCGTGTAGCTGTTAGGCTCATCCAGATTTACCAGTGTGTTATCACTGATAAGTGTCTCACCTTCTGCAGTAATATGAAAACCATAATAATGCTCAGGTGCATTCCTAACTCTGGTGGAACGCCTCAGAGGTATAGATTATTCAGTCGGCTCAACAGGAGTTTCCTCCTCAGGTTGAGGGCTAGGGTTTGAGGTTCCTTCACCGCTTGACTCTTGAATTTCCTCAAGGTCAATTTGCCTCCCATTGTCTCCTTGGCTAATGAATTCTCTCTCTCGAAAGAATCCTCTTCTTGCTACAAAGACCACATTATCACTGGGTCTGTAGAAGATGTAACCAAAGGATTTCTGTGGGTAGCCGATGAAAATACACCTTTCGCTTCGGGGTTCGAGCTTATCGTGAGTCTCGCGTCTCACGAAAGCCTCGCAACCCAAAATCTTGATGTGGTCTAGATTGGGAACTTTTCCTGTCCACACCCCGTGAGGTGTTTTGGCAACCTTCTTTGTAGGGACTAGATTAAGAATATGGGCGGCAGTCTCTAAGGCATACCCCCAAAATGAGATTGGTAGCGAAGCTCGACTCATCATGGAACGAACCATGTCCAACAAGGTCCGATTGCGCCTCTCAGCTACACCATTCAACTGTGGTGTCCTAGGAGGTGTCAATTGTGAGACAATCTCACATTCCTTAAGATAGTCAAGGAACTCAGTACTAAGATACTCACCACCACGATCGGATCGAAGCATCTTAATGTTCCTGCCCAACTGATTCTCCACTTCTTGCTTAAACTCTTTGAATTTCTCAAAGGTTTCTGACTTATGCTTGATTAGGTAGACATATCCATATCTACTAAAATCATCAGTAAAAGTCACATAGAACCGATTAGCATCTCTTGTGGCGGTTCTGAAGGGTCCACACACATCCGTGTGTATGAGGTCCAACAAACCTTCACCCCTAGCACAAGTGCCAGTAAAAGGTGACTTTGTCATTTTACCAAGCAAACAAGATCACAACTATCATCTGACTTTAGGTCAAATGACTCCAAGACTCCATCCTTTTGGAGTTGGCCTATGCGTTTCTTGCTTACATGTCCAAGACGACAATGCCATAAGGATGCTTTATCTAAGCTAGTGGAAGAGTTAATACACAATACATTATTTCCTAGATTATCTACAACAGATACAGTTTCATACAAGCCATCACAAGGTAATGCTTTAAAATAAAGAACATTATTAAAGAAAGCATCAATACTACCATTATTATTATCAAAATAAAAGATAAAACCTTGTTTATACAATGCATGAAAGGAAATAACATTTCTTGCCATTTCTGGCGAATAATAACATTTATTCAAATCTAATGTAAACCCACTATTTAGCACTAAGGAATAAACTCCTATCTTGGTGACAGGTGAAGCTTTCCTGTTTCCCATAATCAAGTTTATCTTTCCCTGCTCCACATTCTCACTTCTTTTTAGTCCCTCCAAATCACAACATATGTGAATACCACAACCTGTATCAAGGACCCAAGACTTAGAATGAGGTGAGTTATTAGACAATATAGTGTATATACCTGCATGGTTGGGTTTTACTTTCCCATCCTTCAAATCTTGCTGGTACTTTGGGCAGTTTCGCTTCCAGTGCGACTTTTCATGGCAATAGAAGCATTCAGCCTCATTAGGGTTAGCAGAAGGAGTGACAAAACCTTTCTTGGTTTTGCTTGAAGAGGAGCCTTCAAGGGTCTTACCCTTGGTACCCTTAGAAGGGTTCTTTCTCTTCTTCCCTTTTCCATGCCCGATTGCCAAGACATTGGCCGCAGTTGGAGTAGGAGTAGGAGTAGTAACAACCGACTTACCCTTTAGACCACTTTCGGCGGTCTTCAAGAGTCCTTGAAGTTTGCTGAGATTGACTTCTTCCTTGTTCATGTGATATGTCATGCGGAATTGATCATAACACGATGGCAAGGAGTGCAAAATGATGTCTATTGCTAACTCCTCAGGGAAGTTCACATTCAGCTTCAGTAAACGGTCCACATACCTTTGCATTTTCTACATGTGGCCCGTGATGGGTTCACCATCCTTCGTTCGGGTTGTTATCATGGAGGAGATTATTTCATATCGCTCTTGACGAGCACTTTGATGGTAGCGGTCCATCAAGTCCTGGTGCATCTCAAAAGGATAATAGTCCTCATAGGACTTTTGGAGCTCGGCTGTCATGGTGGCCATCATGATGCATGCCACTTTTGTAGCATCTCTTTCACGTACCTCATATAAAGCAAGCTCTTCAGGGGTAGCAGTTGGCTCGGGTACCTTCAACTCCTTGTCGAGAACATATTCTTTGTTCTCATACCGAGTGACCATCCTGATGTTTCTGATCCAATCTGTAAAGTTGGACCCATCAAAGATGACTCTCCCACAAATATTCATGAGAGAGAAGGAGCTAGTAGGGTTTGAGCCAGAAGCATTGTTATTGGAAGACATCTTGTAAAGAAGAGGGAATAGATTAGATTAGATATAGAGATAGTCCTTAACAAAACACCCAAATGTAATATTAAGGCTAGGACCCAACACAATATTTTATAACTTAGAAGAGGGATGCCGTAATCTAAGCTATAAGATATTTGAAGGTAGGTGAATGACGATTCACCAATTTCCACCATGAAAAACGAAATATTTAACTAGGTTTTAATTGGTTTAGAAACTCCTAGATTCTTTGAGATTCATTGAACTTTCTTCAATGGCATGTTTCAATCTCGAGTGTGCCCTTCAAGTTTTGTGACTGGGATGCCGAGGATCACAAAACAAGGTGTGAAGTAACCATGCAAATTACTTGGTACCCTTAATGTATTACCCCTCAATCGATGTGCCGGTTAACCACACACGCTCCATCGATACTATGATAAACATTAAGTCACCCTTTACCTACCTTGTTAAGTTCAAGTTAGTGTGCCGGTTAACCACACACGCTCCACTAACGACTTAAACAAAGTGTAAAGTGTAATTTCATGGATTAGCACCTTATTCACATTTTCCTAAAATAACTAAGATTGGGAATTCAATAAAGTTTAGTTACTTTAGTATTATCATTATACTTTTAATGAGAATTTATAAGTCCTTGTCCTACCCGTTCGGCTAACGACCCTCCACCGATCAAGGAAGCGGTGGGTGAGAGTGGACACCCATTAAGTTGCCATTTTATAGGCAACAACCTTATACCCTCCCTTATAGACCGGCTTCGTGAATGAGGCGTACTAGCGGTAAGACGACTTGATCTTATACATATATAAATATTATTAAACTTATAATATTATAAAGTATAAGGGTTGAATTTTAACTTTTAAAATTCTAGGGGTTGGAACTAAAGTTTTTAATACGACTTTACATGTTCCAAAACTTGAGGGCAAGTTTTGTAAACTTTCAAAACTTTTCATTTCTCATAACTTATGAGTTAATGGTTATTAAAAATGAAGACTCTTCATTTTTTGTAACCTATGTGTTCTTTTAATGGTTATTTATAAATGTGACTTTTGGTTATCCATAACTTAAGAACTAGTTATGGACTCCATTAAAACACATAAAGATCAAGAATTAATCTAATCAATTATTAGCACATAATTTCTATGATCTTCTAAACTCATATGTTTATGAATGTTCATATCAAAAATTTCAAGAATCGTAAGTACATATACAAAACTTGAAATTTTGATACGAGCTTTTGAACAAAACTTCGATTTTCAAGTTTTTTTTTTTGCATCAAGTATCAAATAAAAAAACCAGGCTCTAATACCACTGATGAGTTTTTGAGCATTCTAACACTCCTATGGTGTACATGCAACCCTAGAAACATTGGATCTATGTTTGACTATGATACATGCAAATAATTATTTTTCCAAGGTTCTTATCCTATCTAGCATGGCATGGGGAACTTGAATCAAATAAAGCTAGTAGAATTACTTACCTTGTAGTTGTAGTTGATTGCTTGGAGTTTTAGAGCCTAGCACCAATAGTGTGGATGCCTCAAATGGAAATCACAAATCACCACAAACTTGGAACTTTGAGAGAATAATAATCACCTTCTTGAAATCGACCCTCTTACTTTACTCACCACAACTCATGTGATTTCAAGAACCAAAGCCTCCTTTATATAGTGTGGTGGATTAGGGTTACATTCATGTAAACCCTAACACCCATGTCTTTTCATTTCCATGAGATCCATGGGTTAAAGCTCCATGGAGTATCCATGGACTTTCCATGCAAGCCTAGCTCATTCCAAATAAGCATTAGCCCACACTATATAAATACAAGAGCCCATATTTAATTAGTCATACTTTTGATCTCTAAATTAATTCTAGATTAATTATAGATCAATACTAATTAAATAATATGATTTTATATTAATATATTAGGACTTGTAATATATTAATAAATCATAACTTATACTATTCTCAAACGATTATCCATAAATTGTTCGGGTGAAGTGCAACCCAAATGGACCATGCCGGGTCGGGTCAAGTACATACCAAATATAGTTATGGACTTAGACACTATATCCAACAGATTTAACTGATCCGGGACTTCACATTGGGAGGCTCGAGTCATTCGGGATGAGGGAAAATCTATCGATTGAATAGGAGAGAGTGGAGACTGATGTGAGGTGTGAAAAGAGAGAGGGTAAGGGTCTCTATTTATAGTTACTGGTTTGGGTGTGCGCGCAACGCACCTTCATATGCGTGGCACATTGGCTCCATCCAACCTTGGACACATGTCACTCTCTCGCTCACCCACGTTTCCCGTATCTCAACGATTCCGTTCTTCAAAAGTGCGCGTAGCGCACGTGCGTGCATGACGCACACACGAAAATGTTTTTCAGAAATTCATATCTCTTTCATTTGAATTTCATTTTCGGCATCCTTTATATTTACATGTAGTTATCGTTAAGTACTACAACTTTCCTTTAGGTTGTATAGGCTAATTTTGACTTTATTTTTAGCCCTTATTTTTATAATCCTAAATGATTTTGCAAAAATCATATCTGTCTCGTACGGACTCCGTTTTTGGCTCTCGTTGTCTCTAAATTCTTATCTTGAGAAGTACTACGATTCTACTTTTGGTGACTTTATCAAAAGGTCAATCATTCTCTTCGTAGCTTTTTGACGCCGCAACTTCTTATGTGCGAATGTTTTTATCTTTTATAAAAAATATATCTAATTAATATGGAGTCGGATTTTTACAAAGTTTATATTTCTGGGATTGGGATGTCGTGTACTCTTGGAATATGGTTTTATTTCTTAAAGATATCATAACTTTTCACGCACTTGCATGTCGGTGTTTGGACGTGAAGCTCTGGAACCGATTAATTCCGCGGATTTTCGTTCATCTTGGTTGTTGTGGGTGGGAGTGCATCTTGAAGTAGAAGCGAGAGCTGATTTCGAGGACGACATCTAATTTAAGTGGGGGAGAATTGTAACATTCCATTTAAAATAAATAAAATTAAATAAGTAAATAAATAAAGCAGAAAAATAAATAAATAATAAATCCTAAAACCCCGGGATATATATTTTTATATCTTATTTTATTCTATTTTAGCCCTAAAGTTGTATCAAATTAGCGGGGTGTACACGTTGGGGGTGTTAAAACTTATCTTTTTGGATATTGAGGGTTAAAATTGTAACATATGGACTTGTACTGATTAGATTCTTGGAAGCACGGGCTATAGAGTAAATATTGGACTTGAATAGAAAAAAGATTGGGGATGGAGGGACTAAAAGTGAAATTTGGCATAGTATTGGTGTTGGAGACGGGTTAAGACCCGTCACTCCCCCTCCTCTCTCCTCATTTGAAACCAACCCTAACACTAAACTCATTTCTTACAGTTGCCACCTTACTTCTGGGTATTCCAGCCGCTGCCGCCATCCACTCTTTGTTGCGCCGAACCACCACCACTGTTGCTCCTTCCGCCGACGACAACGAGGGCTGTCGGGAGCATCCGTCAAGACCAAAGAGGGACGCTGCGATCAATCGGAAGTGGTGGATTGATGAATTTGTTCTCGGTAAGGCTAAGCCATAACCCATTTTCCCCGTTTTCTTTCTGTGGTGATGAACCCCTCTCGTTGACTGCTACGTCGTCGCCCCGACGACCACCCCTTCTGATTTCGTTCGACGTCGCTGCCACCATCGACAATGACTGCGTGTGTGTGTGTTTTGCGTGTCTAATGCACTATGTTTCTATGTATTTTCTCATGTGTGTGTATTTCAGTTGTATGTTTGTTACTTGTGTGTTTGTTGGCCGGAAACCGAAGAGGAACCACCATGGCGACCATCCATGGTGGCTGCCGCCTGCTACCATCTTCTGCCGCCACCAGCCACTGTGAGAGATGGTTGTGTGTGTGTTTGATATTGTGTGGACGAGAGTGTATCGGTGGTGTGATGTTGCAGGTACGTTCTTGGTCAAAATGGAAGAAAACCCACCACCACCACCGTGAGGTGGTGGCTGCCACCTCATGAGCCATTCTACCACCACCTGCCGCCGCCTTGGGTGGCTGTGTGCATATGTCTGTGATTGGACTGATATTTGGAATGATTTTGATATGTCTTGGCCTAAAATCATAACCACCACCACCGTGAGGTGGTGGCTCCCGCCCTGGACCGCCGACGACCACGACTGCCCGAGGTGGCAGTTGGTGGTGCCCGATTTTATAAAATATATATTTATTTATTTAATTAGTTAAGCATCTAACTTTAGGAGTTGGAAACCCTAATGTCAAGAAACTCCAGTCTTGGAGTTGGTCGGGACCCGCATTAAAACTATTAATTAAACTTAAAATAATACTTAATAATTCTCTACAATTAACTTAATGCAATAATTGACTTAATGGATTAAGTCCTTAAGGGGTTAAGTATGGAACACTGTGACAACCCGTTATTTTCTTCTTTGTAAAAGTCAACTCGATTCAAACTTTGTGAATTATTTAATTTAATAAAGTTAAATATAATATATTTGATACACTTGAACACTTGGTAAAAGTGTTGTAGAATTTAAGAAGTAGAAACATACGAATTTATGAGGATCTTTGTAGCCACAAACCCTCGCTTCCTTCTTTTCTCTTTTCTTCGAACCGCAAACCGAATGGGGGGGGCACAAACTGTTTGCAGCCGCAAACGGTTCGCAGCCGTGAACCCCTCCTCGGACCGTAAACCCTCAGAATCTTATCTCCTCGGGAAGCATTTTCGGCCGCAAACTCGCATGTATGTATGTATGTATGTATGTATATATATATATATATATATATATATAAAGCCCGGATTTTTGTCTCAGTCTTACAACTCTAGCCGAAAACTCACACTTCTCTCTCAAGATCTTCAACCGAAAACACCATTTCTCTCTCAAGTATCATCCTTCATCCTTTGAATCTTCATAGGATCTTGCCTTGATCTTCAAGTGTTCTTCATTTCATCAAGAACACCAACCGCAAACACTTGAATCTCCTTCATTTCATCAAGAACACCAACCGCAAACTCAAGATCATCATGATCTTCATTGGGCCGTGAACCATTGAGGTTGGCCGTAAACACATAGAAGTCTTCCATTTAGCTTCTAACACTCTTATTTGTAAGTTAAACTTACAAATTAGTCAAATTCCTTATCATTCTTATGGTTATATATACTAGTTGTTTACATATATATTACATAAAATGCTTATAGGATTCGTTTTGCCTTGGGATCTAACTTGTGGAAAAACATCCTAAATCGAACCTTCAATCGAATCACTCACAAAAGGTGAGTTCATACCCCTACATTTTTATGATTTTTAACTGTTTGGGGGGGGGGGGATACAAATGAAACACAATAAAAATGGTGTTAATATCTAAAATGTTTTTAATGTTTTTAGTGTTTTTAAATTGTTATAATTATCAAAATTACATATTTATATCTGTGTAAATTATATAATTTGGATTTAGAAGATTTAGAATATATAATTTGACCCTATTTCATGTTCCTTGTTTGGTTGTGGGCTTGAGGTAAAGTTATTTAATCAAAGGTCTAATCAATCGCAATTATATAAATATTACATTTATATAAATATAAAATGGTTTTCAAACTGTTTAGTATTATTTGAGTACAAATAATAGATTTCATAGAACAACAGTATTACAGGTTCTTACAAAAGTTAACAAAGGTTTTCATTACAGTAAAACAAACAATAAATTATAATAGGTATAGTTAGAAAACTTATTCATTGGTTTCAAGGTTCAGAATACATAACAGAAAACAAACAGAGTACACAACGGAAAAGAAGTAGAGGACATTTTTCAGAAAACAAACAGAATACTTTACTACAAAACAAACATATAAATTATAGTTTGTGAAACTTACTTACAGTGTATTTATTTCAAAGTAACTTTTTATTATTTTACGCATAATCATTAATATAGTATTTGTGAGAAAATCTTCACGTACTTTTCTAAGTACCAACCAAGTCCTGAAATTATAACCAAAATCTCCTCGAGGGGGAGCGTGACACTTGTGTATAGATCTATACGGGACTGACAATCCCACACCAGAGCTGCTTGCAATAGCTAGGTCGGCAAATCTGTGGTGACAAATGTTGTATCTTTTACGACGCCTGAAGAACGTCGTGTTCAGGCCATCTTAGGTCATCTAGTATTGTTATAATAACTCACAATTTGGTATTGAATAAAATGATTAGTGTATGAATAAGAAAACAACTTCACATAGTTTTATCAAAATGAAACTATAATACAACATTTTATAAGTATAAGTACAGGATACTATTTCAGTACAGAGAAAACATACTTTTCATGAATTCTAGTGAACTAAATTACAATTTACCACATTAGAGTACAGTAACTTTCACACGTTTTACTTACATTATACTACAACAAAAAATATAGGATTTTCTGGGAAAACATGATAACTTTATTAAAGAACAAGAAAACAGATTTCAGTTATAAACATACTTATGAACTCACCAACTTAATTGTTGACACCTTTTCAAAACTACTTGTATTTTCAGGGAAACAGTAAATAGGTACATCCACAACTTCTGAGAAGACGAAGCTATATAAACTCATGTCTTTTAAACTTATACTTCTAGTGTTATACATACTATGTTTTGAACTCAAATGTAAAACTTATAACTTTGTAATACAATGGTTGTTGTACTTTGATTACTATTATGCATTTTTGTGATACTGTACATGACGTCCTCCGCCCCCGAATGTTTCCGCCGTTCTGGTTTGGGGGTGTGACAAACACTAACCCTTATTATCATTTTATGTGAAAACCCTAGAATCGGGGTGTTCTATTTTAGACAATGATCGGGCGCGTATTTGGGCTATTGATTGGATTATTATTACATCTGGGAATAACTAAGTCAAACTTTAATCAGTCCTACCCTTAGGTGATTAGGTCCTTAATGGGCTAAGTGTTCTTACTTAACCCTAATCGTCATTTTATGTGAAACCCTAATCGTCATTTCATGTGAGGTGGTCACTGTTGCAAGTGACTATGACCTGTGATCGGGTATTGACTCAAGTATCTTCCTGTAGGTGATTGGAAGTGAGTTGAAGCCGATATAGTTCTTCATTGCTACAGTGGTTACCTACGTGCATATCGAGGTGAGTTTCGCCTCACTATACCCGTGTGTCGAAGACACCAATGCCGACCCACTAGTTTTGGTTATCTGTTAGTAGAGAGATACCTTAGGGACTGCATATAATCATGTAGGATAGACAGGAATCTTTATCTAAGCTCTCTTACCTGTTCCGCGTTTGGTTGTGGTTCTAGAGTGGGATCATCTCTCTGGGTGAATATCTCACCTCTGAGTATATACGACCATGCATTCCTTGGATTGTTGATATTGAGTATGCTACTATGTTGTTGCGATTTGTTAGATTGTCTTCTAGTATTTAGTATGTTGCTTTGTGGTAATAATCTGTAGAACTGTATGTTATCTCTGCTTGCTGGTTATCATCTATGGAGTGTCCTTAGGGACTTTTTGTGGTCATGTACGATAGTCTGAGAACTCTTGGTCTAGGATCTCTTGCATGTTCCTTGTTTGGTTGTGGCTCTAGAGTATGACCATCTATTCGGGTGGCTATCTCACCTCTGGTTACCTATGGTTAAGCATTCTATGGGGGTTAACTGGTAGCGGGATTGTATGTTATGAGAGGATTAGTAGGCAGTAGTGAGCTGTATGATTGTTGTTTGCTTGTATTATGTGCCTACTTGATCTTGATAGTTTATATGTCTGCATATTGTGTTTGGTTTAGGTTGAGGCGGTCCTGCTTTATGTGGTAGCACAAGATACCCAATGCGGGCCGGCTGTAAGCCGTAGGCACGGCCGCACGGAGGCTCGTGAAGAGCAGTAGGGTTGAGGCAGCAGGCCATCAAACCCTGGTATTCCAGCCCGATGGCTGACTGGACCTGTTGTATATTGGCATTCCAACCTGGGGTATTCCTCCCCGAGGATGACTGGACCCGGAGGTTGACTGGGCCTGGGGTATTCCAACCCGATGGTTGACTGGACCCGACATGTTTGATTGTATATGTGATATGTTTATATGGTGGTATTTTGGGGGAAACTCGCTAAGCTTTATGCTTACCCATTTGTTTATGGTTTCAGGTATCATCGGTTATTGTTGGAAGGCGAAGGCGGGACTGTACACACTCATCAGCAACATTGAAGACTCCGCGTTTCTACAATACTCTGTTTTTTAATAAATGTAATTCGGACTAATGGTTTTCTTAATTAATGAATTAATAATTGGGAAGTTTACCTTAATAAAAATAAAATTGGTTGCGAAAATAGGACGTTACACAAAATCTTGTATTTTGGTAACTATCGCTTTCTAAGTCTTTTATACTTGTTGCGATTTAGCGATATGGGGTTAATTTCCGCGATTGTCAAAAGTGCCTAACTTTTTTTTTTCTCAATTTCATAACATTCATCAATAAGGATTTGAAGATGTATGATCCATGATATTTACATAAACCTACTTACAATGACATCTAACAATTGCATGATCATCATGCAAGTGTACACGACTTTCCTGAAATGTTAGGAAGTTTGGATTGTTTCCACTGGAAATGGGGAAATCGTGTGAATACATATCATGGCCATTACACACGAGCTGATCAAGCTTATCTGACGATTATATTTGAAGTTATGACCACATAAGATTTGTGGATTGAACATGCCTTCTTCGATACTCCCAGTTCAGTTAATGACATCAATGTTCTTAATATGCCACTGATATTCAAGGACATATATAATGGAACCGCACCAAATTCTTTATTTGTAGTGCATAGATCATCTTACAGATACGGATATTATATTTGTTAAATCGTTGTTATATCCTAATGATTATATGAGGTTAAAATATAAGAGATCTCAAGAAAAATGCGAGAAAATGATGTGAAACGAGTGTTTGGAGCTTTTAAAAACATTGGCAACTTCTGAAAAGCCCCACAATATTTGTTGAAGAGAAAATGATGGTTGAAGTGATGTGTACATGTATAATATTTACAAAATATGATTCTAGAATACGAAAAAATTGCGATACGTAAGTATGACGAAAATGAAATTGTTCCACAAACACAACCAATAGAAATTGGTAGCGAAAAGTACATGGAAAAAGAGACATATTTTGATGATGACTACATTAATCTTAACGAGGAACCCATAGATGATTTGGAAGATCAATTTTCGGAAGGATATTTCATTTAACTTGTAGTAGATGATTTAGAAGACCGCTCTTCATTTAACTTTTTATGTATCTTTTATTTTCAATTAATGGAAAATTTAGTTGTTCAAAAATTAATTATTAAATTTCTTTTATAGAAAAATATGGCACCTTCATGAATGTCTTTTTAAGCGATAAAATTTGAAAATATAATCTGGTACGGAAAAAAAAGCCTAGTCTATAATTAAAGAGAGTATATTGTTGTTTGTTTAATTATTATAGAGAATCAATTGTAGGGCATCTACTGTATGACCTATAAAATCCAAATCACAACACTAGTCCACATCTTATCATCGTACGTATTTGGAATTTAAAAGAAAATAATTTCAAATACTGATTTTATAAATGAGCTATTCACTAAATTACCACATATGAGGCTACATATAACATAAAAGTTATTTTGTAAATAGTTTGCAAAAAAATATTTAATTCTACAAAACTAGTTTATGTCGAGTCGTTTGAACTACGATCTACTTTTGCCTCTCGAAATTCAGGTATTTCGTGACGTGAAGCGCATATCAGAAGTTGAGGCTTATGTTCGATAAAATTTCCACATCTTTTTTATTTCATTCTCTCATGTTTTTATCCAATCACTGTATCTTAGTTCATATCTATATATTCGTCGCTATATCTACTCCAACATTCATGTATAGACTATAGCTTGGAGTTTTTTTTTTTTTTTTTTTTTTTTTTTTTATATTTTTTTTTTATTTCGGAGGTATTATTCAAGTTGAGAATAGAAAAATCATGTCATTTGTCACAAATTTAATTAAAACGTCTAATCATAAATAACAAGATTATAGTTTTTTCACCTCTCCATATGATTTACTAATCAATAGCAACAGTAAATAAATCAAGATATTACCGCGTCAACTTTGTTCTAGTTTTTCTACTTTCGTTTCTATAGGACCAAAAGATTCAGCATCTTATGATTTTTGTTAGGTGCATTTCATGTACCCATTTTGTAGTTTTATTTCATAAAAGTACATTGCATATAGGCTTAAACTCATGCATTTTGCATGTTTTTCGGGATTTTTCATGAGGCAATTTCATTCACATACTTTTGTGATATTTTAGGGACTTTTGGAGGTAGGATATTGTTGGAGGAGGTAAATAAAAGTTGCGGACAAAATTTCAGGACTTGCGGAGCACCGAGGAGCAAGATACCAAAGAAATGAAGATTTTGGCTTTACAGACGTTTACACGGCCGTGTAAATGGAAGCCTTGCGTTTACACGGCCGTGTAAACGTAGATTTCTGCACAGTGTATTTTTGCGTTTACGCGGGCGCGTAAACGACAGTGTTAATTTACGCGGGCCGTGTAAACGTAAATGCGGGTTTTAAAGCAGTTTTTCACCATTCTTAAAGGGGGGAAACCAATTTCTTTAAGAGGGGGTCGACTTTTGGAGTAGAGAAGGCGATTTTCTTGAGGATTTTGAAGTTGATTAACACTTGGGAACATTTGATTTCATTTTGTAAGAACTTTAATTTCATTTTCTAGATTTGTGATCTTGTTCTAGTCATGAGTGGCTAGAACCCTATATTCTCCAACTTTATGTCTTGACTTCTAGTTGTGATTTCAATCATATGACTTGATGTTTTCTTTCAATTTTCTATCTAGTGAATTTGATTTTGTTTCAATCGAATGTTTGATTCTAATTGTGATTCTTATTGGCCATTTGAATTAGGGTTAGATCATTCAAGTTATCTAATTGCAAAATCCGTAATTGCTTTGTAAATTGGACTAGGTAACAAGCACTAAACTGATTTCTATTGAATGAATTTAGTGTAAATCTTATTCACACATTCTTATGCTCCCGAGCTTATGAGGAGTATTGAGTGTTGTTGGGAACATTCACATAAAGTTTAATGCAATCTTTCAACCTAATTCTAAGAGTTTGTTTAGATTAGATTGGTAAGGTTAGGATTAATCAAAGAGCTTGTTTTGGTTAATTATTGTGGTGAATGGGAAGTGTTAGAGCTTGTTAACACTTTCAAGTACCAACTTAGATAGAATTAAACAAATATCTTGTCATCCATGGAATCACATTGCTAATTTGTCTTGCATAGAGTTAGAGTACTTACAAATCTTGAACTTATTTCACTTAATCAATCATTTACTTATTGCTTTATTCTATAGTTTAAATCATTGCTTATAAATTCCCCCCATTCTGTGACCATTTTTGTACCTTACGCAAAAAGGTATAAACACTTGTCCCGTGTCTCTGTGGATCGACCCTACTTACCTTGTACTACATTTTTAGTGCATAGTAGTAGTGTTTAAGGAGTCATTTGTACCCTTTATTTGTTGGATTTGACACGCCTAACAATTTTACAACTATTTGGTTTTTTAGCAGGTGTTTGGGATTGAGTTCGAAAATGATTTATTGATTTGTTAGTTTGAAAATAGCATCTTATGATTTTACAACTATTTGGTTTTTTAGTAGGTGTTTGGGATTGAGTTCGAAAATGATTTATTGATTTGTTAGTTTGAAAATGGTTTTCTTAATACATCTTATGACTTATAAAAATGAAAAGACTATAATATCCTCATTAAAACTTAACTTTTTAACTTATAACTTAATATTTTTATATAAAATGTTTTATATAAAATACTAAATAGTTTTAAATATAAAATGTTATATATATATATATATATATATATATATATATATATATATATATATATATAGGTTTAGGTTCTATGAAAAACAAAAAACCCTAAAAGTCATAAAAATGCATAAAAAAAATACTTAGAGATCACAAAACTTTTTTTGAATTTTTTTTATAAAAAATCGCAGAAAAAAAAAATAAAAAATCAATTTTTTTTTCAAAATTTTTTTCAGCGAATTTCTTTAAAAACCTGCGATTTTTTCATAAAAAAAAGTCAAAAAAAGTCTTTTGATCTCTAGGTATTTTTTTATGTATTTTTATGATTTTTAGGGTTTTTTTGTTTTTCAAATAACCCTTTCATATATATATATATATATATATATATATATATATATATATATATATATATATATATATATATATATATATATATATAACCAAGGGACCACCAATCTTTTTTTCAACTTTTAGAGTTTATTTTTTATCAATAAAAAAATAAAAATACAGAAACTCATAACTTTTTATCTTTTTTTCAATGATATCAAATTCGATAAAAAAATTTACATTTTTTTTTCATCAAGTTCACGGTATGAATCCGTGCAGATTCACAATGTGAATTTGAATTCACACGGCAAATCCGAAAAATATATTAGCATTCACAATGTAAATTTATGAATTTAGATATTTTTGTTTTTTTTCAATAAAGAATAAACTTTAAAACTTGAAAAAATATTTGGTTCTTTGGAGAACCATTTATAACGATTTTCTATTGAACTTTTATATATATATATATATATATATATATATATATATATATATAAAAGCTAATTCAAATATTTAAAAGAAAAAAATTATCAACTTATAATTTTTTGTCATAACATAAGTTAATCGAAAAGTTATTTCTAAAAAATTCATTTTCTTATTAGTAATTTATAAAAAAAAAAATACTTAATATAAATAAACAATCCCAAATACTACCTTAAAATCTTACCCCTACAAATTGTCCTGAATAAAATTAAAAATATCATTTTGAAATTGAAATCCTAAGTAAATGAGTTTCGCCCAAATGATGGAACACGTTGCCTTAGAGCGCGTGGCAATACGATCTTTCCGTGGATTGTGGTGGGCTCTATAATTTTGTCCGACTCATAAGTCATAACCTTATAATAAGAAACTTTCTCCGCTTTTTCTTTTAGTTGTATCATATAAAATGTTTGTGGCATTGAGTTGCTCTTTCCTATTTATTTCACCTAATGACAAAAGACTAATGTAATAGAATAACCAAAATAAAGGTAGATTGGACCAACAACCAGACACCTAAATTCCTTTGTGAAAACAGAAAACTTAATGCTTTCATCCTTTATCCTGTATAAAAATCATATCCCCAATACATCCGATGTGTTTGTAAAAAATAACACATAGTTGGATATTATAATTTTTATTTGGATTTAGGAATTGTAGCCTTTTTATTTGTATATAAGTATCTTTAAGTGTAACTTTTTAAAATATATAAAATTACATAAAATAATATATATATATATATATATATATATATATATATATATATTTAGAACGACAAATATAACATACTTTTAAACTAATCATGAATTTACTTATGTTTTAGATGAGACTTGAATCATCGACTTAAAGAAAGAAATACAACATCTTGTTAATAATTTTTACAATATAATTTTTTTTTGGGATAGAAGTTTTAAAACTATACTTCTTTTTTATTAAAAAATTTAATTCAAGCGTTTTTATGAAAGCTAAAGGTCAAGCTCTAAAAGCCTTTAAAAAATCGTTGTAGAATATGTCTTTCGCCTCTCAATTTCATATTTACCGATCCACTACATATGTAACTTATCTTTATAAAACTCTCCTAATTTTGATTAAAAAAGTTAAAACATTTAATAAATCACAAAATAAATAAATAAGACTAAAACTAAAAAAATCATTTAAAAAATAAAACTATAAATGATAATTAAAATCCCAAATACGGAAAATTAAAATATTAACGACGAATAAAACACGATAAATAAAATAATAAAACGATAATTGAAACCTAGAAAGATCTCTTAACCTCCCATCCATAAATTTGTGCTATTCGGTGCTTGTGAGCGAACATGGTATTCAATTGCCTTCAAGTCAAGTCAAATGGCCATAAATTTGTGCAATTTGTTAGGCTAAGCGGAGTGGGGATGTTAAGCCCACTCGCTACGCTCGTTAGAGAGCCATGAACACCACCCCCTAGCGCTCGCTACGGTGGTCGCTATCTGATCGTCGTTATAATTTTGGCGAGAAGAGAGAGAAGGTGAGTGTGGAAGCTGATTGGTGGAGACGGTCCCCTTCTTCTTCATCATTGATTGCATGTCCGAAGTTCTCACCGCGTTCTTCGTTTCCGCTCTGTCGCCCAAGGAGAAACGTAGTTGGGTACGTCAACTTCACGATCCCACCTAATGGCAAAATCGATTGTTGGAATGTGTTTTCACCGATCGGAATTGGTCCAATTCGTGATTTGAGAACGCCGTTGTCACTGTATTGGCGGAATTGGAACGCCGATTTTCTACCGTGTTACCATCGTCTAATTGGCCTCAAAATCTAACCAGTTTTTGCGATTAATTTTTTATTTTGCTTATATATTATAATTCGATTGAAACAACTGGTATATATATTATTGAACTTATTGATTATACTCAATTTATTGATTTTAGTCGGTTCACAATATCACATTAGTCAATGAATCACTTAATTTATTTCAAAGAATCAATTCATGACATTAGACGATTTCACATCCACAACTTATTTCAAACAACTAATTTACTGGGTAAAGTATGGCTATATACATGGCTGAATTTTATTGTTTAGCAAACAATCTTAATTTCAAGTTTTTAATGTTCCTGTTTTTGTTTTTCTTTATATTGCTGGTGGTGTTTTTGTGAGTAATTGGATTGTTAAGGGTCCTTTTGTTATAGTTGGACAGTTTTACCCTTGTGTTATAGTTGGACAGTTTTAACATTTTTATTATGGTTCATTTGATTAGTATGGAATGGAATCAATATTAGAATGAAATCAAGAATAGAATGTAATTTAATAGATTGTAACATCAAGATTAGAACAAGAATGGAATGGAATGAAGAGTGGAATGGAATCAATAATATAACAGGAACAGCAGCTGCACAAGGACAGAAAAGAGAAATGTTGGACAGGAACAGGAATGGAATCAAGTGGAGATTGGAATGGAATCAGTATTAGAACATGAAATTGAGTATAACATGTTTTTGTCCAAACCAAACAAAACTAAACAGAAACAAACATAAAGTGAAGCAAATATTAGAAACAGAATCGACTCAAACAAACACATTACAGGTTGAATTTTTGCCCAAATTAAACAAACAGAACCAAATTAAACAAACACAAGAAAGATAACCAAATGTTAAAATTAGGTGCTAAATGTTTGTCTTTTATGGATCAACCTCTATCCTCTAAAGAATGAAACCCTAGCATCCATTTCCATCTCCTCCCTCATTTTGATTGTTGTGGGTGCTATTTTGAGAGTGTTCAAGGAAGTTCACTATTCTTTGGAGCTTGAGTGAGTGACTCCATAAGAGATCCAACTTCTTGTGCATATTGTAGACCTTTGTAAAGTCATCAAGCTCCAAACTTTATGATTCAAGCTTTCTAGATCTTTCTTATTATGGTCTTTGAGTACCTTTTGTGGTTTTGGTTGGAGTTCAAGGAAGAACTCTAGATAAAGCTTGCAACTTTATCATTATTGAATGTCCTTGGAGTGTTCTATGTTTTGGATCTAGAGTTTGGACTTGTTTTGGTGTCATGTATGGGTTCAAGGCCATACTTTCACCATTTTTGACGTAGAAGGGTGTAAGATGTCACACCCCCAAACCAGACGGCGGAAACGTTCGGGGGCTTGTGCGTGACTTCATCCTTGTAGTATCATCACATAGTATAGAATTGAAACATAACATCATCATCATCACACATGTAATATAACAACATACATTGTTTACATCGAGTATTGTGTTTGAATATTACATGCCAAAATAATTAAAGTATGATGAAACAAAATATAACAAAACATCCATTAGTTTGTTCAGCCCAACCTGCTTCAACGGTTTCCTGAGAATACAAGTTAATTTAAAAAGGTCAACATAAAATGTTGGTGAGTTCATAAGCATGTTTAAGAAAATGATTTGTATGACTTTGTAATCACAATAAAATCCTATATTTTCCTAAAATAGTTTAGTATGTTTGTGTCCGATCTTGTATTAATGCATGCGTGTTATTTAGAATGTCAAAAGTGAATGAAGAGAATGTAAATAGAATGTATAGAGAATGCCCCCAGACAACCCTGTGTTGCCTGTAAAAGAGAATGTTGGTATATCTGTTGGGTTTTGAGCATTCTAACACTCCTATGGTGTACATGCAACCCTATAAACCTTGGATCTATGTTTTCTCTATTATACATGCAAATATTAACTATTCCAAGGTTTCATCCTAACTAGCATATTATGAAGCACCTATACTACAAAGTTCTAGTTAGATGACATACCTTTTGATGTAGCTTGATGTCTTCAAGCTTTAAGAGCTTAGCCCCAATAGTGTGGAAGCCTCAAATGGAATCACAAATCACCAAAACACCTTGGAAGAACTTGAGAGAATATGTATGCACACTAAAATCGGCCCACTCTTATTTTCACACACTTGTGCCAATTTTGTGAGCCAAAGACCCCTTTATATATTATGGAGGATTAGGGTTACATCCATGTAAACCCTAATACCCATGACCTTTCATTTACATAGGATCCATGGGTTAAAAGCTCCATGGACCATCCATGAAAGCTTAGCCCAACCTAAATGAACTTGGCCCATTCCATATATATAAGAGTCCATATTTAATTAGTTCTTTTTGATCACTTAATTAATTCTAAATTAATTCTTGATCAATACTAATTAAATAATATGATTCCATATTAATATATTAGAACTTATAATATATTAATATAAATCATAAATATACTATTATCAAAAGACTATCCATATAAATTGTGTCGGTGAAGTGCAACCCAAATGGACCATGCCGGGTCGGGTCAAGTACATACCAAACATAGTTATGGACTTAGACATTAATCCAACAGTCTCCCACTTGGATAAGTCTAAAACTATTATTGAGTATGACTTCAAAACCTAACTGGCAATCGTAGCTCTTAAAGCCGCTGTCGAACTCTGACCTTGTCAATGACTTGTCCATTAGATAAGGGATCATATATTCCTCCATTCTAGATATCATATGGACTGAGACATGGATTATAATCATTCTCTCTGTCCATTTGTTGTTTCCCGATTTTCGATTTATGATGACTGACTGATTGAACAAATCAAATCAGTCCTGGCTTGGCCAAGCACTCACATGTGTCATCGCTAAATCATCGAGGGGCCCACAGATATCGCTTTTATCCCGAAGGTAAAAGGAATGGATAAACTTCAACTCATATGGCTTGTTCTATTACTTGTTGAATCATACACAAAGACACGTTTTATAACATCGAGTTACCAAATGCGTTTTTGTGCAATCAATGTATAACCAACTCATAGTAACAACTCATATCTCTAGGTTTGAAGAATATAAGATATTATCGTCTCATGATCACTCGTGATAAAATCCATGAAGTGATTCAAATGAGCGCGGGTTGAATCCAATACTCAGAACTTATGAGCACTCATGAGTGTTGTAGCACCACTTTGTCCACCAACTTGGAACTCTACAAACCAACCCATAACAGTCTTGATTCATATCTACTTCCAACATATGACCGACTGTGGATGGTTTGAATAACTTAATCATTCAGGAAGAGCGACTTAGTTATTCTGGAAGTCAAAACATGCAAAGTGAAACACAAGAATAAATGAATCAAATATGGTATCAAACCCTATGAATATAAATAAACACTTTTATTTATCACCATACTGATTACTCATTATTCATTGTTTCGGTTTTATCAACTTTATACTTGAATTAAAAACACTAGTTGTCCCATGCTCCAAGCATGTACACTATGTTTTTCTTAAACAATAGCTTTGCCATACACCAAGTATGCACTCTATGTTTGTCTATGATCCTTACTTTGTGAAATAAACCAATTGAACATAATTTCACACTCCCAAATCCTTATCGAAAAATGTGAGAATTTCAAATTCCTATCATTTATCGAAATCTGTTTAGATTTTAAACTTATATGCACTGACCCTCCTGTAATGAATATGTACAAAGTCACAAAGACTTGTCAACAGTCATTATAAGGTATTCCAATGGAGATCAACTCCATGGAAACTAAGTCTCATATTCAAAGTACATTGCTTTGGACATGCTTCTTGCATTAAGTTTTCTAATCTTACACAGATAACTTCCACCTATGGAGACAACTCCATATTCTCATTTTGACTATCACTTCTGAATAAGAGATGCCTCTTTTCAGAATATGTCAATATGGTCCTTCCAAAATTATCACTATACTTCCAACTGTCCCTGAGCAACCAATCTTTGGTAAACCTCAGATTGTCCTCGACAATTGCTTAATCATTTTAGTCATATCCAATTCTAGACCTTTTCCCTTCTTAATGCCTCTGGGCATTTGGAAAAATTTAGAAATGACAAATATTATAGCACATGCAATCGATCCTGTACCCAAAGCAAATGGTACACGATTCATGATGTCTCACATAAAGACATGATTCTAGACCAGTCTTTTGCTACAATATTTTTATTTGCCATGTTTTCAAAATTTGACTATGAAGAGGGATGCCGTAATCATAATCGAATTTTGAGAACGCGATATATAGAATTTACTTAAGTTGAACCAATCCAACATGAAATTCATATATATATTCTTGACTAAAGATGATTAAGGTCTCAATCTAAGCCTTTAGAACTGAAATGAAGTATATCCTCTCCCTTAATTATAGCAAAACAACTTTTTCAATCCCTGCAGCCTCACGAATTGATACTTTTGTTTTCTATAATTAACATTGCTAACTTGCAACACTAACAATAATTATCATGCTCCCACTAACATGATGATTATTAGCATAACACTTATGCTCCCACTAGCTTTGACATGTACTCATAAATCAGCTGGACTTCTAGAAATCAATACTTTATTGACTTTCTTACCAAAGTTCAGATTTCTGATACGAGATGCTTTGATAAAACTTTATCAAAATCATACACCTTTCCTTAGATAGCATGCATGTGTGTCTAAACAATTTCAGAACTATGAAAAGGGATGCCGTAATCATAGTCTCAATTGTTTAGACCTTTTGCTATCTGCTTCAAATCTACTTGGTGGAAGTGTTTCCTCACCATCATTTTCATGAATCGGAGAGAAACCTTATGACCCTTAGATTTTATGGTGTATGTGTTCTTATCCATGTGAATCGTCAAAACCATAGTCACAAGACAAGGATAATGACAAATCCAAACTCATATGGACTGAATTTATGCAATCTTAACTTCTTGCCACCTGGCAGTACAGGGCCTGCCATTGCTTCCAAGTTGTTATGCAACCAATTGAGAACTTTCAGAACTCCTATGCAAAGCCAACTTTAACTGGAATGGGCACATAATATGTCAACACGATAGGTTATAAACCTCAAGTTGTGTGCTAGTGAAGAACCTCAAGTTTTATTCTTGATTAGTTCTTGAAATTCTTTTTAGGATCTTTAAGACTCCCACTATCCTCTTGACATATAAGACTATCTTGCCAAATATTCAAGAGATAGTGCGGATTCTTTATCAAGACAAACACTTCACACAATTGGCCTTAGTTGGTCTTTGTTTTATCCAAAACATCACAACTTACCAATTTCAAATGTACAAGAGTAGGACACTTTTACTCTTACATTTAACAAGTGTTTTAAACCTTTCTTTAAGATATGTCACTCAAGTTACAATCTTGGAGTATGACTCTAAGAATTGTTTTGGAACGAAGTATGACTCATCTTCCTTATCTAACCATTTCAACAATTCATGACTCCTCTTCTTAGTCATAAGAATGCACTAAGATGACCTTTAGAGGACTAATTGTGATATGATTTCTAAATCATTAAGATGATCACAAACATGATACTAAAGTACTCTCCCATCTTTTCAGATTTGAGAAACTTTTATCTTTCTGCTTAATTTGATTCTTCCCATTCGTTCTGCCATACATTGAGACTTTTCCAATGTTTCAGAATTATACTTAAACTTGTAAGTATAACCATATTTACTAAACTTTAGTAAATCAAATAGTCTTAACGAGCTTTGTGGTGGACATGACCAGTGCACAAGAATGTGTACTCGATCCCTTTAGTCCTTCACTTGACTCACACATCCATGTGAACAAGTAATTAGTCTTGATTTTCCAATGCTTGAAAGTTCTCATTCATCATACTATTCAACTTGCATGATTCCAAGTTTCGGTCCAATTGAAACTTGGGTGATGAGGAACTTTCCTGATTTGGTAAATTTAGACACTACCACAAATGAAAGAATCAAATCCATTTTCCAATATTGCTGTCAGTGGAATCATATAAGCAACAATTTTCCACAAATGCCATTGTAAGGATACTTCAAATAAATAAAATTAAACAATTTTATTTTATTTTAAAACTTTGCGGAAAAACTTATCCTTACAATCCACATGGAAAATTGTTGTTATCTATTCCTTAGCAATATATCATAACTTCTTAAGCAACTGCTCAAAATTCTGATGCGATCGAAATCCACCTTCGCGATCAGAATCAGCATATACTTCCTTTAAGATTTCTCTCTATTCTTTGATTCTTAAAACATCAACATGTGACCCAGTCACATCATGTAATGAGGATCTCAGAATAGAACTTAACAGAGTTAGATAATGGGCTCTACCTGATGTAGAGTCAAACTTATTGACTTTAACATCCTTAGGTAAATTTGGCAGCTTTGCAATCAACGCCCCTTCCTTTGGCAAAATAAACATATGGACCCTTTGGTAATGGGACTATCTCAGACTTAGCCTTTCTCTTTACCATTTGGTCAACCGGGTTGACTATGGCCAATCCCTTTCCATTGGGAAGAGAATGCTTTTTCTGGATTTCCAGTGTCACCATTGTCACTGTCCATAAAGTTTTTGGGAAGTTGATCTTCTAATCAAATTTGCTTTACTATCGTTCCAAATCATTGCTGATTCAGCAGCACCAAGCAAATAGATATGATCATTAAGGTTCATGTCATAGTCTGTTTCATAGTAGTCCCAAAGGAACTCACTATGTGACTTAGAAAGTGATTGAACATCCAACTTTCTGAAGACTTTGACACCCAACTCTCCCGGCTTGTCAATATGTGACTTCATCTCTAAGATGTGATCACACATAGACCTTGCTTGCCATTAGGGCTTGAGTGACCTTGAACTTGTGGGTTAGGGAGAATAATTAGAGGAGGTGGAGGAAGAGAAGTATGACTTCCATGAGCCAAACTCGGGAAGTCATATTCATCAGGAAAGCTTGGTTTGGGAAGATCATTGTTGTCTAAACCAGACATCAACAATGGGAGAAATTCACGTAAAGTTGAGTTAAGTCCTTAATATAACACCCAATATGATATATTAAGGCTAAGACCCAACAAACTATTTTATAACTTGGAAGAGGGATGCCGTAATCCAAGCTATAAAATATTTGAAGGTAGGTGAATGACGATTCACCAATTTCCACCAATTTCCCCCCTTATAGACCGGCTTCGTGAATGAGGCCTACTAATGGTAAGACGACTTGCTCTTATACATATAATATATTAAACTTTTAATATTATAATAGTATAAGGGTGTATTTTAGACATTTAAAATACTTGGTGGTTTAATCTATTAATTAAACTAGACTTTTAATTTAATTAAACTCAAACCATATATTTATGGATTAATAATACTCTTTTAATTAAACGCTTTAATTAACTATTAATAAAGTCCATAAGAGTTAATTTGAATTATTCAACAAAACATCATAATTCCAATTATTAAACTCAAAATTAAAACCATTTAATTAATTGTTTAAGTTATGAACCCAATAGTTTTAGAATTCAATTCTTTTTTTCATAAAAAACTTTTCTCAAATTCCAAAACCTGAGGGCAAGTTTTGTAATTCTTGAAAACCTTTGGATTCCATAACTTATGGAATTAATGGTGTTTTATGATGAAACTTTCCATGTTCCATAACTTAAGAACAAGTTATGGAATTCTTTAAAACATTAACACCAAATTTTGTAACTCCATAAAAACTTTGAATCAATTTTTTTTAAAAAAAAAAAAATTTCATATCCATAACTTATGGAAGTTTCAAAAACCCTTAAGATCACAACTTTAAAAAAAAAACTTTTGAGCTCCAAAATTTTATGACAAAATATGTAACTCCTTAAAACATTTAGATCAAACTTTTAAAACTAATAAAATAATCATATCATTTTATTTTTCACTAAATTTGACCTAATTCAACTCATATAACAAATTATTCAAATTTTACAAATAATTCGTTTTTCACAAAACAAGTAATTATCTTAAAATTTGACAAACGTCATGTTTTTTTTCCTTTTTTTTCCAACTTGAAAATAAAACATTTGCATCAATATAACAGAAAACAACCCATGGCTCTGATACCATTGTTGGGTTTTGAGCATTCTAACACTCCTATGGTGTACATGCAACCCTATAAACCTTGGATCTATGTTTTCTCTATTATACATGCAAATATTAACTATTCCAAGGTTTCATCCTAACTAGCATATTATGAAGCACCTATACTACAAAGTTCTAGTTAGATGACATACCTTTTGATGTAGCTTGATGTCTTCAAGCTTTAAGAGCTTAGCCCCAATAGTGTGGAAGCCTCAAATGGAATCACAAATCACCAAAACACCTTGGAAGAACTTGAGAGAATATGTATGCACACTAAAATCGGCCCACTCTTATTTTCACACACTTGTGCAAATTTTGTGAGCCAAGGACCCCTTTATATATTATGGAGGATTAGGGTTACATCCATGTAAACCCTAATACCCTTGACCTTTCATTTACATAGGATCCATGGGTTAAAAGCTCCATGGACCATCCATGAAAGCTTAGCCCAACCTAAATGAACTTGGCCCATTCCATATATATAAGAGTCCATATTTAATTAGTTCTTTTTGATCACTTAATTAATTCTAAATTAATTCTTGATCAATATTAATTAAATAATATGATTCCATATTAATATATTAGAACTTATAATATATTAATATAAATCATAAATATACTATTCTCAAAAGACTATCCATATAAATTGTGCTGGTGAAGTGCAACCCAAATGGACCATGCCGGGTCGGGTCAAGTACATACCAAATATAGTTATGGACTTAGACATTAATCCAACAATATCAACCCCCGAGGTTAAGTACCGGTGCAAGTATGTTCCCGAGTAATCCAAAGAGAAAAGAGAATGATCTCCCGTAAATTTCATAATGTTAATTCCTCTAAGTGAGCTGTTATAACCATACTAGATAATGACAATTTCGCCTGTCTTGGCGTTTATGGACGCCGACGGAAAATAGAATAAGGTTTTCGTCACCCTAGACTGGTTTAGTCTAACTGTAGCGAACAGCTCAGGTGTGGGGTGTCATCCTCGTATAGATCTATACACAAACCCCCGATCTCCCTCCAAGAGACTCTGTTTATAACTACAGGCTACGGTCGTACACTCAATAGGTGTCAACCGACACGTCTCACTAGATTCTTAATCGAATTTTATGCGAAGAGAAACATATAAAACACATTCCAGGCCCAATGAACCATGTAAGTGAGAAACTAAGGCTTCACTAAACATGTAAGTCATTTCCAGGCCCGAAAGGAATGAGATTATATAACATGGGCCCAAAATATATGTAAAAGGACAACTAAGGCCCATTTCACATGTAAGGTATTTACAGGCCCAAATAGCACGCAAGGAGTATCCAAGGTCCGTCGAGTATGTTAATGAGTCAATGAGGCCCAATAAACATATAAAGAGTATTCAGGACCTCTTAAGCATATAAATGGGCCACTAAGGCCCAATAACATGAAAATGGCAAAGTTAGCCCGTTTGTTATTATATTGCTAGTATTAGCTCAATTATTTACCAAAATGGCATAAAAGGCCCACTTTTTTGTAAAAATGACAGTCTTGGCCCATTAAGCCAAAAATTTACAATTAAGGCCCAATTTTAGTAAAAATAACATTTTAGGCCCCCTTTTTGGACAAAACTTGCATTTAAGGCTAACTTTTGTAAAAATAACATTTTTAACCCACTTCTGTCAAAAATATCATTTTTGGCTTGATTTTTATAAAAATATATATATTCGGCCCATTATAGATAATTTCATCTTTTTGGCCCAGATTTTTATATTTTCACAACTTTAACCCTTCTTATCAAAATTTTACATTTTAGGCACAACTTTCTTGAAAATGACATTTAAGGCCACAAAAGATCAAAAACTACAATTTTTGGGCCCAAAACCGTGAGAAGCCCAAATAAGGTCCATTTATGAAAATGCTTACATTTTTAGTCCTTGTAAGGTCTCAAATGTCGAGATTAGCCATGTTTAGCAAAAAGATCCTTTTTTGAACCCCTTACTAGCCGTGAGTTACATAAATAACCCATACTTTTGTCATTTTGTCGATTTTAGCCCCTTTCATGAAGTTTTTCATAGCTTCAAGTAACCTAAATGTATTTTAAACCTTTTTCTTGTAAGATGAGTTGAAATGAGTATTATGTCAAACCAATATCATCATCTTTTAGTAGATCTTTAAGTCCATGAAGTTTATAACACATAAACACATATATAACTAGAAAAACACACAAAATCATGCATACACACATAGATCTACACAAAACAACTTGTATTCTCCCCCAAAACAAAGTAAAAATCGAAAATAGGGGGTATGAACTCACATTGCTTTGAAGTTTTCGGTTTTTGGTGAGGAATGAGAAGATCTCAGCCCTAGATGTGTTCTTGAGAAGATTTTCGAACTTAGGAAGTTCTAGGAAGCATGATTCACGAAAAACATGTGTTCAAGAGGAGTGATTGAGCTTAAAATGAAGTATATCAACTTGAGTTTGTATGATCTTACCACAATGTGAAGCTTGAAGTCATCTTCTTGAAAACACTCCTAATACTCATGAATTTCTTGAGAGATAGAGAGTGGAAGAGTGTTGAAGGTTGAGAGAAAAGGTGTTGAATTTGAAATGGTGAGTGAGGTTGGAGAGGGAGAGAGGCCGAGAGTTAGAGAGAGATAAGAGAGGGGAGGGTTGACTTATGAAGAAAGTGATTTGAGGGTTGCATGGATACATGCACTCTTGCATGGATATCCACTAGGTATTGATGAGGTGTCAAACTCTTAATATGTATCCATATTTCATTTTTTTGGGCCTAGAATGGGGTAGTGTGAGGAGGAATATAGTGCTAGAATTGAATATACTTGAAACTAAAAGGCCCAAGGTGGAAGTTTTCGGCCCATTGGGCCCTCTTAGGGGTTTACGGCCCAAAAGAGTGAACATAATAGGTTTTAGGCCCATTCAGGTTCAAGAAAACATCTATGGCCCATTAAGGCCCATAAAAATGAAGTGAGTCATTTTAGGCCCAACATGGCCCAAAATACTTTAGATTGATGAATGTGGGTCCAATTAGAGCCCAAATAGGGTTCCTTGGCCCAAAATAGCCAAATTGAAAGTTTGTTGGCCCATTAGGCCCAATAAGAGGATCCTAGTCCATAAAAAATTTGAACCGGGATTTTTAGGGTTTTCAACCCATAGTTGAATATATGAGATGTATTGTATTAGGTTTTGAACTTCACTCAGGAGTTTGGATTCAAATGGATGATTTCATTTTAGCATATAGCATGATTTTCACTTAGAGTACAAGCCTTACAATAGCTGATGTTTACATGAAAATATAATTTCCTAGCTAAAAATGCTAGTTATGACATAAGACATGAATGTCCATAAAGTTTCAGTTTTTATGAGTCCCTTTTTAGTTATATTTTCTACAACGATTTCTAACAGCCTAAGCCTATCAAATATATAAGTTTTTAATAGAGTGAGAACTAGTTGTTGTCACTTAAATGAAAGTTGTAGATCTCGTCGAAAACTTTATAGGGATATAAAGAACATTGAAAATAGAGCTGGTATGAAGAAGTTACGTCATTCTGAAAATCTGGAAAATCATGCGCGCGAAGTGCGCCACACGCGCTAATGATGTGGCACCATGAGAGATCGCCACGTGGCCATGTCAGGGCAACCCATTTCTTTAGAGACATAGTGACGTTGCTCCATGAGGTTTTGACACATGGCACCATAGGAACGTGACATGTGGCAAGGTTCTAGAAGCACCGATGTGGATCACCGATATCGCGACACGTGGCAGAAACCCATAGGATCCATCACCACCCTAGGGTGCGACACGTACCACCCTAGTCGCGGCACGCTTTTGGCTTTTTTTGCCTATAAATACTTCTTGTTGTATAAAATTTCATCCCCACACCCCTACAACCTTTTCTCTCTGATATCTATGCAGTTTTATCCATTTTCCCTTAGTTTCTATGTTCTGAAGAAGCCCTACAACCCCTGAGGTAGTCAACCAAGTAGCCATCAAGTAGGATCCCTACGAGTGCGATTTACAGACTATGTCAGCAGGAACCTCTATAAGTTAAGCTACACTCTAGTTCTTTCAATGTAACTTATATTTATAGTCATAAGTCATTATTATGAACCTATAAATAAGAAGTATAAGTAATTCCAAGTTATAATACTGATTAATCTACTTATGGGAGGGGTGACTAGAATGGTCATGTTGGCTTGGTTGTTGGATTTCATAAAGGCTATATGTCGAAATGGTCCTGCCTGGTTGATCCGTATTTGATAGAACTCTCAGTATACATTGGAATTGTTGAGAAATATAGACTATTAATTAGATATAATAAGTATTAAACTAAGAATTAGTGATAATTAAACCTAGGTCACGTCAAAGGAAGATCCAAGTGCAAAAGCGAAGCGCTACCCGAATTTCGAGTCTTCACTTTTGTCACACCCCGCTAAAGCGGAAACACGAGGCGTGGCAGTATAAAGGGTTTCATAGCAAAAATTAAAAGACAACACCAACCATAGTATTAAAAATCATTACAAATTTACGATGGGTTTGAACAACTTTTAAAATAAATTACAATGTAAATTGAAATACAACACATGCGAATGCTCCTAAAAGTGAAGTGTCCCTAAGTGCCACTTACTCGATGATTCCTGAAAAAGCATGTAAAACGAGCGTCAACTATAAAAATAGTTGGTGAGTACTCACAGATAAACAAAATAATATTGGTTCCATGAATTGAAATCAAAGTTTTGATAAAAGTTTCCAATAATAAAAGTATATTGTTAAAATGAGTAAATAAGTTTGTATAAACAAAGTTTGTTGCCATCGTGAGAAATAAAGTTACGTTGCCCAAATGAGATGCAACGTTCATATTCTTATGGAAGATAAAGTTCGTTACTCAAACGAGTAAACAAGTTTCATTGCTAAAATGAGCAATCAATTTCGTTGCTACAAGGAGCAAACAATTTCATTGCTAAAACATGTATATAAGTTTTTAGTAATAAAAGTTCGTTGTTGTAATGAGAAACAAAGTTTATTGCTATAATTAATAAACAAGTTTATTGCTATAACGAGAAACGAGTTTGTATGTGTATGAGCAAACAATGAGTCTCAACCAAACCTATGACTGAAGCCCTATCAAGATCTATGCTTATCGTTCCATAGATGAATATGGTATCATGCACTCCAGCAATAGGGCGAGTGAGGAGTTGTCAATTCCTAATAGCGCTATCCATAATGACCATTGGCTCAAAGAGTTAATGGTTAGAGATAAGGGAAGGGCCTTAGTACGATAAGTTCTCATGTTCCGTGTTGCATAGACATACATAGAGAGACATAGCAATAAAATAGCAATCATGTTTGATACAAATCAATTTAAATACAACATTCAAATAATAGTTTTTCGGGACATGCTTTTCCACCCCAAAACATAAAAACTGAAAATAGGGGAGTGCGTGAATACTCACAATATGCAAAATATAGCAACCAAGTTTATACGAGTCAAATAAAATACAACGAATAATAAATGGTTTTTGGACATGCTTTTCCACCCCAAAACATAAAAACTGAAAATAAGGGGAGTCGTGAATACTCACTATGCATTGAGATGATGCAAATGATGCCTTGATCTACGCTCCACTCGTACCACTATCGATTCCTACACGATGTTACACACTAATGAGTCTCTAATAGAAAGCTAACACTAGTATACTTGCTACTACAATAGAATTATGTCAATATTGTGTCAAAATTTAATATTGATAAGTTACAAACATTTTTCTGTGAAAATTAAATTTCAATGAATCAATTGTTATATAACAATTTAATTGGAAAATTCACATTATTGAAATGCTAATATTTAACATTTTAAGAGGCGTTCCAATGATTTAATATTCAAAAACTAAATCAATTTAGTTCTAAAATTTCCCAAACTTTGCATTTCAATTTTAATTGAAGTCAAAGATCTAAAGATAAATTTTCTTGAATTTTTGATTTGTCTAACTATTTTTCACGATTTTAGTTTCTTGAATAACCATAAAATCATGAAAAATACTAAACACTTAACAAAAATTACCAAACTTCATGTTTTGGTTCTAACTACATTAAAAGACTTTCAGATAAATTGTCATGGATTATAGATATGTATAACCATTTTTCTTATATTTAATTCTCTAAATAGATAAAATTTCATGAAAAATATCAATAAGTTAAGAAAATTCCCCAAACTTTTTATATTACTGTCATTGCACATACTTAAGCTGGGAAAATATAAAAATGGATTTATAAACTGTTTAACCCAATTTTATGATTTTTGTGCATTTATTCTAATAAAAATGGAGATAAATAGAAAACAGTTTCCAAAATTGTCCAAAATTTTTGCAACACTGTTATTACATATATAGAAGCTGTGAAAAATATAAAAGATATTTTTCAATTAGTGTTGCTATTTTTCCTTGTTTAATCCTCTTAAATAATCATTAATTGAATAATAATTATTAAACAGTTAAATTAAATTACCAAAAGTTTTGTACACTTCATTTACAGAGTAAATAATCTGGGAAGAATACCAAATGTGGTTTTTATATACTGAAATCCGATTTTGTGTATTTAAGTGTATTTAATCTTAGAAAATAGGAGAAAAATAGTATACAGAAGAAAAAAAACATCAAAATTTTTATGTGGCCTCCTAATGTACTACACGGTGTTCTGGTAAATTTTCATGAATTTTGGATGAGCAGAACTATTTTTTCTAATTTTAGGCCATTATAAATACAAAAATCGGGGACAAACAGGAATGCATTATGAAAAATTCTGAAAATATTTTTCTGAGTCTTATACCTCTGGTAGCAACTGCGGAAATTGTTATATATCATTTTAAGATTTTGTAAAGTGCTTTTATGATTTATTGGAGCCAAACAAAAAGAAAATTCAAAACCATATTAAACAGTAACAAAAATCGATGCAACTTAATGAGGAATCATTATTTAGCATAGGGGTCATCCACGAATTTAACTAGAATTTATAGACCTCAGAAAGTATTTTATATGATTTATTGCTCTATTTTATTGCATTAATTTTAATAATTCGAGAAAAATGAATTATTCTCTGGAAATTTACAGATCATCTTATCTTGTTGATGGGAATCTGGGAAAAATAGGATTTGGTCAAAAAAGGAGTTTTTGATATTTATTTGGAAATAAATCCTTCATGAACATATTTGAAAGCTTTTAACAACATACTTTGATGATCTAGCTTCTAAGCTTGAAGATCATAACATGCATGTTTGTTTGAAGTTCATTCATGAGTTTGAAATGTTTAAAATTCGTTTTTGAAAGAAAACTTTGGATGCATGTGGTGATTTTCCACCAAAACGTGTAGAAAAGTGCATTTCCATGGTTTTGACTTAGGTTTAGGTCATGGATCTTCACCATTTTGTAACATGCAAGATGTTTTTGGTGAAAATCTACCACCATCATCATCAAAACTGAAGTGAATGAACATTCACACAAATTTTCTAAGAGAATGGTGTAGAAGAACAAGGAAATGCAAGAAAAACCTTTAAAACTAGAAAGAAAAGTGAAGGAGATTGAAGGATTTTCGTGATTACCATGAAGAACAACCCTAGAAGATGAAGATTTGAAGGTTAAGAGATGTTCTTGGCTGGAGAATTTCGTGGTTTTAGAGAGGTAAAGAGAGAGTTTGAGTGTGGTAAATGGTGGAGTGTGAGAGAGAGTGTAGAGAGAGAGAGAGAGAGAGAGAGAAGTGAAGGAGATGGAGTGTGAGAGAGGAGTGATTATGTGTTTTGGGAAGAGGGGAAGCATCTTGGGAAGAGGGTGGACGGTTTTGAGTGTAAAATGCCCTCCCTCTCTTTTAATTTTTAAAAAAAATTCAATTATTTTATAAAAATATCAAACTTTTTATAAAATATACACCCTAACCAAGTTTTTGCTCATGAAACCTTGATTTTTGACTTATAAATTTAGGGCAATTGTTAATGACTTAAATTTTATTTTCCTTAAATGAATTTTCATAATTTTAATTATTATAAGATCATATTATAAGTTTCATAATTATTTTTATAGAATTTTTAAGGTTAAAGTTTATAAATATGAGTTTTTATGGCTTTTAGGGTCTTGAGATTTTGTAAATCTTTGGATATCAAAATAAATAGAATATTTGAGACTTTAAATTATCTTATGGTATTATAACTCTTTTATAGTTATAAATAATGTTTGTAATTTATTTTTATCGGTTTTTTGGCATTCTATGTAGTGATTCCGAGATTCAAGCGAAATTGAGGAATCAAGTATACTAGTCATAGTCTTCAACTTTGACTTAAGTTTCTATGAGACTTTGACCTAATTTCTACTACTAGGTCAAGTGCATGATGTGTGTATATGATTCATGAAATGGTGTTCGAGTGAAAGAGTGACCCAAATATGGATAGTCACTACAGTTAAGTAGTAGTAGAATTCACATATCAATGTGAAATCTAAGTACACTATCATTCGATCCTACTTGTTTCCAAGTTTCTAGTAGGTTATAACTTAGCTTCTAGTTACTAAGTCTATTATGTGTCGTGCCTATATGTGCTACTAAGTTTATTCAAATCTAGAACCGACTCGAATTTTGACGGTTGTCACAACTTTAACAAGTGAGTGCATAATAACTTTGAGTTACACATAGATATGAAGTATCTAGATGATTATATGTTAAATGTGTCTATTATCTATACTTCCTTATATCTGCGCTAGATGAAATATTATAATATGATTTTGTTTGATTTAATCGTATATTTTTTGTGCTTATAATATATTGGGTAGAAAAGGGATGATAATGATGAAATAGATGAGCTAAGATGAGAGGACTTGACTTTATAGATGATCTAGTCGCTAGCGGAGTATAGATGATAACCACAGACTATTCTATACAGTTCAGTGGAACGCTACCATGTTTGCAACCTATAGGTGTATTTTAAACTATGTGTTTATTAAAATTGTACTCCATCCCCTCCCCCCACGTTTGCTTTATTGACATGCATTTGCTAAAGAATCCCCTAACAATGTTGTCTACCTCGATGCTTACAATGATCCTTAGGGTAGATCCCTTGAGACTAGTATTTAGGGTCATAATGTGAGGATAACGGTATTGGGTAATCAGGTTGAATTGTTTGATGAAAAGAATATAATTAAAGAATTTAATTATTGTGGGTTGAAACCCTATGTGCTCACTAGACTTTCCCCAGCCTGACCCACTCAGTTTCCTTGTATCACAGGTAGTTGTACAAAAACACATGTGTGTTGAGATAATTCTGATGAGAGGATATTAGAATGTAGGCTTGCAGGTTAATATACTATTGTAAGGCCTGTAATATTTCGTTTATACTTATGTATTGTATTGACGATGACATCCTAAGGTTTTTAATATAAATAAAGAACATTTATTTGGAAATTCTTTGATAATATTATTATCATGTTTTTGG
Organism: Lactuca virosa; assembly: GCF_052849685.1. Classification (NCBI taxonomy): domain Eukaryota; kingdom Viridiplantae; phylum Streptophyta; class Magnoliopsida; order Asterales; family Asteraceae; genus Lactuca; species Lactuca virosa. The sequence goes on from NC_136430.1 coordinate 455,428,132, forward strand.
AAACAAATTCTGCATTCTAATTTTCTAAAAAAATACTCTTATTTTTAATAAGAATAAATAAAACGGTCTTTTCTGGCCATGAAATTTGGGGATGTCACATGTTTAAAGTGAGATTTCCAAATAGTATACTATGTATAACAAACGGACCCTACCTTCGATATGATCCTACCCGGTTGTTCCTTACTTGATAAATCTTGATGTAGACATTGGGATTAGTGAGGAATCTAGACTATTATTAGTCATAAGGAATATCAGACTAAGACTTAGCTTATACATTTAGGTTATCGAAAGAGCTAAGACGAAGTTCTGCCCAAATCGCAAGGCATCCAGCTTTATCAAGTGAGTGCATAGTTACTTTCAACTTACTCATAGATACAAGTATTCTAAATGCTTAAATGTTATGTGCGTTATCTTCTTGTGTTTAATATGTATGTGTAACATGATGTGATTATTGCTTGATCAATATATATATATATATATATATATATATATATATATATATATATATATATATATATATATATATATATATATATATATATATATATATAGACACACACACACACACTTAATAATAGGATTGGGTAGTAAAGGGTTGTGTGAAATAATAAATGAGAGGTTGTGACAGGGTTGCATAAAGCTTAGTGGCTGTGATAGGTTAGCGAGAGTTGTGCGAAATAATAATTTGTGACTTGTCGTGCCTGACCAAGTACTATTGTATTGACGTGCTTACCCAAAAGTACTATTGTACTATCGTGTCTATCCAAAGTACTATTGTACTGTCATGCTTACCTCAGGTACTATCGTACTGTCGCTCTGTGTCCAAAGTATTAATGTCGTGTCTAGTCATATAAATGACTGCCGACAAAGATCCTTTAGAAAAGATTTTTCAAGATCATCATTCTAGGATTAGGAAGTGAGAATAACGGGAACGAGGTAACTGGGTTATTTAAATATTGAAGATTATATAATTAAAGATTATAATACTATGGGTTGAAAACCCTATGTGCTCACCAGGTTTCTTAACCAGACTCACTCAGTTTCTTTGGATAATAGTATAATTATCTGTTGAGGGATTAAAGGAGTTTATAGGCCACTAGTGTAATTATTGTATGGTTTGTCAAAGTTTATGCTTATGTTTCTGTATCAGTTTTGACATCCTATGTTTATTAATCAATGAAAAACATTTATTCGGAAATATTTTTATGGGACAAATTATGAATTTATAAATAAAATATATATTTAAAATAAACATAAATAAGGTCTTTTCGGACCATGAAAATTAGGGATGTCACACAGGAGGTGGCTCCTGATAGTATAGGTTAGGCCGGACACGTTTACTCCTTGGACGTGGCATGTTATGTATGTTTGGGTGGGGTCCGTTATATGAGTTGGGTTGGGACCGTTACATATGAGGCATGTATGTGGTTAGGAGATTTGGTTGTTCGGCGGTAGAGCCGATATCTTGTGTGGATGCATTATATGTATGATGTAATACATGGTATACTGGAGAACCCACTAAGTTTTATGTTTATATTTATGGATTAAACATTTTGCAGGTCGTTCGTGAGAAGAGCTCCACAGGATTGTACACACGCATCGAAGATGTTTATTTCCACAATATTGTAAATTTAACTCTAATAATGTATGGTTTTAATTAATCAAACATTACTAAATAGTTTTTGAAGTAAAGGTTAAACTGGTTATTATACTTTAAAAATTGAAAATTCTCTTTGTAATTTTTGGAACGTTGTAATCCAATTTCATTCTCAAAGATCGAGTAAAAATCATTTGTTTTAAAATAACAATTCGAGCATCAAGGTAGTAAATAAATGTGTAGAAGTTTCAAAATATATCCAAAGATGCCATGCAATCACTGCGTGCCCTCCCCTTTTGCAACTAAAACAACCTGCAACATTTAAACTTAAAACCGTAAGCACAAAGCTTAGTGAGTTCCCCAAAATACCATATACCATAATGAACCTCACCCAATAAACATATAAACGAGCCTCGCCTAACAAACATATAAACGGGCCTTGCCCACAGGTCTCACCCAATAAACATATAACAGGCCTCGCCTACGGGTTTCACCCAATAAACATATAAACAAACCTTACCCAAAATACATACAAACAACAATGAAAGAGTCACAAAGACAATAAGCATATTATGACACCTACTGTCCTAAATAGTATGGTGAGAAGACTCAACTTGTTGATAAATGGATAATCACCACGGCTTGCTGGAAAATGTAAAGACTGGTTTCTCAAACCACCTAAACATTAAATGAAAGGTCAAACCTCAGTCTATGATCCAAAACCCTAAAGTTTGACCCAAGGTCAAACCCAACCAAAAGTCAAAATGTCAATACTTAGACAAAAGGGCGCCCCACGCTCACTACAAGACAAAACGATCAGGTCCTAACTTGAAAATCAGATGCGTCCTGAAATCTTCAAAAAGCATGTCGCATCCACAACAGGCGCCCCACATCCAATCCTGACCAACCCATCGCTTTCCACTTAAACCATTAAGTCCAAGCCTCAAATTTTCATATATGGATCATCTTGATATCTAAATGGATAAAGTTTCCAACTTTATCCATTAAGTCATCCCAAAAAATTAGATCTAAAACCCTAATCTCTAAAATATCCACGATTCCATTTTTCTTCATGAATAAAGTAAAGAGAGCTCTTGCATGCACTCTCTACTCCATCAAACCATTAGATCTGAAGTAGAATATATTGTTGAATTAGGTGTCTAATCCCATAACTATAATTGGTATATACTTGAATTTATAAGTAACACAATCCTTTTAGGTTGCCTTCAAACCTAGCAATTGAATATGTTAACTTTTATACAGAGAGACTGATTTATTAATTTATTATATGATTAATAAATTAATTAGAAATAAAAATAAATAGTTTGTTAATATATTATGAGAATAATATATTAATTGGAAATATTATTATTTAATTAACAATTACTTAGAATTAATTTTGGGATTAATTGGATTAATTAAAAGTGCAGGGCCTGTTTAGTTATTTATTGAAAGTTGAGGAAAGAATCCCATGGACCTCATTAAATGAGGTGGACAAAAATTACTTGGGCAAGCCCAAGGAATTTCGTTCAAGCCCTTGATGAGAAGGGAATGGGCTGCTTGGTCATAAAGTAAAGGGATTAGGGTTTCCTCCTATAACCCTAACTTTGGCACCAAGCTACCTCATTTATAAAAAGGCCCTTAGCCTTAGAACTTCGGCCATGACATTCCTTTAGAGGCTTAGGGCCGAAATTTCCACCTCATCCTCCTCTCTCTCTTCAAGCTCCTTGGTTGCTAGGGTTTGGGTGTGAACCATTAGAGGCACGACACTTATGGTGCTTGCTTCCAAGAGTTTTTTCAAGAAAGGAATTCAAGATTGTTTGCTATAAAAATCTTCAAGGTAAGTTTCTTGTTCTTATGAACTAGTTTTTCATATGAAAATTTTAAAGGATAACAATTCATAATATGTTGCTTATATGTGAAAGACATAGATCCTTATTAGGTTGCATGTGCCCTACTCATTTGAAATGTTTAAATGTTTTCCGCTTAGTGCATTGTAGTTGTAACCCTAATAACCCATCAGTGGTATCAGATCCTAGGGCTTTCTTTCATGTATTTGCACATTGGTGAATCGATTAAAAGAAACCTGTTTTCGGTTTGTCGCAGCTCACGATGTGAGCAAGAAGGATCACGACGTGGGCTCAGTCCAGATCCAAAAATCTAGATATTTTCTGCCTAATCTGCTTTTGTTTGATAATCAATTGCTATACTTATCCTCCAAATCTGATTTTTGTGTATCTATAATGATAAAATAAATGCCTAGAAGTTAGGAGATAATTATTTGACTTGATTAATATGATTGATTCTTTAAATGTTTAAATAACAAATCTAGATATTAATTGAACTTAATAATTAATGTCAAATAATATTTGGTATTTTGAAAAGTTTAAAATACATTCTTATGGATCTTATTATTAATTTAATTAAGTAATTAATTAAAAGACAATTAATAAATCCATAAAATGGTTTAAATTTAATTAAATTAAAAGTTTAATTTATTAAAAGATTAAACCCTTTCTATTTTAAAATGTTTTAAAATACATATTATACTATGTATATAATTAAAAGTTTAATATATATTATATGTATAAGAAAAGTCTGTCAAACCGCTAGTACGCCTCATTCATGAAGCCATACTATAAGGGGTTTAAGGAAGTGGCCTATAAAATGACTGCCGTTGGGTATCCATTCTTACCCATTGCTCTCTTGTATGGTGGGGGGTCTTTAGCCTAACGGGTTTGATAGGGCAATTAATTCTCATTAATAAGTATAATGCGATTAAAAAGTAACTAAACTACTTTAAAATCTCACTCTTAGTTACTTTAGGAAAAATATGAATTTGTATGCTAATCCATGAAATTGCACACTACATTTTCTAAGTCGTTAGTGGAGCGCATGTGGTTAACCGACACACTAATGGGGGACTAATAAAGAGTGGTAGTGGGTGTTGAAAATTATCGTTGATTAATGGAGCGCGTGTGGCTATCCGACACATTAAAACAAGATGATAAATGACATCGAGAGTACCAAGCTAATTTGCATGGTTATTCACATCTCATTTGTGATCCTCGGCATCCCAGTCACAAAAGTGAGAGCATAATCAGAGATTAAACATGTCATTTATTAGATTCAATAAATCTCAAAAGATCTAGGAGTTTCATAAGATTGAAATTAGTAACAGCATTACCTACCTAAAATAGATTCCAATTTGATTACGACATCCCTCTTCAAAGTTCGAATCGAAAATATGTATCCTAACCTTAATTTAAATTTATGGGTTAATAATTAAGGATTAAAATCAACTAACTTGAATCACCTTTCTCTATTTATAGATGTCAAGTCAAGACAACAATAGTCTTCCTAATTCTTTTGGAAATGGTTTTCGTCCACCATCTGAAGATGATCTTCCACATTCTGATCAAGTTGAAAGTATGTTCCCTTCTTCGAGCAATGGTGGAAATAGAGGTCCTGCTTCTCCAACTCTTCCTACTCCTTCTCCAGTAACTCTCCCCGCGTCACAAGTAGAAAGATACGTAACTACTCAAGCCCTATTGGCATGTAGACATCAAATGAAAAATATGTGTGTGCGCATGTTCTGGAAATGAAATCGCACATTGAAAAACTGGATAGAATGGGTGTCATTTTCCCAAGGGAACAAGCCATTGATTTGGTTCTTCTTTCGCTTCCTAAGTTATATAGTCAGTTCATTGAGAGCTTTATATGAGGAACCTCGACGTGACCCTAATTGATCTGAAACATATGTTGATTGTTTCTGAAGCAGAAATGCTTAAGAGCACAAGTGAAGCAAAAGTGATTGAAGGATCTAATTCCAAAATTCCATGGACATTAATAATGGTGACAATGGTGGTCCATAATAGTTTTCTCTTCCCAATGGAAAGGGATCGGCCAAGATCAAATTGTTTGATCGTATGGTAAAGAGAAAGGCTAGTTCTGAGATAGTTTCATGTGCTAACCCTAAACAATCCATATGTTTCTATTGCTAATTGAAGGGAAATTAGTTGCGAAGCTGCCCAGACTACCTAAAAGATCTCAGATATGGTAAAGTCAAGTCGTGTGACTCTACTTCAGATACATCCATTATCTAACTCCATTATTTTAACAAGGTCCTAATCATAGACTCTTAATACATGATGCGATGATCACATTTTGATGTTATTGTAGGATCTAAGAGAAATAAGAAAGCTTAAGCTAATTCTGATCGTGAGAGATGGATTTCGGTCACATGGTTCGACGATCAGAATTTGGAGCTGCTACTTGGGAGTTAGGATAATTTAATAGATTGCTAGGGAAATGTCTAGAAACATAGTTTTCATTTTTTATGCATTGTATGGACTAGTTCCAATTTTTCGTTTATTATCAATAAAAGTGGAATTTTGGTTTATCTAGTTGGTTTACTTTATATTTCCTTACAATGGCATTTGTGAAAGTGTTGGTTACATTTCTATTATTAGCAATGTTAATTGTGGATTTGATTATTGTTATATCACTTGTGTTAATGTAGAAATTGACTAAGTGATAAAGAATTCTCATCACCCAGTTTTCAATCGGATAGAAACTTGGAGTCATGCAATTTGAATTGTGTGATGTATGAGAATCTTGATCGTTGGAAGATTATGACTAATTCTTTGATCACATGTTTATGTGAGTCAATTGAAGGACTAATGGATATAGTACATGTTGATATGGAATACTCATATCCACCACAAAGGATGATAACTTTATTCATCATGATTTACTAATGCTTCAGTAAACATGGTTGTGCTTATAAGATTAAGCACAATTCTGATGCTTTGAAAAGTTTCAAAGAGTAGCAGAACGAATATGAAGAATCTATTAGGCAGAAAGATAAAAGTTTCTCCAATATAAAAGGATAGGAGAGTACTTTAGTATCATGTTTTATGATCATCTTAATGATTGTGGAACTATATCACAACTGATCCTTGAATAACATCTTGGTGCAATTGTATGACTAAGAAGAGGAATCAGATATTGTTGAAATGGTTCAATCAAAAGATGAGTCATACTTCGTTTCCAATCAAGTTTTAGAGTCATACTCTAGTAACTATAAATCGTATCTTGAAACTCACTTCGAACTAAATAGGTTTATAACACCTCATGAAAATGTGGAGTAATAATGTTTTCTTACTCTAGCACATTTGAAATTGGAAGTTGTGATGTTTTTTGGTTAAAACAAAGGATAAAATAAAACCAATTCATGAAGTGTTTATTGTCGGGATTCCACACTAAATTTTAAATATTTGTTTTAGCTCGTCAAGGAATGTTCCTTGAGAGAAAAACTTATATGTCAAGAATTCAGTGGGAGTCTTATTGATCTTGAGACTTTCAGAAGTCAATTGAAAAATAAACCATTTATTTATCACTCGTACACGACCTGAGGTTGATAACCTATCGTGTTAAGTTTACACATTCTTGTTTCTGTGCACCTTCCAGTTGAGTTGGCAATGCTTATGAGTCCCATGGTTCTCATTTGACTGCAAAAACAAAGAACATTTATCAGTGAAAGTACGTTGATCAATATGAGTGAGTTGCTTAACATGGAAGAACTAGTAGGCCCTTGTGCTACCAGATGGCAAGAAATTAAGAATAATCGAAGTTCAGTCCATGAAAGGGAAGCTAAATTTGAATTTGGTTTTATCCCAAACCTTATCTTATGATTGTAGGTTTGAAATGATGGATTCACATGTATGGGAACGTATTCACTATAAAATCTAAGTGGCAAAGTTTTTGCTCTAATTCATGAGAATAATTATGAGGAAACACTTTCGCTAGTATATTTTAAAGATATGATAAATATCATTATGGTTAGTAGTTGTGATAATTACATTCTCAAATTTGCAATATGATTACAACATCCCTTTTCATAGTTTGAATTGTGAGAAATGGCAAGAAATTGTTTGAACTTTCAAGGCATATAACTATAAGTTCTAAAAGAGTTTGAACACACACACATATGCTATATAATGAAGGTGTATAATCTTGAGAAGTCTAGTTGGAAGCTCATCGAAGCATCGCGTATGAGAAATTTGTACTTTAGTGAGAAAGTCAAGAGTATTGATCTAGAACTCCAGTTGATTTCTGAGTACATGTCAAAGATAGTGGGAGCATAATTGTTGTGCTAATAGGAGCATAATTGTTATGCTAAGTGTTGCAAGTTGGCAATACTATTTGTAGGAAACAAAGTTTACAAATTTGCAAGTTGCAAAGTTTGGAAATTGTTTCGCTATCGTAATAGCTTAAGGGAGAGGGAACTCATACTTCGTTTCGAATCTAAAAGTTTAGATTGCATAGTTTAATAGAACTTATTCATGGACATATATGAATATCGTGTTGAAATGATTCAACATAGGAAATTTGATATATGGAAATATTATAGCAAGAGACTGATCATATATCAAACATTATGAATCGAGTCCCATATGCTTTAGATATAGGATCGATTACATATGGTATAATATTCACTTGTTCTAATTTTTCCAAAAGCCTTGGGCATTGAGATTGTAACACCCGTTTTTGAAAGTGTTCGATTGTGTCTTCGGAGGCCAAGGGTATAAGCATAATTAGACGATTTGGTATTTTATGGGTCTCGGGTTTTATTCGAAAGGTTTTAAGGCTTCGGGTGTATCTAGGAGCGTAGGGCTTCTTGTTACCTTTTCGTGGATATAAAGTTCGTCGGAAACGGACTTAGAATGAAGGAGTTATAGTACTTTGAAGTTGTTGGCAGAATTGGTTCCTGAATGGAAAAACTTGCATTTCAGCCATGCATGCAAGGTGAAAGCCAGGTGAGTACGCCCAGCGTAAGCTGGGGTACGCCCAATGTAGTGTTGAATAATGAAACACGGGTGCGAGGGACGTACGCCCAGCATACAGGGAGTATGCCCAGCGTACGTCCAGGATCTCCAAAACCCTAATTTTTAGGGTTGGCTCACTATTTAAAGAACCTTAAGTCCATGAGGTGCGCCTCCCTTTCATTCTCATAGCCTTAAACCCTAATTTCGAGTGGTAGCTTCATCCAAGAGTGTTGTGAGCTTTGTGGGTACATTTTGGGTGGTTTATGGTGCATTTCAAGAAGGTGGAGCTTGTTGCAAGGATAGGAATCAAGGAGGAGCTTATGGATCTGGATTTTGGGTCTCATTCTGATCTTGATGAAGGTATAACGCTTTGAACTTGATCATCCATCTCTTAGATATACCATTTGGGAGTTTTAGTTCATTTTGGTCCCAAGGATGGAACTTTATGGTTAAAATCCGATTCTTAAGCTTAAAGTTGCCACTCTCAGTGTTAAATGAGTCCCTAAGGCAGAAAGTTGCCATAGTGGAGGTCTTAATGGGTGCATGCATGAGTTAAGACCATTTTAATGGAAGTAGATTATCATTTTTGGAGGTTGAGCTTATGTGGGACATGCAAAGTCACCAAGTCTGTGACTTTATGGATTTAGACGTTAATTATAGCTCAGTTCTGTGATTTGGACTGGTGGGATCAAGTATTAAGCACTTAATGGATTTTGTGCATGAGCTGTTTGTACGTTGGGCATACTATGAAGTACGTTGCGCGTACAATCCATTTGCCCAGTACGCTAAGCGTATAGAAGAGGTACGCTGGGCGTACGCTCTCAGGAGGACTTGGGCCTTAGTGGACTTCGGACCTTTGGGCCATAATGGTTTTGGGCCTGGAATTGCGGTTTGTTGGGCTTGAATGTATCTTAGGCCAATATTGGAATAGTTGGGCCTTGTGGCCCAATATAGAAATGAACTTCACATTTGTGGGCCTCAGTTTGGGCCAATTCTTGGATTAGGTTGTTGTGGGCCTTCGTGGGCCAATTGGGGTCAGGATTATTGAATAAATAGAATATTGGGCTTTAGTATAAGGTCCATTAGAAAGGTACGGGCCCAATTTGGAAAATTGGGCCATTGATGGTTTTATGGACATTATAATGTTGGGCTTTTGTTTTGGGTTTGGGCCTTAGTTTTGGATCATACTGGGCCAGGGGTAGAATGGTCATTTTACCCCATCATGGATTAAGGATTATGGTATGGGACCCAATTTCTAGTTGGGTATATTGATTGGTAGTGACAGCTCGGGAAGCTGGCGGGACAACAGCTAAGGAATTCATACGGGAAGCTTCTGCAGTGCGAGGTGAGTCTTCTCACCATGCCAATGAGTCTAAGGCACCAAGGTCGACCCATTTATTTAGTTGTGATGATTGTTGCGAATGTGCTGTTGATACATTATGTATTTATGTGAATACCATGCGGGGGTTCCCATGGCAAATAGTTATATATATATATATATATATATATATATATATATATATATATATATATATATATATATATATATATATATATATATATATATATATATATATATATATATAGTATACTAGTTGATTGTGTGGTATTTGGTATGCTAGTTGTCTTTGTGATACTTGCATGGAAGACCCCGGGGGGTTCCCGAGGCAGTTGGATATAAGACCATGTGGGGGTTCCCATGGCAGTGGGCTAAGACCACGTGGGGGTTCCAGTGGCACCCGGTGTAAGACCTTGGAGGGTTTCCAGGGCATCCTTATATTTTTGTATGTTTAGCTCATATGTTTGTATGTATAGTTTGCATTATGTCTTGTTTGGCAGGAAGACTGTGACATCCCCAAAATCACGGCCAGAAAAGACCGGTTTCATTTATGCTTTTAAAATAATTTCAGAGTAAATCCATTGATTTAAAAGAGTTGCGGAATTTGTCCCCAAAAACATTACATGATAAAATAAGGTTTATCAAAGCATTTCTTAAAAAAATGTATTTTCATTATATATCAAAACTCGGGATGCCATGTTCCGATACAGACACAAAAGCATAAACAATAAAACATAGACCTTACACAGTTATATATAACTACTGGTCTATAAACGAAAACATCTTCACAAGTTCTCCAACTTATGCTCTCGCGCCACTACCTGTAATACAAAGAAACTGAATGGGTCAGGCTTGGGAGCCTGGTGAGCATATAGGGTTTTCAACCCACAATAAATAATTATATTCAATTCACCAATCAATAATAACCCGATTACCCATTCCCGTTATCCTCACTTTACGTCCCTAAAACAACAACTATCACAAGGGACCTAATCTAGGATTTTCATCGGGATGAACAATACTGCAAAGGGGTTTCCTCAGCAATGAATGTCCTAAGGCAACCATGAGGGGGATAGAATACAGCAAATGAGCACCCAAGTTCACCAACACCTACAGGTTATGAGCCTGCCAGCATTCCACAGGACAGTCTAGAAAGAGTCCGTGGTCATCATCCATATTCTGCTGAATGACTAGATCACAATCACATCGAGGCCTCTCATCAGTTTATCACACATCAACTATCTACCCAAGTTCTACCCAACATTTTTGTAGATAGCAACATACATATGCATTCATATGCAACTTAAAACTGATAAGATACTCGTTCAATACTCATCCCAAATAAACAGATAACATATATATACACGTATATTTATACACACGTAACACATATTCTAAAGTAGATACTTCATATCTATGTGTTAGAAGAAAGGGAATATACACTCACATAAAACATATACTTAATACATTCAAACAATACTTGTATTAAAATCGTGTTTATGAAAGAGACTATGCACTCACTTGATCATAAGATGATCGGACAGCACTACGGCTCTAAAAGTAGAAGCTCTTCGGTGAAACTAGAAGGTCTTCACACACCGGGATTCTCGCAAGCAGAGCTTCGGCTCGGAAACTATTTTCTTCTCGGGATCTTCGGGCTGCGGGACACGCTTCGGGTCTCGGGATGATACCGGGGCTTCGGGGGGTTAAAATAGGGCTTAGAGAGGGTATCGGGAGTTAGAGAGAAGAGATTGAGCAACCAAACTCGGCTGCCCCTTGAATTCTATTTATAGGGCCATTTTTCAGCTCTCACGTCGTGAATTTTAAGTTCTTGCGTCGTGAACTTAGTCGTCACTGCATTCGTCATCACATGTTGCGTCTAACAGGCTCTGAAAGGTCAAATCACTGATTTCACGTCGTGAACACTGTATTCACGTCGTGAACTCTGATACAGTATCGGGGTTCGCATACGAGCTCCATTTTCGACGTTCTTTATATCGACGCGTAGGTGAGACTATGCTCTACAACTCTCGTTTAGACTCCGTCGGCTAATTTTGACTTTATTTTTATTATATTATTATTATATTATTTTTAGTAGGCCGGGACAGGAAAACTCCGTTATAAATTCATAACTCCTTCATCTGAAGTCCGTTTTCGTCTGTCTTTTTACCGTTGGACTACTATCAATGAGATATTCAATTCTCATTTAGAAAGTTTTGGCTAAATATCACTCGATCTCTATTTCGAGTATTCGGGCTGCATACCGCTAAGTCGAAACTTCGAAAAATCATAACTTCCTCATACGAAGTCAGATTTAGACGTTCTTTTTATGCACGCTCGCGGTTTAACGTATTCTACGACTTTTGTTTAGATTACTAAGGCTAGATATCGCTCTATCTTAAATTCATATTTTTCATCATTCAGCGTCGTGTCGGTTCTGTCGCGAAACTTCGACAGATCATAACTTATTCGTTATAACTCGGATTTCGGCATTCTTTATATATTCGGAAACCCCGTCACGACCACTACCACATCCTTCATAGATATTGGGTTAATCTAACATTTCATTTTGACGCTTATTTTTATTCTTAATTAAATTAAGACACACAATTAAGCACAAAACACACAATACTCAAATAATACACTTCTATTATTTCAAAATGGGTTACAAAGGTTAACCTAGACTATTATATCAATATTAATGCCTAGCCCAGAAACGCGGGCGTTACAAAGACCTTGTGGGGGTTCCCAAGGCAGGAAGACCATGTAGGGGTTCCCATGGCAGATAAGACCACGTGGGGGTTCCCGTGGCATTAGGTTTAAGACCCTGGAGGGTTTCCATGGCTTCCTTCTATGATTATATGCAGGGGTTATGTGGTAGATATAACTTTTACAGCTAATATGATATGTGTTATGTGGATTGTGTGTGGGGTATGCTTTGGGGACTCACTAAGCTTTATGCTTACGGTTTACATTTTTGGTTTCAGATATCATCGATTTGGAAAGGAAGGGCTCAGATTGATCGCAGTGCACACACCTATGATTTCCGCAATGAATGATTTTGGGATGAACTATGATAAATGTTTTACTTAATGATGATTTGAAATGTTTGGAATAAATGGTATCAATGTTTTAGCTATATTAAAAATGAAATTTTTACCCTTGATTTTTGGGTTGTTACAGAGATGGAAAAGGACTAGAACTTTATGTGACTAAAGTTGTTAAACAGCTGTTAACAACATTCTGAGGTTATACCAAAGGATTGGTTTATTGTAGACAGTTGGAAGTATATTAGTATTTGGAAGAACCATAGTGACATGTTTTAGATTGAGATGGTTCTTGGTCAAAATTGATGTTCATATGGGAAAATGGAAATGTTTCCATAATGGGAGTTGATTATTAAAATCTACATGTGAGTTAGAAACTCTAATGGAAGAAAGGTGTTCATGGAGTGTACCTTGAATTTGAGACTTCATTACCATGGAATTTTCTTTACTAACAAAGTTCCAATGGAACATTATGTTATATCGTTGGCTAAGTCTTTGTGACTTTGAAGCTTTGACATCACAGAAGGATAATGCATGTAAGGTTGGAATTCTAACACATTTAGTAGTGACAAGAATTTGGAATTGCGAAATGAGCATCATTGGAGTAGAGTCCAGTCGCTTGCCCCTAACGGGAAAAGCGATATATTTGGGCCCCTCGATGATTTGATGTCGACATCTGAAGTGCTTGGCCATGCCTGGACTGAATTGATGTGTTCAATTGGTAGTCTGATTTCAGTCGTCATAAATCAGATATTGGGAAACAAAACTTGGATAATGAGATTGATTATAATCCATATCTCATGTCTGTACGATATCTTGTAGAACGAAGGAATATTTGATCACTTATCTTAGGACACGTAACTAACTAGGTCAGAGTTCGACAACGGTTTTTGGAAACTACAATTTGCTGATCAGTTTGGAAGTTATATTGGCAATTATAGTTATTACACTTATCCAAGTGGGAGACTGTTGAATCAGGTGTCTAAGCCCATAACTATAATTGTTATATACTTGAATTGATAGTAGCACAGTCCTTTTAGGTTGCCCTCAAACCTAGCAATTGAATACGATATCTTTTAGAGAGAGAGACTGATTTATTAATTTATTATATGATTAATAAATTAATTAGAAATCAAAATAAATAGTTTGTTAATATATTATGAGAATAATACATTAATTGGAAATAGTATTATTTAATTAATAACTAATCAGAAATAAATTGAAAATAATTTTAGGATTAATTGGATTCATTAAAAGTGCAGGGTCTGTTTGGTTATTTATTGAAAGATGAGGAAAGGAGCCCATGGACCTCATTAGATGAGGTGGACGAAAATTACTTGGGCAAGCCCAAGAAATTTCGTTCAAGCCCTTGATGACAAGGGAATTGGCTGCTTGGTCACCAAGCAAAGGGATTAGGGTTTCCTCCTTTAACCCTAGCTTTGGCACCAAGCTATCTCAGCTATAAAAAGACCCTTAGCCTTAGAATTTCGACCATGACATTGCTTTAGAGGCTTACGACCAAAATTTCGCCCTCTCCCCTCTATTTCTTCAAGCTCCTTGGTTGCTAGGGTTTGGATGTGAACCATTAGATGCACGACACTTGTGGTGCTTGCTTCCAAGAGTTTTTTCAAGAAAGGAATTCAAGATTGTTTGCTATAACAATCTTGGTAAGTTTCTTGTTCTTATGAACTAGTTTTTCATATGAAAAATTTGAAGGATAACAATTCATAGTATGTTGCCTATATGTGAAAGACATAAATCCTTATTTTAGGTTGCATGTGCCCTAATCATTTGAACTGTTTAAATGTTTTCCGCTTAGTGCATTGTAGTTGTAACCCTAATAACCCATCATATATCTCAAATGCCATGAAGTTGTCCAAACTCCAAAGAAAAAACCAACAATGGGACCAAAATACCAAAACATGAACCAAAATACCACTATCTCTTGGACCCAAGTATAAAACTCAACAAAACATGGAAATTTGTGACTTACACTAGTGCATAAGTATGGAGAAAGCAAAGGTATTAAAGCTTCAAACTTCCAAACAACATCTTTCTTGACTCCTTTACAAAAACTCTCAAAATAAGCACCAAAAATTATTCAAGAAGGAAGAATGAGCTCACAACACTCAAAGGGGGCTAGGGTTTCTCTTAAGGGTATTTTGGAGGCTAAAGGGGATGAGAATGAAGAAAATAGGGTTTTGTGTCCCTTAAATAGGCCCAAATCCCGAGATAAGGCCACCAACCCAAAGGTCGGGGAATATCGCGTCCAATAAGGGAGCATCGCATCCTTTACTTAAACTTCCTCATATTCAGTTTTCAGCAGACACGATAAATTGGTTTCTCACTAAGCCTCATCATTCTATTTTTTATGGACATCAAAACCCCTAAATAAAGAATGGAAAAAACATAATCAGAACATGAATGTTACATTTAGTGAGCTGACCGACTTCATCCACAAGGGTTCTGATATTAATCAGGTTTGAGGATGCATTTGCTTGCTATTTTCCCCTTTGTCGTCGTGGTTGTGGTGTCGATATTGGTACTTTAATCTTAAACTTTGCACCAAAAACATCACTCTCTCGTTCAAGTGATTTGAAAACTAGGCATCTCATCCACTTGTGTATGTGTTGGAATTATATGTTTTTCTCCTTTTTGATGAACTGTTTGGGGGGGGGGTGTCACATATATAGACAATAGTAAGTCATTTAGCATTGTATTTCAAAACATTCCATGTCACGTTATGTGGAAAATATTTCGCAAAAGTTTTGTGTTACTCACTATGTGTCTCAATTAGGGATGTCAAAAACTCCACTGGAACCCCAACCCTACGTGACCCCGTTTCTATACAGGGGGATTTTATAATGTTTTTGGGTCCGAGGGCGAGGAGTTTTCTCTTGAATACCCCGTGGGCCCCTCGAAATAATTACCATATATTTAACTTAATTTCTTATAATAATAAATATTAAACTTAGAGTAGTCATTGTATAATATATGTTTTGTATTTGAATAATTACTTTATATGTAAGACTATACGAAATAAATGAGTATAAAATAAGGTGAATAAGATTAAACGGGGGATTTTGGGCAAAACGGTGTTAAGAGGGGATTCGGGGGAAGTGGGAAAACATGGGCGAGATCGGGGTTTGTATTGTAATTTGGGGACGGGAAAATGAGGGAATTTGTGGTAGTGATCGGGGTCTGGGGAAACATACGAATTTGGGGGAGGGCGGGGGAGGCTATTTCCACCCACATTTGGTCCCATTGATATCCCTAGTCGCCTTTAACACACCGATGCCTGATCTCCCGCTTGGAGGCATGTTGTATTTGTTGTTGTTGATGCAAATTGAACTTGTTAAATTTTGCTTGCGAATCCTTTAACACACTGATGCCTGATCTCCCGCTTGAAGTCCTCCACCATTGTGTCCTAAAATGAATCTAATCGTTAATGAGCTTTCTTTTTCATGGTCTACCGAAGTATTGATAAACGTTTTGGCTAACACTAGTTCTTATGTATCAATCTATGTGCGTCGTTTCAACTGTTAGGTAAAATTTCTCGTTGGTTGGGTTGTTTTTTGTTATTACGAGGCTTGAGTTATGTTGGGTAAAATTTCTTCGCATGACTCATCGTTTCGGTTTTCGGATGGATGTTGGATTTTGTTGCTAGATTATTCGTTTATAGGCTCACTAAAATACGAAGTGGCGGGATTGTAAACTGAATTGGTAAGGACTATAACCGGGGGGGGGGGGGGGGGTTAGTTTTGAGAGGATGGAAATTGGATATAGGTTTGTTGGTTTTGAAATTGTTGGGGCGAAATTAATGTCGAGTATAATTTTTCATTTTGGTTTCGGGAATTGACATTGACATTTGGGTTTCGGTTTATATATATATATATATATATATATATATATATATATATATATATATATATATATATATATATATATAATTTTTTGAATTCTAGTTGTTAAGCAACGACTTTAGTCATTTAACATTTGATGACCGTCCGACCTAATCTTTTGGAACCCGCTTACTCGATGAATTATGAGACCACCGACAATAGTGTTTTTCAGCCAAACGTCTCACACCGTGCTCCTTGAATTACACAACTTGTGTTTTGGGGTGTAAGTGAGCCTAACTACTCGTGAACTACTCGAGATCGACTAGTTAAAAGCTCGATTTGAGATCAAATTAAACGAGCTCGAGCTGAGCTTGAGCCTAAATATAAAACTCGTTTATTAAACGAGCTCGAGCCGAACTTCAATCAATGAACTCGCGAGCCTAAACGAGCTTGTATATATTATACATTTATTATTATTTTTATATATTAAAATAAAAACATATTTGAGAAATTAGGGATTTAAGGTATAGAAAATGAGCTTCTTAACGAGCTTGAACCAAACTTAAACTTATTTAGGCTCATCAGATAAAAAATAAGTCGAACTCGAGCCCGAGCCGAACCTGTATAAATCTTCATGAGATCAAGCCGAACTCGGACTCGAGCCCCTCATAACTTTAACGAGCCCGATCCGAACTCTTCCATGCTCGGGCTCGGTTCAACTCGTTTACACTCCTACTTGTGTCGATATAACATCACTAATTGTGTTGATATAACACAAACATGATTCAACAACAATTATAAATTATTATTTTAGGTAACCATGTCTCATAGATGAACTATCACAGGAATTTAAACGTTGGTTTTTGACAAATAGATTGTCTAAGCGGAAAAATGACTAAATAAGTAATATAGACTCCATTATTAACGTATTCGATAAAAATTTACATACCGACATTTTATAATAGTTATCATTATCAATAAACAAAAAACAAATCAAATCCATCCTGTTTTCTTTTTTGTTTGCATACCCCCACAGCACAGTCGTCTTTATTTCTTTAATAATCTAATAATCTCTTATTAAAATTTTGTATTTGCTTTAAAATGAATAAAAAATATATTTTTATTTAAGAAAGAAAGACAAATCCCTATCTCACCTAAAATCCTAAAATTATTAAATGGTTAGATACTTAGAATAATCAACCCCTCTTATGCATTTTAAATTCAAAATATTTTTTTATAAATTATCATCATCAAGTGCTCCTCCACAATGGTCACTATCTATGTGATGTAGGTGAGCCCTTCAAATCAAAATCCATGGCCTTTGCGTATTCTGTTGGTCTACCGAATTAAATTTTCATTTGATATAAAAGTATTTGTTTTTACATATAAATTTTCAATTGATATAAAATTATCTGTTCTTACATATAAATCCAATTAGTGGTTATAAAAATAACCTTAATGTGATTGATTGTATTGATGCATTTTTATAATACAAGGGATATAGAAGTAGGAAAATATATAATTTAACAAACTATCAAAAATTTACATGATTTACAAATCTTATATGTATAACTCCCATCCCTCAAGCGAAGAGGCAATGAAACGGCACGTACCTTGGTGCAGAACTGTTCAAATATGGGCGCATAAGTGATAAGACTTTTGGTAAATATGTTTTAGTTAAAGCTTTCGATGGTACGAAGACAACACAAATAAACAAGTTTGCAAACAAAGTGATAATCAATATTTTGGCACAATTTTTAAGCTTGTTATTGATTATTTATAAATGAATTGCCGTTTTTTTAAAAGAAATTGGCATCAACTCGATTGGTAAGAGGCTGTTTCGTATTTCCAAAAAACATTGGGTGTGGACAACTAGATGTAACACCAAATTGGTGTCACCTCACATGCCACATCACCAATGGTGTTATAACACGAAGTGGGTAAATGGTTTTCATGTTATAACAAGATGTAGCACCAATTTTTTTCCATGTTATATATATATATATATATATATATATATATATATATATATATATATATATATATATATATATATATATATATATATATATATGCTTATGTTATTTTGTTTAAAGTAATTATTGTGTTATTGTATGCATAAATGTGGACCAATCAAATTTACTTATTTTAAGAAAGTGATTAATATATATTATTGAATTAAATATAATTGAAAAAATCATCTTAATTAATTACAAGGGTAATTTAGTCAATTAATATAGATTTAATAAAGGAATATTGCATTTTTTAAGGGATCATAGATTCTATTAATTTTAAAAATCCGATTTTACGAATTATAATTCTTATAATTCGGACATTCTGACAGAATATGTTTATGAGTATATTCAAAAATAAAAATATTCTTGAACCATAAATAATAAAAATATTCTTGAACCTATTTCTTGATGATGACTTTAAAAACTCCTTGAAGAATAACAACTTCTTGTAGAATAACAAAATCTTGAACAATCAATTGAAGAATAAAAACAAAAAATACATTATTTCTTATAGAATACGGGTAACAATTGTTAAGAATTACATTTATTGTTAAAAAATAAAACTAAAAAAACAATCAAAACGGGGAAGAAAACATCAAAATCTAACAAGGACTAATATATTCTAAAAGAATAATGTGGTCCGTTCTTCAAGCATCAACTTCTGTGATTCCAACAGAATTGGAATTCGTCATTCCATTCCAATAGAATTGGAATCTCACCAATATCATCCATTGAATCATCTACATAAACATACTTGGAGAAGCCAACATACTTGATACCTTTTCAGAATTCAACATTGTCAAGATCTTGCACTGTCCACATAAATGAAGTGTTAAATCAGGAAAAAAAAACATTAAGTATGTTGTCAAGTCTTTACATTTGTTCTTGTTATACTGAAAGTATGTTGTCAAAAGAGGAATTTAATACAAGTTTTTAATGGTAAAAGAGATGGATCTTTTTTGGGTTTATTGTTACTCAAAAATATATTTTTATTGGGCTGTTAGATACTCGAAAATGGTAACAAGAAAAAGAGTTTTTTAGGTGTTGTAGGTTGTTCGAAAATTAGCTACTGTTTGGGGTGGTTTAGCTCTCGAAAAATTAGCAAAATAAGGGGTTTTTGGGTCTCTTTTGGTCACTAAAAAGCAGAGGTATACTTGGTTGTTGGGTTCTCAAATTTCACTGCAAAACAAGTGGTTTTTGGATCACATTTGGTCACTTGAAAACAGCTTTGTATAGGGCTGATGTGTTCTTGAATTTTTGACAGCAAACATGAGGTTTTTGACAGCAAAATAGGTGGTTTTTGGGCTGCTATAAACCACTAGAAAAACAACTCTTTATTGAGTTGTTTTGGGTCTCAAAAATTCAGCAAGAACACATGAATAAGAGGAGTTTTGGGGATATTATGGTGGCTTCAAAGACAGCTGCAACAGGAGACATGTTCAGGGGTATTTTTAGGATAAAACATGTTGAAAATTGGTGCTAAGTGGCTGTAATTGGAGGCTAAAAAAGAGGAGGCAACAACTCCATTTCTGCCTTCGGTTTTGATGGGTTTCGAGGAGAGGGGAGGGGCTGTAAGGAAGTTGATTTCAGATATGATATTGAGAGTATTCCTAGAATATGTTTGCTGTGAATTTGAAGAAAGGAAGGTGGGAGGAAGGTGGCATTAAGTTTATAGGAAGGAAAGAAATAAAGAGTTATGAGAGAAGGAGGGAAACGAAATGGAGAAAGAATCGATTAAGCATTCAAGTTACAGTTTTCTCAATTTGGGCATTTCATCGAGCACCTTATGTGCACAGAGACTGTAACAGAAGAGAACGCTACCTTCACAGGCACAGATGGCGTAACAGATTTTGGATCAGGAACCACAGGTTTAGCGCCCAATATACCCTTATCTTAGATCGTATCATTCACAGAGGGAAGAAACGATGTCTTAGAATTACTACCCTTGGGTCTCGAAGAATTAAATCCCTCTACCATATCTGAAGTAGCTTGAATCAGAAGAACATGCAGCACTCATCGGATAACCTGAAACCACCACTGGACTCGCCGCAGGGATGAACCCGCATCGTTTTGTTGCTTATGATGTCGTTGCTGTTCAGTCGATTTCTCCTCCTAAAACCTTCGGATGATGTCGATCTTAAGAATCGGGACCATGGTGATGTCGATCTTGTTTACTTTCGGTGGTTTTAAAAAACCGATGGAGAAAACCTAGGTAGGTAGGTGGCTGAAGTCAATGGTTACCATAATTATAGGATATTATTTGTGGAAACTAATTATCAAATTACTTATTTACCCTTATTTATTTATTTAATTATTTTTTTTAATTTTAAATTTTGATTGGCCCACATTTATGCATACAATAACACAATAGATACATTAAACACCTGAACCTATCTCTCTCTCTCTCTCTCTCTCTATATATATATATATATATATATATATATATATATATATATATATATATAGATGTTGGTTCCCTTGAGATAAAAAAAATTAGAGATTGTGAGATATGTGTATAATCGTTTGATGTGCTTATGTTTGTTTCTGAAACTATGCGGTGGTATATTTGTAATTATATTGGTAACTAATTAAACTAACGCCGTTAATTTACGATTGTGGGACTAATGTTGTAACTTTACAAAGATTGATATGAATTTTGCAGGCTACGATACTGTAACCGCCTATTGTTTTCTTTTCTTTCTCGATCAAAGTCTCACTTCGAACTCTCAGGAAACCCTCTTTTTCTTTCTTTATAGTATTTTGCCCTAGTTTTCGTTTCTTACCTGTTATTGAGAAATCAGTAAATGTCTTCAGGAGAAAATATAAACGAAGTCGCATCTTCGTTAATCGAAATGAAAGGTTAGAATGCGAGTTATTTTTCATTTTATTGATAATGCATGTTTTTATTAATTAGTTAACTGTCGTTTTATGTTGATAATGGTGTTTTTTTGTTTTGATTCAGTAGGTTTTTCGTCATTTCAACTTGATTTTGATGATTGTCTTGTTTAGAGTTGATATGTTTTTTATTATGTTTGTTTGTGGTGGTTTTTGATGTAAGTTTTTGTTTATATTTTCACAGATAAGGATTTCAAAAGAAACTATGTTCGAAAAAATTCAAAAATCAAAAAAATATCGAATGCAGTAGAAGTGCTGTTATTTCCGAAGGTACAATTCAAAAAAAAATCATCTATGATTAGAAGTAGAAATAAACATATAACTTAATGTTTGAAGTTATTTGTTGTAATCATAACTGATTTTTTGATTTTTCCAGTGTATTGAACATAACATTTAGTTATATGTTTATTTCTACTTCTAATCATAGATGATTTTATACGTTTGTTTATAATCATTGGTAAATAGTAATGATAAATGTATTTTTATGTATCAAACATGAATATAAAGTTATTTTTGTAATCATAACTGATTGTGTGGTTCTTTTAAGTGGATTGTATATAAAATTTAGTTGTATTTTTATTTATTGTTCTAATCATAAATGATTTTATACGTCTGTTTATAATCATTAGTGAATAGTAATGATAAATGTATGTTTTATTTTTTACTAACACTATGTTTGTAATGAAAATTGTAGTTAAAAAAAGGGAATGTAGATAGCTCAAGGAAGACACGGTCATCTTCCAAAAGAGAAAAGGCGAATGAGGTGTCGCAAACACGTTCAAAGACATCCAAAAAACAGTTGTTGAACAACCAAAAGTGAAGCTGAGGGTTAAGGTTAAAACTGTAAGTAAGAAACGTGAACTATCTGATGAAGATGATTCAGATTTTCAAAGTCGTCCTGGATCTTCAAAGAAACCAAAGAGAGAAACTAAAGTTTTGAAGAAAGATAAAAAAGTTGATGTTATAAAAGAATTTCCTTCATTGAAGACTAGATGTTCACCCGGGTCATTGTTGGGTTTTATTCAAGGTTTAAGTAGAGAACATAAGGATTGTGTTAGGGCTATGGGATTTGGGAGTTTGTTAGGGATGAAGATGATTGACGTACCGTTGAAGATTGTTTATTATGTTCTTGATCATTTTAATTTTGAATCTTTGAAGGTGGAGTTTGATAATTGTGGAGTTAGTGTTGATAGTAAGTGTAACACCCATAAAATTTAAGTCAATTTAAAACATTTTAACCCATTCAAAAACCATTAAGTTATTACAACTTGTTTTCAAAATAGTTTAAACATCAGAGTATCCCCAGAACCAAATCACAAAATCACGAAATATGAGGAGCGGTATGATCACGCCTTTGCCTTGCCACGATCACCTGATGTACCTGAAACAATAAACTGAAACCGTAAGCTCGAAAGCTTAGTGAGTTCCCCCAAAATACCCGTACACACATAACCATACACATACATCAATGAACAACATACTATGGGTCCAATCAACCGTCAGGTTGGAATACCCAGGCCCTCAACCATCGGGTTGGAATGCCAACATACTACGAGTCCAATCATCCTCGGGATGAAATACTCTCGGCCCACAACCATCGGGTTGGAATGCCCACACCTATACATACAATAACTACTATGGATCCAATCATCCTTCGGGATGGAATACCCCAGGCCCTCAACCATCAGGTTGGAATGCCCACCTACTATGAGTCCAATCATCCTACCGGGATGGAATACTCCTGGCCCTCAACCATCAGGTTGGAATACCCACCTACTATGAGTCCAATCATCCTACCGGGATGGAATACTCCTGGCCCACAACCATCGGGTTGGAATGCCCACATACTAGCAAACATGTGCACCTATCAAATAATCATATAACAGTCTACAAGACAACATACTAGGGCCCTATCATCCTACCGGGATGGAATACCCTCTACTACTGCTCAACACGTGCACATATAACATGTAATCTCCTACCAGCATACAGACAGTCAGACCAACTACAGGTCGCTAAGCATAGCCACATCCAATCTACCAGAATACCGATCTAACAGAGCATACCATCATATAGCCATCCTGTCTACCAGGATACTGATCTAACAGAGCATACCATCATATAGCCATCCTGTCTACCATAATACCCTTGAAGGTCAAACTGGTCAAAGTCAAAGTCCTGTCCAGAGTCAACCTTCCTGATTGACCCTACTCGCCAAGTCAACCCACTGACTCGCCGAGTTCCTAAACTCAGAAAACTCTCGTATCACGACTCGACTTGCCAAGTCACCCCATGACTCCTCGAGTTCAACAATCTCTGAGCCCTATCATGTCCAACTCACTGAGTCACCACTCAACTCACTGATCTGAGTCTTAACCAGAAGAGGTTGGGGGTTTTGCGTTCTGACTCGCCGAGTCCAAGAACAGACTCGCCGAGTCCATGACAATCTTCAACAGACTCGCCGAGTTGTTCCTCCAACTCGTCGAGTTCATGCCTATCTTCATATGACTCGCCGAGTCCACCCAAGTGACTCGTCGAGTCTCTTCAGTCCTTTATTCAAACAGAGGCTTTTCGAGCCATGCAGGGGCTCCAAACTGTAGATCCACTCTTCTAGGGCATGACTCTCACGTAAAGTTGCAAACTTTACGTGGACACAAAGGGCTATAGGCCCAAATCAATCTAGGCCTAAGGTTTAGGACAAGGATGCTTCACCAACAAACCAAGGGCTGATACTTTGCGAGTTTCTGGACCAAGACAAGTCTAGATCTGAAGTAGCAACCTCAGATCTAGACCCCTAACCCGAAATAGATCCTTAACATGCCAAAATGGCCCCAAATCTCATTCTTGAATAGATATAAATGCAATAAAGTCAAGGTAACAACTTGTTACCTCCAAAACGTGCCCAAGCTGAAGTAGATTCTGGATCTAAACCAATCCCTTGATGCTAGCCTCTTGATCTTCAAGCTCCCTTCTCAATATTCCTCCTCCAAAGCTCAAATCTCTTTAACAATGGAAGCTCACACGATTTTAGGGTTTACTGACTCTCAAGGGCAATAAGGAGGCTGAAGGGAGGACATGTGATCCTTTAAATAGAGTGCAACCCTTAAGATTAGGGTTTTCTCTTTTCAGCACCAACTCGTCGAGTCCAGCTGTCGACTCGGCGAGTTGGTCACTTAACTCGCGACCAGAACCCGCTCCGACTCGACGAGTAATCACACCTACTCGTCGAGTAGCTTCCTCAATTTACACTTTAAGCCCTTATATCATGTTTCTGAAATTTGGGATGTTACAGTAAGTCTGTTCAAGAGATGTTAGGATTACCATCTGGTGGCTCATTACTTTCAAACATGGATTACATTTCGGAGAATAATGAAGAGAGTTGTATGTTTGAGTGGAAGAAACAGTATGAAAATATTGATAAATTGAGATTGAAACAGCTAAAGAATGAACTTGTTCAAACTAGTGTTGCGGATGACAACTTCAGAATCATTTTTTTGGTTATTTTTATTAATACTTTCTGTGAGTCTACAAGCATGGGTAAATGTAATTTGAATCCATTGTACTTAATTAGAAGAGATACTGATTTAAGTAGCATTGACTGGTACGATTACATTGTGGATTGTTTGGTAAGGACGAGAAGGTTTACAATCCAGAGAAAGAATTTTCTTTCTTTTATGGACCAGCAACATACCTTATGGTACGTGAGTTATTTTTTTATATTTATTATTCTTTTTAGTTGTAAAAATATGTTTGTTTTTATAATAAATCATATATGATTTTATTACGTATAATCATATATGATTATGTAGTATAATTTTTGTTTAATTATATATTACACATCAAAATCATATATGATGTTATATATGTTTTTTTTGTAGTTGTTGTATGTGGATACTTTCAAGTTTGATCATTTGCAAGTCACACGTAAACGTCCAACTATTTTTTATTGGACGTCAGAGAAGATAAGTTTTCTTGAGGATATTTTACAAGAAAGTGGAGGATTTGGATGTGGACATGTTAATGAAGCATATGTTGAAGAAGAATTTCAAGAATCTGAGTATAATTAGGAGGAATCTGGTGGTGATGAGGTTGAATCTAATGGTGAAGAGGATTTATGTGATCAGGATGAAGAAGATTTTAATGTTTATAAAGTTAGTGATGTGGAGGTAATTCTATAGTTTTATTCATTTATGATTTAATTAGTTTATTCATTTATGACTTTTTATGTGTAAGTAGTTTAGTTGTAAGTATCTTTTTTCTTATGTAGGTGTATGAAAGTAAAATTTCATGTATGTATCAGAAGATAGAGGATTTGAAAAAGGATCTGGTTGTAAAGATAGATGAGGGAGTGTTGAAGTTTCCTCAAAGTCAAAATTTCAAAAATTGGAAATTATTATTTCCTGTTGAAGATTTAAGCACAGAAAGTTTTGATTTCAATTATGGTTCACAAAAATATAAAGAACCGATATTAACACCTGGTTTTGTTCAAGTTAATGATGAAGATTATGGGAATGATTTTCTTAATGATGATGAAAATGTTGAAGATTATGATCAAGGGAAATGTTCTGGTGGTCAGGGGGATGGAAGTGGTCCACATGAGGGCAATATTGGTAAAAATCATGTTGAAGGTAAAGGTGATGATGATGAAGATGATGAACAAGGAAATGGAAGTGGTTGTAATAAAGAAAAGGCCATGAATTTAAATTCTGTTGTCGAAAATGTTACTAAGAGTGTGGGTCTAATTGATAGCCATGAAGGTGTATCTTTTAGTCAATTTATTTGCGATCCAGTTGTTGAAAGTTTTCTTAAAACTTTGGATCAAGGTAGGCATATTTTATTATTATATATAGTTTAATCATATATGATTTTAATTTTTTATATTTGAATTTTATAGGTACTGATGGTTGTTTAAATCAGAAACTAGTTGAAGATGATGTGAATTTGAATTTGATTGGTATTGATGATGGTAAGTATTTATTTATGTATTTTAATACATAATATATATATATATATATATATATATATATATATATATATATATATATATATATATATATAAATATGTTATATAGATGATTCATTTATGATTTTAATAATTTAGGGACTGTAAATTTGGGTGAGGATGATCATTAAAATAAAGATGGAGGTAATTTGTTTATAATTATTGTTTATTCATATATAATTGTGTTTATAATTATTGTTTATTCATATATGATTTTTATAATTTTATTGGGTAGAAAATGTTGAAGATTGTTCAAATAAAAACAAGGATTCAAATGAGACTCGATCATTGAAAAATGATATTGTTCCAAGTTTTAGTCTTGGATTTAGTCAAGATTCTGAAGGTTCCAAGAAGTCATCTCAAAGTCAAATTTCTTCTGAACGGATGACAAAGAAAAAGATTAAGGATAGAGTTATTTTGGGAAAACCAAGTGTTGGTCCAGAGTGTGTTATTCCATATGTTGATGTTATTGATGCTAGTCCAGTTTCTTTTGCACCCCCTTTGGGTACATTAGAAAGACCATCAAAACCTGTTTCTGGAAAACCTAAAGATATAAATGAAGAAGCAACATCAGTAGTGGATGTCAAAAGAAAGATACAAATGAAGTTTTCTTATGTTTATAAGTCACCATTTAAGGAAAGGTAAATTGATTTTAAACCAAGTTTGACACAAGTAGAAAATGTTGTTTGTGAATGACTTTTCAATCTTCAAGAAAATCCAGGGTAATTTTTTTTAATATAATTTTTTATTTTTATAATTATAATTTTTTATTTTAAATAACATTTAATTAAATATATACAGGGATATTGTATTGCTTATGGAAACAGATGTTATTGGTTTTAGAGCTAATTATGAAAGTCTTTTTTAAAAAAACCCATTTGCATGTTAGTGTTCTTGTTTCATGGTCTCGTATACTAACTCATCAAGAGAAATTCAGAGATGTTAATTCTCCACTCAGATTGTTCATGAATTCTGACACTGTAAGTTTTTATTTTATTCTTTGCTTTTCATATGTTGATAATCATTAATAATTTTTTATTAAATATTTACATGTTATTATATAATCATTTATGATTTTCTTATATTACAGACTTTGTCATTTGAATATACTCATTTGAATGAAACTACAAAATATAAAGTTTTCAAGGACAGCTTCTCTCGCAGTGTTTCTGGTGATAGAGACTTGAAGGTTTTGAAGGATGTTGATATGGTATATTTATTTTTTTATACATTTATATATATATTTATTAATATTTTATTTATAATATTATACATGTTGATGTTAGGTATTTTTCCCGGTTTTGAGGCATAAGCACATATATCTTATTGTCATGAATCTGAAGAAACGTGCTTTTGAGGTTATCGATAATGGTGCAGATGATGCTGATTTCGATGATAAGTATGGTGCAGTTTTTAAACCTCTTGTTGTTGGATTAATGTCTAAGTCCATAACTATAATTGGTAAGACTTGACCCGACCCGACATGGTCCATTTGGGTTGCATGGCATCATGCATTTGGATAGACTATAATGAGAGAAATAACACTTAAGGTTGGTTAATATATTATAAGTTCTAATATATTAATAAGGTTATTTAATTAGTATTGATCAAGAATTAATTTGGAATTAATTAAGTGATCAAAAGGAGACTAATTAAATATATGGGTTGATTGTGTAAATCATTCATTCTTATATATGTGGGCTTGTGATCCAAGATTCCTTATGTTGGACTAAGTCCATGGGGTGACCCATGGATACTCCATGGAGGTTAAAATCCATGGAGCATAAGGAATGGGTAAAGTTATGAGTTACATGGTGTAACCCTAATAGCCATCATATAAAAGAATCACATGGCTCAAGAAATCGCACTAATGTGTGAGTGTGAGGGCTAGACGATTTCAAGGAGTGTTCAAGTTTCTCTCAAGTTATTCCAAGTGTATTTGGTGTTGTGTGAACCATTTGAGGTGTCACACTTGGGGCACTAGGCACTCAAGCTTCATGAAGACATTCTACATCAAAGAGGTATGTATTCTATCTTGTCATATTTATTATTTTGTATGCTAGATTAGGATAATACCTTGGATGTTCATAATTGTATGTATAATAGAGAAAACATAGATCCAAGGTATTTAGGGTTGCATGTACACTTAGGAGTGTTAGAATGCTCATAACCCAACAGTGGTATCAGAGACAGGTTTGTTTTCTTGTTATACTTGCAAAAGTAGCTGAAAAATCGAGTTGGATGCATATATTCGATTGTTTTGGCTGGAATTGGACTAGGAACATTACCCTAAGATGTTTTTGGACTTATAAACTTGTTTTTGATGTGGTAATGTTCATGCTAATCCAATTTCTAAGATAATTGTCATAATTTCAAGATTTGTATTACTTTGTATGTTCATGCTAATTTCTTGAAGATTGATGATTTGAATTATCTTGTTCTTATGAGGTTCTTAGATTAATAGAAAAGTTGTGTGAAATAGTTGTTTTCAATCCATTTTAATCTAAGAGTTGATTCCAAAGTGTGTTTTTGTAACTTGTCCTCAAGTTATATGAAAAGTCACATTTAAGAATCATAAAACTCATAAAAGTTGGCAAAGGTTACAAAATGAAGAGTCTAGTTCTAATTAAATGGTTTTATGACTCCATAACTTGTCCTCAAATTATGGAGGTTCAAGAGTCTCTTCATTAAATTAAAAAAAAAAGTGTAACCTTAATTAGTTCCATAAGTTACAATAAAAAAAATTATTTTTTTTATTAATTAGTTTAAAGTCTTCCATAACTTGTCCTCAAGTTATGGAACTTGAAGAGTTTTTTTTAATTAAAACTACTTTAAACTCATAAGTTATGGAATTAATTAGTTTTGAATAGTTTCAAAACTTGCCCTCAAGTTTTGGAATTTGAAAAGTTTTCACTTATGAATACTTTAATTCCAAGTTAGCCCTTAGAATTTTAAAAGTTAAAATTCAACCCTTATACTTTATAATATTATAAGTTAATAATATTTATATATATGTATAAGAGTAAAGTCAGTCTTACCGTTAGTAGGCCTCATTCACGAAGCCGGTCTATAAGGGGGGTATAAGGTTACTGCCTATAAAATGGCAGTTTTATGGGTGTCCACTCTCACCCACCACTTCCTTGACTGGTGGAGGGTCGTTAGCCGAACGGGTAGGACAAGGACTATAATTCTCCTTTCATTAAAAGTATTAATGATAAATACTAAGTAACTAAACTCTTATTAATGCCCAATCTTAGTTACTTAGGAAAATGTGAATTTGGTGCTAACCCATGAAATTACACTTTGCACTTTGCTTAAGTCGTTAGTGGAGCGTGTGTGGTTAACCGGCACACTAACCTGGACTTAACAAGGTAGGCAAAGGGTAACTTAATATTTATCATAGTATCGGTGGAGCGTGTGTGGTTAACCGTCACACTGATTAAGGGGTAAATATTAAGGGTACCAAGTATATTTGCATGGTTATTCACACCTTGTTTTGTGATCCTCGGCATCCCACAAGTTCCTAAAAAGTTCATACTTCTTTCACCTCCTCCAATTATTCTCCCTAACCCACAAGTTCCTAAAAAGTTTAAGGTCACTCAAGCCCTGTTGGCAAGGCAAGGTCTAGGTGTGATCACATCTTGGAGATGTAGTCACATATTGACAAGCCGGGAGAGTTGGGTGTCAAAGTCTTGAGAAAGTTGGTGGCTCAACTACTTTCTAAGTCACATAGTGAGTTCTTTTGGGAATCCTATGAAACAGACTAAGACAAGACCCTTAATGATCTTATCTATTTGCTAAGATCAACTTCCTAAAACGCTATGGACATTGACAATGATGACATTGGATATCCAGTAAAGCTCTCTCTTCCCAATGGAAAGGGATCGGCCATAGTCAACTCTGTTGACCCAATGGTAAAGAGAGAGGCAAAGTCTGAGATAGTCCCATTATCAAGGGTCCATAGGTAACTATTGCCAAAGGAAGGGGCATTGGTTACGAAGCTGCCAAATTTACCTAAGGATGTTAAAGTCAATAAGTTTGGCTCTACTTCAGGTAAACTACATTGTCTAACTCTATTAAGTACATGCTGATTCTGATCGCGAAGATGGATTTCAATCGCATGGTTCGGTGATCAGAATTTTGGGCTATTACTTAAGAGTTATGATATTTATATTGCTTAGGAATAGATAACAACAAGGTTTTCATATGGATTCTAAGGATAAGTTTTTCCGCAAAGTTTTAAAATAAAAGAAAAAGGTTTTGATTTTATTTATTTTAAGTATCCTTACAATGGCATTTGTGAAAAGTTGTTGCTTATAAGATTCCATTGATAGCAATATTGGAAAAATGGATTTGATTCTTTCGGTTGTGGTAGTGTCTAATATTACCAAATAAGGAAAGATTCTCATCACCCAAGGTTCAATTGGACCGAAACTTGGAATCATGCAAGTTGTATAGTATGATGAATGAGAACTTTCAGCTTAGAAAATTAAGACTAATTCCTTATGTGAATAAGGAAAGGACTAAGGGATCGAGTACACATTCTTGTGCACTGGTCAAGTCCACCACAAAAGATCAAGAAGACTATTCGTCATGATTTACTTAAGTTCAGTAAATATGGTTATACTTATAAGTTTAAGTATAAGTCTGTAGCATTGGAGAAGTTTCAATGTGAGACAGAACGAATAAGAAGAATCAAAGTATGGCAGAAAGATAAAAGTTTCTCAAATCTGAAAAGATGGGAGAGTACTTTAGTATCATGTTTATGATCATCTTAATGATTAAGATACCATATCACAATTGGTCCTCTAAAGTCATCTTAGTGCATTCTTATGACTAAGAAGAGGAGTCATGAATTGTTGAAATGGTTAAATCAAAAAGATGAGTCATACTTCATTCCAAAACAATTCTTAGAGTCATACTCCAAGATTGTAACTTGAGTGACATATCTTAAAGAGGGTTTGTTAACACTAGTCAAATGTAAGAGTAAAAGGTTATCTACTCTTGAACATTTGAAATTGGTAAGTTGTGATGTTTTGGATAAAACAGAGACCAACTTAGGCCAATTATGTAAAGTGTTAGTCTTGATAAAGAATCCGCACTATCTCTTGAATATTTGACAAGGGAGTCTTATATGTCAAGAAGACAGTGGGAGTCTTAAAGCTCTTGAAAGTTTCAAGACTTAATCAAGAATAAAACCTAAAGTCCTTCACTAGCACACGACTTGAGGTTTATAACCTATCGTGTTGAAATTTTTGTGCCTATTCAAGTTGGCTTTGTATAGGAGTTCTGAGAGTTCTCAATTGGTTGCACAACTACTTGGAAGCAATGGCAGGCACCTGAGCTGCCAAATGGCAAGAATTTAAGATTGCACAAGTTTAATCAATATGAGTTTGGATTTGTCACTAACCTTGTCTTGTGATTATGGTTTTGACAAAATCACTTGGATAAGAACACATACACTATTAAATCTAAGTGTCATAAGGTTTCTCTCCGATTCATGAAAATGATGGTGAGGAAACACTTTCACTAAGTAGATTTTAGCTAGATAGCAATTGTGATATTTGCATTCTCAAAGTCGTTAGTGGAGCGTGTGTGGTTTACCGGCACACTACCATGGACTTGTGAGAAGTGGCAAAGGTCTAAACAATTGAGACTATGATTACGGCATCCCTTTTCATAGTTCTAAAATTGTTTAGACACACATGTGAGCTATCTAAGAGAGGTGTATGATTTTGATAAAGTTTTATCAAAACAATCTAGTATCAGAAATCTGAACTTTGGTAAGAAAGTCAGCTGATTTCTGAGTACATGTCAAAGCTAGTGGGAGCATAAGTGTTATGCTAATAATCATCATGTTAGTGGGAGCATGATAATTATGACAAAGGTTGCAAGTTAGCAATGTTAATTATAGAAAACAAAAGTTTCAATTCGTGAGGTTGCAGGGGTTGAAAAAGTTGTTTTGCTATAATTAAGGGAGAGGAAATTATACTTCATTTCAATTCTAAAAGCTTAGATTGAGATTTTGATCGTATTTAATCAAGGTATTTAATCAAGGATATATATATGAATTTCATGTTGGAATGGCTCAACATAAGGAAATTCTATATATGGGTCCATTATTTGCGTTCTAAAATTCGATTATGATTACGGCATCCCTTTTCATAATCTGAATTTTGAGAACTTGGCAAATTGAAATGGAAATATTATAGCAAAAGACTGGTTTAGTCTTTATGTGAGACATCATGAATCGTGTCCCATATGCTTCGGATATAGGATCGATTACATGTGCTATATTCATCCTTTCTAAAATTTTCCAAATGCCTGGGGCATTATGAAGGGAAAAGGTCTAGAATTGGATATGACTAAAATGATTAAGCAATTATCGAGGACAATCTAAGGTTTACCAAAGATTGGTTGCTCAAGGACAGTTGGAAGTATAATGTTAATTCTGGAAGGACCATATTGACATAATCTGTAAGGAGGCAACTCTTGTTCAGAAGTGATAGTCAAAATGGAATATGGAAATGTTTCAAAGTTAGAAATTATTCAATCTGTGTAAGATTAGGAAACTTAATGAAAGAAGGATGTTTCCAAGGAGCTGATCTCCTTTGGAATGCTCTGTAATGATTGTTGTCAAGTCTTTCTAACTTTGTGCATAATCATTAAGAGGATCAATGCATATAAGTTTAGAATCTAACAGATTTCAGTAAATGGCATGAATTTGGAATTCTTGCATTTGCAGTAAGGATTTGGGACTGTGAAAAGAGGATCATTGGAGTGATGTTCAATTGATCTATTTTACAAAGTAAAGATCATAGACAAACATAGTATGCATACTTGGTGTATGGCATGACTAGTGTTTAGAAAACATAGTGTACATGCTTGGAGCATGGGACAACTATTGTTTTAAATTCAAGTATAAAGTTGATAAAACCAAAACAATGAATAATGAGTAATCAGTATGGTGATAAATAAAAGTGTTTATTTATATTCATAGGGTTTGATACCATATTTGATTTATTTATTCTTGTGTTTCACTTTGCATGTTTTGACTTCCAGAATAACTAAGTCGCTCTTCCTGAATGATTAAGTTATTCAAACCATCCACAGTCGGTCATATGTTGGAAGTAGATATGAATCAAGACTGTCATGGGTTGGTTTGTAGAGGTCCAAGTTGGTGGACAAAGTGGTGCTACAACACTCATGAGTGCTCATAAGTTCTGAGTATTGGATTCAACCCGCGCTCATTTGAATCACTTAATGGATTTTATCACGAGTGATCATGAGACCATAATATCTTATATTCTTCAAACCTAGAGATATGAGTTGTTACTATGAGTTGGTTATACATTGATTGCACGAAAACGCATTGGTAACTCGATGTTATAAAACGTGCCTTTGTGTATGATTCAACAAGTAGTAGAACAAGCCATATGAGTCGAAGTTTATCCATTCCTTTTACCTTCGGGATAAAAGCGATATATGTGGGCCCCTCGATGATTTAAAGATGATACATGTGAGTGCTTGGCCAAGCCAGAACTGATTTGATTTGTTCAATCAGTCAGTCATCATGAATCGAAAATCGGGAAACAACAAATGGACAGAGAGAATGATTGATAATCCATGTCTCAGTCCATATGATATCTAGAATGGAGGAATATATGATCCCTTATCTAATGGACAAGTCATTGACAAAGGTCAGAGTTCGACAGAAGCTTTTGAGAGCTACGATTGCTGATCGGTTCCTGAAGTCATACGCAATAATAGTTTTAGACTTATCCAAGTGGGAGACTGTTGGATTAATGTCTAAGTCCATAACTATAATTGGTAAGACTTGACCCGACCCGGCATGGTCCATTTGGGTTGCATGGCATCATGCATTTGGATAGACTATAATGAGAGAAATAACACTTAAGGTTGGTTAATATATTATAAGTTCTAATATATTAATAAGGTTATTTAATTAGTATTGATCAAGAATTAATTTGGAATTAATTAAGTGATCAAAAGGAGAATAATTAAATATATGGGTTGATTGTGTAAATCATTCATTCTTATATATGTGGGCTTGTGATCCAAGATTCCTTATGTTGGACTAAGTCCATGGGGTGACCCATGGATACTCCATGGAGGTTAAAATCCATGGAGCATAAGGAATGAGTAAAGTTATGAGTTACATGGTGTAACCCTAATAGCCACCATATAAAAGAATCCCATGGCTCAAGAAATCGTGCACTAATGTGTGAGTGTGAGGGCTAGACGATTTCAAGGAGTGTTCAAGTTTCTCTCAAGTTATTCCAAGTGTATTTGGTGTTGTGTGAACCATTTGAGGTGTCACACTTGGGGCACTAGGCACTCAAGCTTCATGAAGACATTCTACATCAAAGAGGTATGTATTCTATCTTGTCATATTTATTATTTTGTATGCTAGATTAGGATAATACCTTGGATGTTCATAATTGTATGTATAATAGAGAAAACATAGATCCAAGGTATTTAGGGTTGCATGTACAGTTAGGAGTGTTAGAATGCTCATAACCCAACACTTGTAAGTTTCAAATGATATTTATTCTTTAGATTTGAAATCATATATGATATGTTTTATAATTATTATACTTATATTTGTCTGACTTGAAATCATATATAATTTTCAGAAAAAGTCTTTTTTGAAGTATCTAAAAGAGATCGATCATGTTAAAGCAAATGAAATGGCTGATAAAAATCTTACTCCAGTAAGATTGACAATGCCATGGAGGATAGTTTATAACAAAGTGGATTGTGGAGTTTTTGCTATGAGTCATATGGAGAGTTATTTTGGAGAAAAAGGTTCTAAATGGAAATGTGGTCTTCCAAAAGAAGGTGGTTCTCAAGAAAAAATCCTGGAAAAGTTAAGAATGAAATATGCAGCAGCAATTTTAACTTCTGAGAGTAATACAAAGCGTGATGATGTGTTGAAAGCTGCATATGAGTATCAAAAAGTTGATCAAAAGATTCGTGGTAAGCATTCATATGATGCTCAATGGAATATAGAAAGAAGGCTGTCAAATTTTTTTTAATTGAATATTTTCTTATTGATGATGTTATAAGAACAAGTTTGTTTATGTTGTGTATGTTATGGATATTGTGAAGAATGTTTGTTTTTATGATGATGGAAAACATGGTGATGGAAAACAAGTTAATATGTATTTTGGTGGATTTTATTATGTAAGTTTGTTTGTGTGAATTATGTTATTGACTGTTAATCATAAGTGATTACGTTATATTTTTATATGTAATTTATGTTTTTAGTATTGATTATATGTTGCTTATATATAATCATTAGTGATTGTATCGATTATTTTTTTATGTTTTTGTAATTATAAATGATTATATTTGTTTTACAACACATTATAATTTATTATATCTTTTTCTTGATAAGTGAGCTTATCTTTACTGCATGGAATACATCACCATGTGGAATCTTATCTTTGTAAGATTTTAGTTTTGTTTTTTAGTGTTTGTATTGAAGAATCTTTTCTTTATAAATGAAAACTGATTTGTACAACCGTATATTGTATTTTTGATAAGTGGTTATGTTTGTATAAAGGGGGTAGTCTCGTGCTACCCCTTATATTTCTTCAAAGATGAGCCCTTATACTTCCAAATGGTTAGTTTTGTTTATTAATTTCTTCAATTTTTATATATCACCATTATTTATTTTTGATCTAAACAACTTCCATTCTATTTCAGGTAAAATATGGAGTCTATAAGTCTAAAAGAACTAATTTTGTTGTATCTAATAACATGTTCCCCATTTTTTCAAGATTCTTGTTCTTTTATTTGTAGCTAGATTTTCATACAGATTGTAGCTGACTCCAAGAACGCCTCTTCCACCATTACTTAAAAAGTTTATCTTCATTGAACATATCAGATCTTTACTAGATGTCTTTGAAGTAGAGGAATGTTGTTCATTTAAAGAATATTTCTTTTTAATGAACAACATTTCTCTACATCAGATATGTAGTAAAGATTTGTTATGTTCAATGGAGATAATCTTTCTAAGTAATTGTGGAAGAGTTCTTGGAGTCAGCTACAATCTGTATGAAAATCTAGCTAGGAATATGAAGAACAAGAATCTTGGAAAATGGGGAACGTGATATTTGAGACTTGTGAAATTGTTTGTTATTGAAGATTTTATCATGTTTGATGTTAGTCTATGATGATGAATATTGTTATCTTTAGATTTTTTATGAGCAGTGTTGTATATTTGTTAGGAACGATGTTGTTGTATATGGTTATATGTAATGGTTAGATGTTTTTTATGTGTAATCATATTTTTAATCACTTATGATTAAACAAAACATATGAAGTAGTATTACATAATATTTTATGACTATATAGATGAATATTGTATATGGTTATGTGTAATGATTACATGTATTGAATAACAGTTTATATGTAATCTTAAATGCTTGTAGTAACATTTAATAAAAGTTTAATCATGAATGAATATATTATCAAATCAAAGAAAGAATTATCAAAGTAGATTAAATCCAATAGACAAAATCATAGTAAATTATGTTTTATAAAAAGAGTAAAGTGTACTAAACAAAAAGTATATTATTTTGAAAAAAAAATTCATGACTTATTCATTACTGATTAAAGCAGTAAATATCTAGGTAGCTTTTGATGATTGTTCTGCTGCAAGTTTGATTGGGCATGTCCGCAAGTTATGAGGAATCCTTTCTCCACATCCTGAGCATCTTCTTGTTTGCTTGTTTGAATTTTTATACGCTATTTCTGCTGCACTTTGAATTCTAATTTTCTTTCCGCATCCTTTATTGCTTTAAACATTTGGAACATTGATGTCAATGTCTTTTGGAATAGATATGCCCATAAGCTTTCCTACCTCTTCAACATCTGTCCTATTCTTCTGCAATTCATTTGTAGGATCGTTTTCATATTCCTTCAGCATGCTTTCTGTTTTCTTAACAAACAAATCCATTTTTTCTTTATTTTTTCTTACATATTCCAAACATGCTTCAAAGTTGTAGTATGCTTGATTGACAAATCTGTTAATTTCACTGTCTCCTGTATCATATACATGTCTACCAAAATTATAATGCTTTGATATCACATCCTTTCTCCAACGATTCTCAATGTACTGTTCAGGTATCTCTTTAATTCTATGTTTCATGAGTATGTTGAATGCATGTCTACACAAAGTCCCAAAGCGGTTGAAGTGTTCACAAGTACATTTTACATCATTTGTTGGAAGTTTTATTTCTACCTGTTCAAAATAAAATTAAAGCATTAAGTGTTTTATAATCATAACTGAATATTTTTTTTATATTATGTGTTGATTCAACAAAATTTAAAATAAGAATATATTACCTCAAATTCTGTTTTTAGATCACTATTTTTGTTCAGTTGTTCCACTTTGTATAACTCCCATCCATTTTTTGTTCCAGGATGTTCGTATTGGCAGTACCAGGAACCTTTATAGATTTCTTTCTGTAATTCATAAAACAATGTACTTGTATAAACTTTTGCAGCATGTTTTTCTATTGGTCGTGGTGAAATAAATTTATATACCGCCTTCTTTGTTTGATGATCAAGCTCATGTTGTGTATTTCTTTGTTTTTGAATTGCTGTGTCATAGTTCATCATGAAATGTAAAAGTAAATTTCCAGATTGAGAGTAAGTGTTGAAGAAGGAATTCATGCTTTCTGATCTTGAAGTGGTTTTCATCAATTCAAACATTCTTGTGTCACTGAAGTATGCAGGTATCCATTTGTCACGTAATTCAAACATATCATTGAACCATCTTTTATCATCCAGATTGAATTCATTAATAATCAAATCCCACTTCTTTTCAAATTCATCAGGTTTGATATGCATGTTCCAAACAAGCTTGTTAAATCTTTTCTTGAAGTCTTTGTTTTTAAATAAATCGCCAGTAACCTATGAATGAACAACTTTGCTTATATAAGTATAAATTATATACCTATTTGGATATATCATATATGAGTAATCATATATGATTAATCATATATGATTACTGTAATGTAGGATATATCATGTATGATTAATCATATATCATATATGTACTGTAATCATATATGATTAATCATATATGATTATATATGATTAATCATATATTATTATATAATTAGATATGATTAATCATATATCATATATGAGTAATCATATATGAGTAATCATATATGAGTAATCATATATGATTACTGTAATGTAGGATATATCATGTATGATTAATCATATATGATTAATCATATATCATATATGTACTGTAATCATATATGATTAATCATATATGATTATATATGATCAATCATATATGATTATATAATCATATATGATTAATCATATATCATATATGTATGATTAATCATATATGATTAATCATGTATGTATGATTAATATGTACTGTAATGTAGGATTGATCATATATGATTATATAATCGTATTATATAATCATATATGATTATATACTGTATCATCATAATCATAGTATGATATATGATAACTTATATTATTATAATCATATATGATTAATCATATATAATCATATATGATTATATAATCATATTATTAAAATACTTAATTATATATCATTATATCAATCATATATGATTAATCATATATGATTAAGTATTTTAATAATATGATTATATAATCATATATGATTATATACTGTATTATCATATCACATACTATGTAATCATATATGTTTATACAGTAAGTATGGTATCTGATAATTCATATTATTAGAATAGTTAATCATATATGGTTATATAGTATGATATCTGATAAGTCATGTATGAATCATCTGTCATAACACTATATAATCATATATGATTATATAATGTATTTTTATTATACCTTTGCTTGCAGTTTTTTCATTATGTGCCACATGCATAGTATGTGTCTTGAATTTGGTAAAACAAATTCCACTGCTTGTTTTATTGCTGCATCTTGATCAGTTAGAACAATTTTTGGTGCTTTCCCTTCATGAGCTCTAAGAAAAGCTTTAAGCAGCCATTCATACGACTCAATTGTCTCTCTACTCAGCAACCCACCACCAACAGTAACTGATTTCTTGTGGTGGTCAACTGCTGTGAATGGAACAAATACCATTTTATACCTATATAAAGAAAATGTGTTTAGTACAATCATATTTGATTAATAGTATGTTTGAATTTATATACATTAACTTACTTGTTTGTTCTAAAAGTTGCATCAAAAAGATATAACTTCTCCAAACTCTGCATCAAAAGCCTTTTCTCTTTCATCTGCCCAAAACATAGCAGCCAACAGATCTCCATCACGTAGGAACTCAAATGAATAATTTGGGTAATGATCTCTACGATCATTCATTTTGTTTATCATTATTTGAGCATCCTTGTAACATAAGATTCTATTTACTCCTCTCCACAAGTTTTTGTAGTTTGTTACCTTCGCCCCTACATATTTATATCCTCCTTTCAAAACTGCTCGTATTTTGTGAGCCATTGTGGGACCAATTTTAGCTTTTGATGCACGTACTACAAAATCTTTTTCAGAATATGACATCTTTTTTGCCTTTTTCGTATAAGGTCTTTCCTCAATAGTTTCCAGTGGGTGGTTGTGCATTTCAAAGAATTTCTTAACTTTGTAATCTGTTGTTCCATAAACATTTTCAAATATAATCTTTGCTGTACACCCAGTAATTATCTTGTTTGAATTTGGTTTCCTCTTGACAGAACTTGTAGCCAACGTATCACAAGGTTTTGGTTTATCCTTGCCACCCCTATTGCATATAACATATTTTTCTTTTATTATTTGGCTATTGTATTTTGATTGGCTACTCAGTCTTGTATGAAAACCTGCCATTTCTGCATAATCCGTATACATTTTTACTGCCAAATTTTGTGATTTGAAAACACTGTTTACAACTGGTACAAATTCTATAGGGACATCCGGTTTATATTCATATTCTTCAATTATGTTACTGCAATATGATTCATTTGTTGAATTGGAACTTTCACCTGAAAAAAAGAAGGGAATGACAAATATGTTATTATATAATTTTATGTTGTAATAATCATATGTGATTAACGATATGTATTTATATTTTAGTATAAAAATTTTTATATGATTTTAGATAATAATATATTATTAGATGTTAAATCATATGTATTTGTACATTGTATTATATGATTGATCATATAATATACTGTGTAATCATAAATGATTATACATATTAATTTATAAGTAATCATACTTGATATTGTTTAATCATGTATGATTAATCATATGTATTTGTAGTTTGTAATATATGATTAATCATATTTTATGATGTATAATCATATATGATTATTCATCCAAATATAATATTAATATAGATTTCAATTTGAAAACATATATGATAAATCATAATTACAAACTATAAATACATATGATTAATCATATATATGAACAGTCATATATGATTATTCATCCTTATATGATTAAATCACATATTGTATTGTATAATCGCATATGATTTTTCATAATTTATATTGTATAATAAAAGAATCAGAATGAAGTGTAGAAACTGTAATGTAATATGTAGTATTAAAACGAATTAGTTGTACCTTCAATACGAATCATATTTTGAAATTCTTCAGAAGTGAAAGAAATTGAATCGATTTGTTTGTCGTTACGAGATGAATTGATTTCAGCTATAATAGTATCAGTTGCGATCGACTTGTCAATTTCTTTTGGATTCGACATCATTTATGAAAATTGATTTTGAGTCAATTTTCAAATGCTTTGTTTATGATTGCGAGGTGCTTGTTTCTTCGATTTGAGGATTGTATCTCGTATTTATGAGGATATGAACTAATGCTCTGTGTCGATCGTTTTTTTCGATTTGAAGATTGCGATTAATTTGATAACAGATTCAGTAAAAATAGGATCTTTTTTATTATGTTGAATAATTGTTGAAGATTGGATGATATGATTACGTGACTGATACTGAAAATCGATGTGTAACATCCCAAGTTTTGTCATTTGTAGTCCCTGGGGATGGCAGGGTAAAGCCATGAAGAGCCTAAGGGCTAAATTGTAATTTTGGGGGCAGGAGGAGTACGCTGCGCGTACATAAGGATACGCTGAGCGTAGTAGGGCGCGCCCTAGTACGTTGGGCGTACACTTGTGTACGTTGGGCATACTCATAGCAGAAGGAAACCCTAATATCTCGGGTTGGGGGCTATATAAACATCCTTATGGCTCATTTTCTCTCCTCCTTATCAGCATCCATCTTCCAGAAACGCCCCCAAACCCTAGATCTTGTGTGTGAGAGTGAGTTGGTGGTATTTTGAGCTCTTGAAGGTGAAGCCATTGCAACAAATAGTTGAAGAAGGAGATTGGCTTGTAGATCTGAAGTTGTGTTGTGCCATAGAAACTCCAGAAGGTAAAAAGCTTCAAACTTTATGCTTGTAGGTCAAAGATACAGCCTTTCTAGCATTATGGAACCATTTCTTGTCCCAAAAGTCCCAAAATGGTGCATGTGATGATTTGGACGAGATGAGTTGTCCTTTCAGACTCTTGAAGGGGTTTTGAGTGTTAAAAATGAGGTCCCAATGGCTTAAGATGTCCCATGCATGTAGTAGGAAGGTCTTAATGGATTAAGACCTTAGATTAAGAGCTTTCTGGATGTCCAAAGTGTTAAAGTTAGAGACTTTATAAGTCATAGGCACATTTGGTCACTGGATCTGAGATTTGGGCTTAAGTGCTTAAGCCATTAAGCACTTATTAGAGTTTTGGCAAAACTCACGTACGCCCCGCGTAAGGATCTGTACGCCCAGCGTACTGGGTCAATGACCCCGTTTTCCAGTCAACGCGAGACTCACATACGCCCCGCGTAGCCTTGGGGTACGCCCAGCGTACGCCTTTTGTGGGCTTTTTGTGATTTGGGCTTCGGGTGTTGGGTTGTTCATGGACTAGTCGGGCTTGGGCCTTCGCTGGACTTTATGGATATGGTGTTTTGGGCCAAGTCTTGATAGTGGATCTTGGAGTTGGGCCCATTTAGGAAGTTGGGCCCAATCTGGTAAATTGGGCCAATATTAGGCCTTGCACATATGGACTTGTAGATCATGGATTGGTATTGGGCCTTGGCCCCAAATGAGAGAAAAGGTAAATTGGACTAATATTATTTGTGGGATTCTTGGTCAAGATTAATATTCCTATTTTTGACTTATTGCTCGCTATTTTGGATAGCTCGGGATTTTTGGCGAGTCGGTGATTCGGGAGTTTGATTCTTCATTTCAGATCGGCTTTGCAAGGTGAGTTATCATCACTATATCAACAGGGTATAAGGAACCAAGGCCGACCCTTTATCGGATTTGTATCCGGGTATTTCCTTGATATGTTTATTGATCTGTTAGATATGCATCCTGGTAGTTAGGATGGTATTATGCTAGTGACCTGGTTTAGGTCGGTATCCTAGTATATAGGATGATGTTATGTTAGTGACCGGTTAGGTCGGTATCCTGGTTATAGGATGGTTGCTGTGTAGTGATCTGTTAGATCGGTATGATTATCTGTTATATACATGCTAGCGTATGATATTTATATGCAGATGATTGTTTGATTGGTATGGGGGTTGGGTTGAGGCGGGTCCTGCTTTGTGCTGTAGGCCAACATACCCAGGGCGCACCGGATAGACTGCAGGCCCAGGAGGGCACATAGTCAGGCCGAAGGCCCCGAGAGGGCGGACCAGACGTGTCGAGGCTCGGAGAGTGGACAGATAGACTAAAGGCCCAATGCGGGCGATCCAGTCAGACTGTAGACACAGAGAGTGGACCAGGTGGACTGAAGGCCCGGTGCGGGCGGACCAGTCACACTGTAGACTCGAGATGCATGGTTGTTCTGTGTTTGTTATATGATATGTTATGGTTGTATGAGGTTGGTATTTTGGGTGTAACTCACTTAGCTTTCGGGCTTACAGTTTCAGTTTATTGTTTCAGGTTCAGCAGATGACCGCGGGAAGGCAAAGGCGTGCCCATACACTTCCTCGATTTATGTTTATGATTTCTGGGAGCTCTGATGTTTAAACTATTTTGGAAAACAAATTGTAATAACTGAATGGTTTTATATGATTTAAAAAGTTTTAAATTGGCTCAAATTTTATGGATGTTACAAGTTGGTATCAGAGCCTTTGTTTGAGTGAATTGGAGGAACACTCGTGTGAATCCAGTCTCAAATCAAGGAAGGATATTCAAAATGATTTTTAAAGGGTTTTCAAAATAAGTAAAAGAGGATGTGAAGTGTACGATCAGCCGGAGCCAGTAAGTAGACCCCAAAATACCATGCAGTTATTTGATATTGTGATATGATAGAACAACATGCTAGTACTAGGCTAGGGATCTTCAGGAATTGCACGATAGAATTGCCTGATTTCATGATGCCTGATAGCCTAGAGTTTTCCTCATATGAAATTGACATCATTACTGTAGTTGCTTAGTGTATGCATCACGGTTGTACATAATTAAGATCCCATAGCCTGAGAATGTTTGGTTTAGCTTTATTTCCTGTTCCTCGTATGGTTGTGGGATTAGAGTAGGACCGAGTATTCGAATGTCTATAGGTTCGAGCGTTATGTATGGCTAGCATACACTAGTGCTGCAGGGTTGGTGGAAGTTTCATGGTCGGGTGAGTCGTGAGAGGTCGGGAAGCCAGTTTTGAGATATTCAGTATTCCTCTAGGAGTGAGGATTGAGCGGTCACTATGTTTATGTATATTGTTAGGGTGTTGTGGTGATACTTGAGACAAATATGGGTAGGTGTGGAAGGTAGTATGGGCTCGTACTACTGAAAGCACAGGACCCATACGCGTAGCAAGGAAGTCGCAACCCCTAGGGTGTGGTTGGGATTAGGTTCCCCGTCGTTTGTGCGGATTGTCGGATATCTTCCTGTTATATTTTCAGTATGGTGGTTACGAGGCGTTTTGTGACTGGATCCGGATCGGGATCAGGGCAGGGCGATCCGGAGGCCCCGACAGCGCCTGAGGTTATCGACCAGGAGGGGCCAGCAGCACCCGAGACTGTGATACAGATGGGGACAGAGGAGCTAGATGCCAGGATTCGAGAGATCATGCATGATGAGGTTGCCGCTATGTTTCAGGCACAGCTACCAGAGATGTTTGGGTCAATCAAGACCGCCATGGTCGAGTACTTTGACGAGCGCTATGCAGCCCTTGCGGAAGCAGATGCCGCGACAACTACTGTAGCTGTAACAGCGGTATGGGTAGGGGCTAGTTGGCCTTTTCAGTATCTAGACTTCGATAACATGAAGCCCCCGACTTTCGATGGGACTCAGGACCCTATCATATCCATGAGGTGGCTATCGGACATCGATGGATGCTTTT
This sequence comes from Lactuca virosa, assembly GCF_052849685.1. Classification (NCBI taxonomy): domain Eukaryota; kingdom Viridiplantae; phylum Streptophyta; class Magnoliopsida; order Asterales; family Asteraceae; genus Lactuca; species Lactuca virosa. The sequence continues at coordinate 455,473,095 of NC_136430.1, forward strand.
TCACATGTTCCTGCCCGTCTGACCAGAAGGTTAGGTGTGCCCTGAACATGTTGAGGTCCGGGGCGAATGACTGGTGGAGGTTGATGACAGGGTCTTATTCAGATGAGCAGAGAGCTATAGTTTCTTGGGATCGGTTTAGGGAGATGTTCTGCTCCCGTTACATTCTGCGAGTCGAGCATGAGCGGTTAGCTCAGGAGTTCTTGGAGTTGAGACAGGGTACAGAGTCGGTGACTGAGATCACCCGTATGTTCACTGAGAGGGGGATGTTTTAGAGAAGGAAGGTGTCCGCTTTCTGAACATTAATTTGAAGTTTACTGTTATACCCCTTAATCATTTAACAGTTGACGTTAAGTTCCATTGGCTGATATTTAATCTCACAATCTTTAATTTTTTATTAATCTCAAGGGAACCATCCCCTATATATATATATATATATATATATATATATATATATATTCAAGTTGATTCTATTTTGCCTCTTCCTCAGAGAAAGACGATCAAACAATTCCCAATCATGGTCCTTGCGGATCGGATCATCCCTATAATATACAAAGAAAAACTCCAGATATTTGAGATCTTTCTCTTTGAATAAGATCTCAATTCCAGCGATGGTTTCATTAGATATCTTACAACTAGAATCCCTCTTTTTTCCGATCCAGTCCCTTCACCACCGCGAACCCTAGTTAGATTCAGGCATGCTACACTTTTTAGTGATTGGGAGAACCCAAGTACTCTCTTTCAGATTCAGGAAAGAACTCTCATAGATCTTTTTTCCTTTTGGGAGATACAGGAGCGAAACAATCAACCTATTGATATTGGAAGACCCAACGGATTCTTCCAATGTATTCTATATATATAGTTTTTTTTTTTTGTTTTTTGTTTTTTTTTGTTTGTCTTTTTTTTAAAATTAATAAAAGAAATACATTTTTATAAAATACAATATTTAAAAAACAAAAAAGACATAATATTTAAAAACTAAAATTAAGATTACAATAAAAAAAAGACATAATTTCAAAAGATAACATTTTTCCAAGTCCTAATTAACTCAAATAACATTTAAATTAAACCTAAAACCATAACATTTTACTACTAATCCTAATTAACCCAAATACTTCTTTCCTAATGTGATCCTTCATTGCTTGTAGCACCGCTAGATCTTCAGGCGTCAAACCCTCCTCGCTAGTCCGAAGAATTAACAACTGATATGTCATTAATTCTCTCTCTTTTTACTCCTACTTCTCATGTGTTCGCCTTTCTAGGAACTGCAAGTGACGACGATTCAAGTCATTTTTTTCTTTTATTAATAAATTGTGCTCATCGAATTTCGCTCTCATTTCCGCCGCATCTTTTGCTTTCGCCTCAACCTCCTCCACATGATTTGCGGCGCGTCTCGCTTTGTCGCGTCCGGGCGGTCGTAGTGGTGGGAATATCTCATCGATATCATTCGGGATGTCATCGGTGTCGGCGTTTAGGTCGATGTGAGTTCGTGCGTCCGACACGTCGACCGAGCTCGAATTGCGAGACCTTTTGGATTGAACCTCCGACGACGTAGGAGTTTTATTCCACTTTGGATCCTCTCTCAACAACTCCCATGATTTCTTAAACTCGAAAACATGAACCATTTCGACCCGATATTGTTCTTTTGCAGATTTGAACAAATCGAAGTCGTTGGTTCCGCTTTGCTGTTGCGCCTCAAGCCGATTGTAAATATCGTTGAATTTGCTGCACCACTTAGTTATTTGACTCCATTTGCTGCTTAAGATGTCATTATTGCGATACGTTTTTTTCTTCAACATAGCGTGAAACTTTTCGCGCACCGCCACCCAATAAGCACCTTTCTTCATTTCATTTCCGCGGAGTTCGTCTTTTGAAATAGTACATCATGTCGCCGTCAAAGCATATTCCTCATCCGATGTCCACCATTATGGAACGTCTGCATTTTCTGTTTCAACCGCTATTGATTTCCCTTTCGTTTTTCCTTTCCCTTTCCCTCTCCTACTACCTCCCGCTTCCACTTCAACCGATGGTTGTGTTGGAGGTGATGGTTGGGTAGTTGTTTGTTGCATCGTAGCAAAAGTATGGAGAAGATTTTGTTGTAAATTTGGGTTTTGACCAAATAGATTTTGTTGAAAGTAAGGTGAGTTAGGAAATTGCAGTGGTGGTGAAGCGCGATTGAAAGCGGCACATTGGTATGGGATTTGTGGTGATCCTTGAGATGATAGAAGGTTGAAATAATTTTCGTAACCCGCAAATCCGAGAGGCGAGGTTGTGTTTGGTTGTGGGGTTTAGGTCATTTTTGGTCACTTAACTTTTGGTTTTGTGCTCATTTGATCACTTAACTCTTTTTAAGTTTTAAAAGGTCATCGAATTTTTGGCTTTGTGTTCATTTAATCATCTAACTTTTGGTTTGGTCACTTAACTTTTGGATTTGTACTCATTTAGTCACCTAACTTTTAAAATTGTGCTCATTTAGTCACTAAACTGTTAAAATATAGCTATAAAAATGAGCACAATTTTAAAATTTTGATGACTAAATAAGCATAATTTTAAAAGTTAGGTGACTAAACGAGCACAAATCCAAAAATTAAGTGACCAAACCAAAAGTTAGGTGACTAAATGAGCACAAAGCCAAAAGTTCGGTGACCTGTTAAAACTTAAAATAAGTTAAGTGACCAGATGAACACAAAGTAAAAATTTAAGTGACCAAAAATGACCTAAACCCTTTGGTTGTTTGTTTGGGTTTGATGATGGAGGGGGGGGGGGGTGTTTGGGTTTTGCTCCATTTTTTTGATTGAGAAGAAGGTATGCAAATTTTTATAAAATATAAAGAGAAAGAGAGAAAGAAAGATGTAAAGAAGATTGATGTTGTATTTATATAAAGGTTTAAAAGGTAAAAAAATGTATTTTTATTTTCAAACATTTTGACCGTTGTTACAACGGTTCATTTGCATTCAAACGGTCAATTTTTATGCGTTTCGCCCGGTGGTAACGAGCACGAGATTCCCGATAACGAGAAACAACGAGCAAGGGGGGTGGTGCTCCTCCCGTTACAACGCCGTTATGGCGTGTCCACGTCGACTATAACGAGCACTTATGTGCCCATACCGATCACACTAAGCATCACGCGTTCAATCTTTCCCAACACCATATTTCTTCTCATATTTATCATGTCGTTTTACTTTTTAATTTGTATTATAAATATATTAGCAACATTTATAAAACATTGTGTTCAACTGCTTATTGCTGTTTTACTTTTTTTTTTTGTATTATAAATATATTAAGTTATTAACAACGTTTATAAAACATTGTGTTCAACAAAACTATTAAAATTTACCTTAACTTGCTTTGTAAGTGAATTTTCTATTTGCTCTGCAACCTGGGTTAAATCCCTTGGAGATGTAAGAATTTAATTTTTTTAGCTATTTTTTTTATAATCTATATTGTGGGTATATTAAAAAAAATAGATAAAACATTATACGGGCTCATCAAAATGCTTGGCACTTTTTTTTCATGGGTTTGAAATCATATGCATTTTTTATGCGTTTGACTCTTATTTAATGTTCATGTTCCTTTTTTAACAAGAGTAAGCCCAACAAATTGTTTGGGGCCTCTTTTTTGTTTTGCCCCAGACCTCAAATATGTTTGGATCGATCTTGTTCCCGAGGTAAGACATGAAGTTCGCAAAGAAGTGTGTGATCCAAACTATGTCATTAGTTAGATAGTTAATTGTTTGTTAGAATGACTAACATACTCAATCCTAAATGAATGTTATCCGTCAACTCCTGATACTACTAGATTATAAGTCTTCTGGTAGAAGTTGTATAGTTAATGAGCCATGCATTCGTGGCGAGCTGCTTGAGACTATTTACGGAGTAAAAGAAATAGGTGTGGCGATCTTCCAAATCAAGAAAGTAAAGACCGTCCTTCTCGATACCACGATAGAAAGGGAGGCGTGAGACACTTTTGCTTGCGCTGTTGCGGTTGGCTACACAGAGCAATTTGTGTTAGGAGGGAACGAGGCGAAGCGCTTAACAGGACCTGTTGCGGTTGGCTACACATAGCAGTTCTCTTTTATAATTCACAACTAACTTATTAATTAAACGTTATTTTTATCGACTAACTTTTTATTTTCTTTTATTTTATTTTTCGAAATAACAAATATAATAAAATACTCCTAAATTATTCCACCTTTATCCACATCGGGACTTGAACTCTCGACTTCAAAAAAAACATAACAACATCGGATACCATTGAGCTAGAAACTCTTTGGTAACTAACTTTTTATTTGATCTCGAAAATACTATCCATTCATCGTGGAAATCTTTAACGAACATTTATGTATATTTATTTGATTTTACTTCTCACAAAATCAATTAATAAATTTATTGGTATAACTCGTATAATTGTTTGATGGAGACATGTGCACGAACTACGATCTCATAAAAGTAAGTCACACAAATTAATATTTATATAATAGATGTTTAAATTATTATTCATAACTTGTCGGTGTAACAAAACAATCCTATACAATCAAGAAAGAGATTCCATCATTTATAACGTATTTAAAATATTCATTTATTTAAATAAATATATAATTATAATATTTTATTCCTGAGTTTAAATTTAGCATATCATTTTGTAAAGTAAATATTTTTCAAATATTATTACTACTGATTATAAAATTGATGGGACATTGGGACTACGACCGACAATGACTCACAAGAAGTAATATTTCAATGTGGATCAAATTGGAACCGGTGAGCTGTTACTTATGTAATGTTTTCTTATACTTTTTATATTAAAATATATCTTTTTGGCATCAGTAGCTTTTATTCAGCGATGGAAAAAACCTATATCGAAACTCACATCTGGTTTGACCAAAGAATTTTCAAGTTGATTCGTTGTGATTCCTTAAAGGTAGTATGAAGGCTGGGGAAGCCCACAACACACCTTCTTAACAAAAAAAAACCAATGATTCAATTGAAGCAATTGAACCCAAAAGAATTGATTGGCCTTAATAATGAATTAATTCCCAATTTCTAAAGGATGTCAATGTTTACACATCCATAAAAGAGTAATGATCCATAAGCTAGAGATGATTTCTACCAACATAAAGCCCTTATTCTAAGCAAATTCAATGATTCATTGATAAATCAAAAAAATAGACCAACAATTGTACATCGAGTACCAAACCCATGATCAAAGTATTAAATAAACATACAAATTATGAACTAAGAATCATAAACATGAGATAAATGACAACTAGGGATCTAAACAAATCGAGCTACTCACGATCTACCCGAGATCGGATCGTTAAAAGCTCGAAATGAGTCGGGCCTTAACGAGCCAGAGCCTGAGCTGGAGCCTAGGATAAAGCTCATTTCACAAACAAGCTTGATCCCGAGCTTGCAGTTACGGGTTCGTTTAAGCTCGCGAGCTTAAATGAGCTTTTGTATAATATATTTTTATTATATATATCATTATTTATTACTTATATATTAATAAAATATGAAGAAATAAATAATAAGCCGATCTTGATCTTTAACGAGCTTTACGAACAAACGAGTCTTAATGATCCTTAACAACCCGATCTCGAGCTTCATATATGTGTCACGAGCTAGAGCCTCCAGACTCTTAACAAAACATGAATCCTATAAAGTAACTAGCCACTCATGGCAACAAGACAATGATCATAAAAGTGTTTTAACATCAAGGAATTAGCAAATACTAGAAGAATGAGATAATGAATGTGAAGCTCGACTCATTTACATCCTTATATTGATCACCAAATATGAATCCTTCAAAACTTACAAATATCCAAGGGTTTTAGCCTAAGTCAACCAAAATAAAGTAATTAACCACTCATGGCAACAAGACAATGATCATAAAAGTGTTTTAACATCAAGGAATTAGCAAATATTGGAATAATGAGATGATGAATGCTCTAGCTCTGCAAAATCTCCTCCAAACTGCTCCAATGGTGTAAAAATTGATCTAGGGGCTGCAAGACCTAACCCCAAGGTAAATGATGGGTCAAATGACCAAAATGCCCCTGAAAAAGTAGCCACGCGGGTGGGGAACACAGGGTTGCGCGAGTGGAGACATCATCCTCGCAAATGATGTTGAAATGCTATTGGTTCATTCTTCCATTACTCCATCCCACTACCTTAGATTCCATTGGCCTCCTTCACACCTCACATAATTTAAAATATACCAATCATCTTCACGCATCAAAATTGATAGTCCAAAACCATCTTCAAGTATCCATGACCCATCCAAGTCTTCAACACATCAAGTCCAATTCTTCTAAAATGGATCCAACAAAGCCCATAACTCTATGTAAGCCCACAAAGCCTAACAACTCAGCAACAAGCTAATTTGCAACCACAACGAGACTCCAAAAACCTATAAAACACCTTATGTAAAAGAGAAAGCACCCGATACGATCAAAGATAAAGAAGGGATATAAAATGTAATGCAATAACAACAAAAAGGCTAAAAATGCTAAAAAAAACTATTTAAAAGAAGTAAATAAAACAACCTATCAGTATGTAGCACAACTCATCAGTAATTACTTGGTTAATATTATACATTTTCTTATTCGATATCTAATTTAATCTCGTGTATAATTTTTTTCTTCTTGGTTATACAAGGTTTAAATTTAATTATCTTGATTAACAATTAATTAATCTTTTAAACCATCTTTGATTTAATATTTATCATTTAATTAAACAATTAATTAAATTAATTAAATCATTTAAGAGTTAAATAATTAATCTTTTAAACCATCTTTGGTTTTACATTAAAATGATGATTGCAACATTGAGATGTTTGCTTTATATCCACAAGTGGATCTCAAGCTCTACACATTTTGTTAGGATAACATGGATTAAGAAAATCTCCAAGCTAATCTATATAGATATCTTCTAGTAGATGTCTATTAGAAAAAACGGTCTTTTTTGAAATCTATTTATTATGTCTCATATTAAAAATATGAATTTATAGTAAACAATATCTTTATTGATCTAATCATAGCTACTTGTGAAAAAGGTTTGATCACAGTCAATAGCATAAGTATGATGAGGACCATAGTCAATGGCATGAGTATGAGAAAATCATTTTATAACAAGTCTTGCTTTAAATATGTATGGTTATCCATGTAATTTATTCTTTCTAGAAGAATTATTTACTCATTCTAGCCTTGCTATAGGGATAAATTTTAATCAAGCCCATACTTGATTCTAATACATGGATTACATCTCATGTTCATGACTCTAATTCATTTATTAGATTCGAGATCTGACATAACATCTTGGTATTTGATGGATTTTCCGGAAACCATCAATAAAGGCTCATCAATGAGAGATTCCACAATTCTTAAGTCATAGATGATTTCTACAACTAATGCGAACAATTTGTGTTTGTGAATAGCTATTATTCAAGTTTAACTCTCATTGTTAAGACTAGTGCCAACTATTACTACATAAGGTTATGGTTCTTGAGTTGCTTCAAGTTCCATGTACCTCCCACTGGCTTTGTCATTAGAAGTTTGCTTTCTACTAACTTAGATTTTACAAGAATAAAATGACTTATTCTTGGCAGGTTTGCATATAACAATCTAAGCCACATTTAGAGTATTATACAAATATGTATTTAGTAGATTTGGGGTTTAGAAGCTTTAGTCTAACATCGGATTTAAATCCATAAAACATTAAGTAAGATGAGGATGGAGCATTTCCATACTAAATCTTATAAAGTGTTTAATCTACTTATTAGTTGGTATTTGTATTTATGATACAATTAATAGTGATTGAAATATTATCCCAAAAAGATTAAAGGATGATATTTCTACCGATTAAAAAGTAAATCATACCAAGTAAGATTTAATTCGTCCTTTATTATCATTAAGGCCTTAGATGGTTCTTACCGGTTTTGTATCTCAACTTTTGAAACCTTCAACAAAGATTTCACAATTATGCTTTACCACGTAAAATATAATTAAAACTACTATAGTTGTTAATAAAGTTGATTTGGCATCTTGTGTTTAATCTCAGACATTCATTAGAAAGGAAGTCATACACCAACGTGTATAATTCCTTAATTATTTTCTCTACACATTAGTGAAAATATGATTAGGAATCCTTTATATATAAATAAGGTTCACATATGTCGAATAAACTATATTATTTCCCTTCAAAGATCCATTTTTTGAAGTTGGAATATGTGAATATCATTTATATAATAAAAATAACAATGTTAAAGATAAGTTTGATTTAAAACAAGTTTAAGTCAAAAATGCTTGTATATAAAACTTGATTTTATTTATGAAAATGTTGATATTTACTTTACAATTCTATTAAGAGATCTAGTCTCATAAATAAAAGTTAATCATTTAGAAATATGAATATTATCGATATTAAAAACGATTAAGTAAATGATCAAACATTTGAATAAAATAACTGAGACATAAATTAGACATGATAAATTTAAACATACATTGTTCCAAAACAAATATTGTTTTACATTACAAGTAATTTATGTTCTAAGCATAAATAATAAACTAAACTCCGAGAGTGTAGTTCCAACTTGATTGTGCTCAGGTGGTGCTCTTCAATAAATAATCTGCAAGCCATTTACAAATATTAGATTAACATTTAAATACCAAGTACCTAAGTGTTATATGAAAAGTATGAGTTCTATATAGTAGATACTAGAAGTACTAGTCTCTTCCAGACTTTCTTTCCAAATAAGAGGAGTAAATCCTCTTCCAGGTTCTAGTTTCTTCGTAAAAGAAACAAGATCCATTTATGTAGGCTTTAGTAGATTTCTTGGGCTTAAAGGTGTTCAGTCCATTTATGTAGGCTTTAAATAAAATATCACCGTATTTATTGGAATATTGCTTGACCTGTTATATCATCAGATATATGTTTAAATTATCCAAGACTTCCTAGAAGTCATGAATAACTATTCCTAGCTTGATGTTAGAAGCATCTTTAGCATCACAATGATGCCTTTACTAGGTATCATGTTTAGGTTTATTGCTCAAAGCAAATAGTTTAGGACTAGGACCTTTAACTATATACAATTTCATATCTCTCATGAGATTGTCTCTAAAGACATGAACACATTCATTAAAGTTTTATCTATTGAATGTTATGGTTTCATTAAGTCATTAAAGAAAATGACAATTCATGATAATGAGAGTGAATTATTTAACTACAAAATTTTAACAAAATTCATTTAGTATTTTTAATATTTAATCTTTAATAATTAATACCCTTTTAGTTTCCAAAAACATTAATTATCAAAGTCTAGGATCCAAGTTGCAAAACAAATAAATGGTTAGGTATCCTTTATCCCATCTATTTGAATTCAACCCGGTAGATATCGATTATCAATTATATCTTGCTATATAATTCCTAGATTTATGGGATCTCTAACAACAAATTTAATTAGACATGTTTGATCCAATTTATGCCTCGGAACTCTCTTGCTTACGTATCCTTTATCACAAAAGATTTTCGATCAAATCATCCAACTTGAAAAACTTGTGTAATCGGCCTATAACTTGGTTATAGAAATCGCGAAGACACTCCGGCCATCAAAAGACAACACTAAGCGGTTATGTATCCTTTATCCCACTACTGCATACAAGAGATGAGCGAGTGTTCTTCAAAAGGATTGCATAGATTTAAGGTTTGTAAAGAAAGGGTATTTATATGTTTTATAATTCTAGTTTAAAAACATATGATATCATGGTTATTACATGCATACAATAAACCATGGTATCAATTTTCAAAAGAAAATCACTTTTAAATGTTCTATATAAAAAGCTAGTTTTTATATAATTTGTCGCAATTCAATTTTAATAACCGGTATTAATTTTGAGTGCATTTCAACCTTTTATATATTTGATAAAGCTTCATTTTATTACGTATATATTTGGAGTTTGTATAAGTTACAAAAATCACCATTTTAAAACTTATATTTGAGTATTTCAAAATTTGTCGTTATTAACGATTTTATAAAACTAAGTTTTATTTTTAAAATAATAACTTGTTACATCTTATGTCCAATTTTGAAAACTCAAACTCTATCTGATGTTTATTTTGTCCAAAATTATTTTAGCATGTGAAAAACTAATTTATCAACCACACATAATAATTGCATAAAATAAAAAACATAAACATGCATAAAAATAGATGTGCATAAACATAACCAACTAATGACATATTTAGTGAGCCAACACAAAAAATGTCAAGTCCATTCTTAAAGGGACATTTAAGGGGACCAAAAAATTTATTGTAATGTTGTTGTAGAAGCTTTCACTTGAGTAAACACTCATTGCTTGCAAAAGATTGGAAAAACTTCTTGAAGACTAAAATTTAGCAACTGTCGGTAAAAGTCCAACAACTCTTTGTAAATAGCATTAGTGACACTTTTCTGAAAATGTCACTGAAAATCCTGCACACCTTTTAGACTCTAAAATTGGTATTTTCTCTTCAAAAATGACTCCAACTTCATTTCTCGTTATATCTTTGTACAAATAAATTATTTCTAAAAACTAATCTATTACTTTACAAAAATAACCAAGAAAAACTAATCTATTTAATTATTACATACCATATACATAAATAAATTATTACAACCATTTTATAATAAAAACAACAAACCCAACAACACAACAATCATAATGGTCCTTGGCTAGTTTATGCACATAATATACATCAACATACACATAAAACAACATTTGTTTTTCTAAGACAACTTTTAAATTCATAACTAATATGAACTTAAAGAGGGCATTTAAAAGCAAGTATGTGACAGCCCATTTTTACGGCTAGAAAAGACCGATTTGTTTATAATTTATTTTCAAATCAGAGTAACTTTTTAAAGAAAAGTGTTGCGAAATTTGTTCTTAGAAAAAACATGATAAATATGTAATCAAAGCATTTCCGAACAATGTATTTTTATTCTTTTTAAAACTTTGGAATGTCATCGTCAATATAGAAACATAAGAATAAACAGAACTTACATTCATTTACACTAGTGATCTACATCTCTTTAATCTTTCGGTGTAGTGTATCTTTATATCGACACCTGTGATACAAATAAACTGAGTGGGTCAGGTTGGGAAACCTGGTGAGTACATAGGGTTTTCAACCCACAATAATAATGTTATTATGTTTTATCAAACAATTAACCCAATTACACATCCCAATTATCTTCTTTATTTCTTAAGGATCTACCCTAAGAATCATCTATCACTCATTCCTAAGGATTGTCCTAAGGAATAGGCACGAAATCCATCGTCGCCTGAGTTTATATAACAGACACTAAATCCATAGTTGCCAGGGCTCATCCAACGGGTGCTAAGTCCATAACTGTCAGGGTTTATCTCATTTATCGACAGTATTATTTGCGGGAATCCACCCGCAATACATGTCAATGGGTTTTTAGAGTACACCGGGTGAACATATCGTTCACAACACCTGCAGGTTGCGAGTCTGCTAGTGTTCCATGGACCGTCTAGAATAGTCCTTGGTTGTCATCCATACTCTGCTAGATAACGGGTCCAACGCTTGAGTAAAAAGTTTCTCTCATTTTTCACCTCTCACCCTCATCTCATGATCTATGTCACTTATCATCTCATCCTCCAACTCATTTTTTTTCATTACACACCGACTATTTCATCTATCCATGTTTTACCCAAGTACCCAACATATTTATAGATATAAAATACATATACAGTTCAGATCTGAAGAAAAAGTCTAGATCTGAAAAGAAAATACATATACGGTTCAAATCTGAAGAAAAAGTTTAGATCTGAAAAGAAAATACATATACGGTTCAGATCTGAGGAAAAAGTTTAGATCTGAAAAGAAAATACATATACGGTTCAGATCTGAGGAAAAAGTTTAGATCAAAAAGAAAATACATATACAGTTTAGATCTGAAGAGAAAGGTCTAGATCTAAAAAACCAAGTTTAAATCTTTCATCAAGTATAGATCTCAAGGTATAAAATAAATATACAGTTTGGGAGGTTTATAAACCGAAAAACTCTTTTTCTCGGAGTCCTCGTGCGCTCCGGGGCTTTTCTAGTGCTAGCGAGGTTTCCTAGGCTTCGGGGGTGTTTGGGAGGTTTATAGAGAGACTACAGAGAAAAACAAGCGAGGAAAGGTGTGAGAATGAAGGCAGCCCTCGCTCTCCTTTTATAGGCCGAAGCCTCGCAGGTACGCTGGGCGTACTTCGGACGTACGCGGGGCGTAAGGGGGCACACGTCGGTTCTTCGGTGGTGTTACATGGATGGATCCGGACCGCAGAAGGAAGAAGAACGTTGGGCGTGTGCTTCAGTCTACGCTGGGCGTACTTCGGTACGCGAGGCGTCCGAAGGTACGTTGGGCGTACCCCTTGCACCCACCTCGTAATTTACACCCTTGACTTCTAAAATTCGTAACTTTCGCATACGAGCTCCGTTTTTTACGTTCTTTATATCCACGGTTAGGTAGAGACGTACTCTACAACTTTATTTTAGACTCTGTCGGCTAATTTTGAATTTATTTTTAAAGTTACATTTTTAACAGGCCGGGACAGGAAAAGTCCGCTAAAAATTCATAACTTCTTTATCCGACGTCTGTTTTCGTCTGTCTTTTTACCGTTGTGCTACTATTAACGAGATCTTTGATCATCGTTTAGGTTGTTTCGGCTAAAAATTGGTCGATCTACTATTCGAACTCCGGGCTGCATACTGCTAAGCCGAAACTTGGAAAAATCATAACTTCCTCATACGAAGTCAGATTTGGACGTTCTTTTTATGCACGCTCTCGGTTTAATGAATACTACGAATTTAGTTTAGATCGCTAAGGCTAAAAAGTATTGTATCGTAAACTCACTTTTTACGTCACACAGTGTCGTGCCGGTTTTGTCGCGAAACTTCGACAGGTCGTAACTTCTTCGTTATAACTCGGATTTCGGCGTTCTTTATATCTCCGGAATCCTTGTCACGACCACTACGACTTTATTCATAGATATCGGGTTTTTCTAACATTTTGTTTTTGACGTTTATTTTCATTCTTAATTTATCATATCTTTATAAACAAGTATATAAGCACATAAAATCACAAAACTCACATAATATTCAAGTAATTCCTTTTTATTACTTCTATATAGGTTACAATGGTTGACCTTGACTATTACATTATTATATTAATGCTTAGCTCAGAAACACGGGCGTTACAAAGTAATCTTCAAAGCTCTTAACTAATTAAGAGAGAATGAGAGGGAGAAGAATAATTTCGACCATTTGCATCAAGTAGCAAGAGTGAGTGCAAGCCTCATCTTTTATATGCATAAAGTGATTTTATGGACCAAAAGTCCTTAACACTTTAAGACAATAATTTTTCCTAAAGCCTACTTGTCTCCCATGCCTTTAAAGCATGGTTTCTTTCTCTTTAAATATTCAAAAACCATCACTAGCATGCAAGCATGCATGCTCATGGTTTTAAGAAGAATAAAGAAGTCAAAGTTGGTAAATTTTATAAACTCTTTTATAAAATATAAATCTTAACCATTTGGTAAAAGACAAAAAGTCATTTTGGTCCAAAATGTTGTACATAACTTAATAAATCATACCATATGATAATTATGTTACTTGCTAATGAAAATTGTTATTTCCATGAAATAAATAATTTCCAATTTAATTATAAGAGTTTATTGAATATTTATTAAAATCAATTTCTAATAAATAATCAATTATATCAAGTTGTTAGTGTGACCCGTTAGTATCATATGTTAATTAGCAATATCACTTTAATATGACTCTTGATCATACTAGACCTTTTAATATCTTCGTGGGTAGGGATTGGATGCTCTGTGTTTGGGAAGTGAGGGTCAAAGTGGAAGTATAAGGCGTATAGGGAGGCGGTACTCTGTTTTTGTATAAGGGATTGAACATTATACTGAGATGATGGGCTTGAAATTGGTTCACCTGTAAGGGTGATAACTTTTGGCCTAATATTAAAAGTGAGTTGTGGAATTGAGAAGTCTGCTAGGATTGGGCCTAGTGTGCTTAACCATGTGATACCTAATATGACATCGACACCTTCCGTTGGGAGGATAAAAATAGGAATTGTAAATGGCGTCTTTTGGAGGTGAATTTCTAGGGCAGTGCATTTACCGGCGCATTGGAGATTGCCCACCATGACCGAAAATTCTTGAATCTCTTCATGAGGGAGCTTTAAGGCGGTAACAATTCTTGGTGGGATTATGTTATGAGTGCTACCTGAGTCGACGAGGATTTTGACAGGGTGGTTGTTAATGTACCCAGTAACACTGTGGGGTGTCCAATCTCAAGAAGGCGGTCGTCGAAAGATACATAAATTGGTCCGTCGGCGTGTTCACGAAGGTGGTGGTGTTGTCAGCCACTGTTTTTTGAAGATCGGGTAATGGTTCGTCTTCGTTATCAACAATCATTAGAAACTGAGGGGGGGATACATTTATGGTCTGGACTATATTTAGCTAGACATCGAAAGCATAGCCCTTCGACGCGTCTTTTTTGGAGGGCTTATGGGGAAAGGCTGGTGAATGGGAGGGTGAGTTGTGATGGAGGGTTGGTGATGAGTGGTATGGTAGTTGTGATTTTTTCTGGTGTGGATGGGGGTATGGGTGATGAGCTTGGGAATGAGCTAGATGAGAATCTGGAGTTTGTATAGCGAGGTTTATTAGCTAGCTTCTCTTCAATAAGTTTAGCAAGGCCATAAGGTTGATGGAGTGTGGTGGGGTTGTGTATAGAAATCTGGTTTTGGATGTCGGTTCTAAGCCCGAAAGAATTAATTGAAAACTTGGAATGAAAATGGTCGTGGACCTTATGCACTCTACTTCACGTGAGCTAATATCTAGCCACTATTACCGAAAAAAAGGAAAGAATTAATCAACTTGGACCAATTCTCTTGCAGGTTGTTTCTTCCATTAGTCTCTAAATCGGACGGGCTTGCATATTGTACGTTTGGGCCTCTGGTGATCTTCAGTTGGGCTGTCTTGCATTGGTCTCGTATCATAGCTACAAAGAGAACCCAATTGTGTTTAGCTTAGCAAATTGAAATTGTGGCTTTTTATTGTTCCTTAGTTAGGTTAAATCCTCAATCACACGTGTTCATTCAATATTGTAATTTCTACCATGTACTTCATTATACAAGTTGATTTGTACCACCCATTAACATCGTTTTGCAGAACTACATTCAAATCTAACAACGAAAATAACATGATCATCTGTTACATTTGGTTTTATCCTAATGAGTAATCTGTATCTTCTATCACTAAACAAACAATCTAAAAGAACAGTCTAGATTATGATGGTTTTAGTATTCTCAAACCTAATTGAATTATCTTAGCACAAAAAGATGAAAAAAAAGATACTAGAATATATGATTAATAGATGATATTACTAGAAGAATCAGTGATAGTGGCATTTGGTGGATAGGAGAAAAGCAAAAGATCAATGTTAAGAACATGAACAAAAAGGAATGATCAAGACCAGTACTACTACTGTTGTTAATTAATTAACGATCAAAAAGGAATTAATATGCTTACGTCCGGTGGTTGGTAGCGAAGCGAGTGGTGGCCGGGCGAGATACCAGTAACATCGTCGGTTGTGTTGTGGGCAATGAATGGTCGTGTTCTACGGAGTGATTATCGATCTTATTCAAGTTTTACACGGGATACACTTACCTTTCATATCTTATTTCATCTTTTTTTAAATGATCATATCTACCCTAATAAATGAAAATGTTTTTGCCACTTGTCATTTCCTCAAGATTTTTGCCACGTGTTATTATGTGATATTTTTGAATTACTTAAATTCTACATGTCATTATGTGGTATTTTTATTTTTTTGTTAATAAAAAATTAATCAATTATATTAATTAACACCTATATTATTATATATGTAAAATATTTATTATATTAAATGTGTAGATCAACATTATAATTAATGAAACATTTATTATTTAAGGTAAATATATTTTTCTCCATAAAATAAATTTAATGATAAATAGTTTGTTTTTTCTACCACTAAAAACATTTATTATGATTTTTTTGTTACATAAATTAAAATAATGAAATGTTATAAAACAATATTGTCAAATTGAGATATAATAAAATATACTTTGTTAAACTTTGAGATGAAATAGGCATTAAAAATATTTAATGTATACACCTTCATATAAAACTTTTATTTTTAATAAACTCGTATAACATATGGGTTTAACATCTAGTATAGTTATATATTCTTTGGATTTAAACTTGTATCACGTAGGCCTTCTTCAGCCCTTCACTTAATATTTCACATACGACGGAGCCTTTGATTTAGGAGGGAAAAGAAATAAAGCAACGGCAAAGTATAAGATATGATGTGGGCAATGCTGCTGGATTTGTTTAAGTATCGAAATTATCGACTTTGAATACAACAAATAAGTCTGAATTCTGAAACATAAAACACCTCCAACTTCAACTTAATTATAACAACTCTAGCTACTCGATTTCTTTTCTGAACCGTATATATGATGCTTCATAATGTATGTGAAAATGGTCTATTGAAAATTGAAATGACTAAAACATTAAATTAAATAGAAAAAATATAAAAAATATATCAAGAGGGCAATTTAGTCATTTCAATTTTCACAGGGACCATTTTTACATACAAACTAATCCAAAAAGACCACTAATCCAAAAAAGTCGGGGTTTGGACTAAAACCCAAAAAAAATACATACCACAGAGACCATTTTTATAATTTTGTCTATTTTTTTTTAATCTACATCAAAACCAGTGGCAGTCAAGGGTGGGTTATAGCCCACCCAATCCACATTTTAAGTTCGTAATATATAGTATCTTTTATTATACAAAGAAAGTTGGGCTTCATATGACTAATGGCCCAGCCAATAACAAACATGAAATTGCATATAGTAGAATACTGCCTCTTTTTGACAAGTATAATACCTTTTTCCATTCAAAAATTTATGATGCCCATTTTTTAATAGTTCGCTCAGATGTTCACTCTTTCTTATTTCATTTGTTCATCAATCATCATCATCAGGTTAGTTTGTGATTTTTTTTCTATTATCCTAATTAAGTTTGTGATTTTTTTTTCGATTATCCTAATTACTCAGTTACTTTATTATTGTTTTTATTTTTAGCATAAATTTTATATTTTTATCTTAGGTTTCTAATAAATTAGGTCATTACTTCTTGCTATAAATTAATTATTTGTATTATGGTATTATATGTAAGTTTGTTTTGTATAAAATACAGGAGTATGTTTGTTATTGAAATTTTTTGTGATTAGTGAATTTTGTTGAGCAATAAAAACAAAGCAAAAAATATTAGATTCGTTTTTATGTTTAATTTTTTATGATCAGAGAATTTTGTTGAGCAATATGAAAAAAGCAAAAAATATTAGATTCGTTTTTATGTGTAATTTTTTGTGAATAGTAAATTTTGACATATCCTAAAACAAAATATTGGTTACGTCACTGACTCCAACCCCACTCCACTTCTTGCATCATTGTAAAATGTCACCCCATGTATTATGATATTTATTTATTTCTAGTTTATAAATATGACTATATATTTTATTAATATTATGTTATATAGTAAATTGATAATAGTTAATAGTATTTATTTGGTTATAATTTGTAGTAATATATTTTACAAAGTTATTACTACAAAATGATAATAAATAAATTTGTAAAAAGTTAATAAGTTGAATGGTGTTTTTGACAATTATAAACAAAGAATATACTAATGAATATATTTTTTGGTGTAGAAAATGGTGTTAAAAACTGACTAGAGTTATTGTATTATTTTTTTTTTATGCAAAAGAAAATAGTTGAGTTGATTGTATAAGATGGTTTAAGAAGTTGAGTTTTGATGAGTTATTTCAACCTTTAATTTGATTGGACTATGGAGTGGAACGCATATAACCTTTTAGCACTATGATAACTTTTTAGATTTTAGTTTTTACCGGAACAGAAGCCTGGTAACGCTTTAGGTCAGCTTGTAAACCTTTTTAGCTTAATTTTAAATTTTTATGAATAATTAATGCAGAAGTAGGCATCGTCATTTACATGTTTTCACTTTAGACAGTTGTAGATTAAAAAAAAACATAAAGAGACCCAGATAAACATATTCATTCAAAAGCAAACCGACTGTAAAAAAGTAAAAATTAGCACCACTGGCTCTACCTCTAGATAAAACGTGAAAACAAGTATGACATTCACAATGCTACAAAGTACAAAGTGCAAACCAAGCAAGCAAGCTCTCTAAAAATAGCTTCTCCAGATCAAATGGGAACATAGCATAGGTGGGCGGGCCTCCTCTCTCTTCTCCCTAATAAACCCAAAATATTCCGTACATAATCATACATACATGATACAACTTGCAACGTTTAAAAACAAAACACACTAAAATTACTCCATAACTATAGACGAAAAAAAAAGGTAGTAAATGTGTTTGTTATTATGAAGTGAATCAATCTCCTTTAGTCGAAGGCTCAACACAAGCACAAAAGTTGCTCTTCTTTCTTCTCCCACTGCTGCTAACAGTTGCTTTTGTTCTTCCAGCACCATAAAGATAATCTTTCAAAAGAACTCGTTTTTTAGTATCCATAAAACGAGATTTTCCTTGTGCCTCATTTTCATCATCCAGTTTCAACAACACGAATTGTATCTTTTGCACTTCTAACTGCAACCGGCCGATTTTTTCAGATACTCTTCTCGCTTGTTCAGACACCTTTTTCCTTCTCATGCTTTCGTTTTCTACCGATTCCGGTGTTGTTGATGAGTTGGAATGGCCCTCGATATGTTTCACCAGTTTTCCATTCAGTTCGTATAGCTTTTGAATCGCGGATTCCGCTTCCATGAGTTGGCCTTTCAACGTCTCGCATTCGATCATTGCTTTTCCTCTTCTGCTGTTTCCGGTTATCTCGACTTTCCGTTTTAGATCCTCGATTGTGATTTGAAGGTTTGTAAGCTTTTGAACATCGGAATTCAGTCTTTCCAATACTTTTCTTTTGTTTCCGTCGTCTCCCCGGAATCTCTTCGACACCTCTGGTTTCCCCATCTCCATCACCACGTTTGATTCCGATTCCAGAGTTTCCAGAGACACCTCGGAGGCGGTCGGATGGTGTCGGAATTTATCGGCACTCTCCCATGCCTCACCTTCAATTGGTCCTCTTTTACTCATCCCATATGAGGAACATTCCGATGCTTGATCCAACATGATGTCTTTTGGTAGGATTCCGATTTCCACTTCCGAAATTTCCGATGTCGATTTCGGCTTACTGTTTGATTTACGGGAACTCTTTTGATAACTCAATTCCTCTATCTGCCTCATTGCTGATTCCAGCTTTGCTTCGGAATCCAACCTGTCCTGCACTGCCAACATCTGCATTTCAAGCACAGCGGTTTCGATAGATCTAACCTTACTTTCAAGATCCTGCAGCTCAACAGATGGATCCTCTTCCATGCTTGAGGATTCAGCACCCTGAAAATACTCATCATTACAGAAACACGTCATTCTAAATTACTCCAAATACAAACATATATAATAATAATAATAATAATAATAATAATAATAATAGGGTCAGGGTCAATAGAGAACCATAATTAAACAAGAAACCAAATAACCAATCATGAGAATCGGAATCCAAATGGTTAATGACCAAAGATGGGGATGTACATTTACTAGTTGGACATGAATGCATTGGATCATAGGGGAGAAAAAAACTTCTTTTTTTCATTTTTTCATATTTTAGGCATTATTTTTTTTTGAAAAAAAAAACTAAATATTCCAAAATTCACAATGTGAATCTGAACTGTCCAAATTCACACTGTAACCTCATATAATTCAGTTTTTAGCAATGTGAATATTCCAAAATTCACAATGTGAATCTGAACTGTCCAAAATTCAAAATGTGAATCTGACTTCCTATTTCAATGCTTTGATCATTCATAAATTAATTTAGTGAGATTCACACGTGAATGGGTCTACATATTCACATTTACATATGAATCAAAGTAGGTTCATTTCCTTTCATACTATTTCAATGTTTTGATTATTCATAATGAGATTTGTGAAATTTACAAGTGAATTTATCTCAAATTCACATGTAAATTTACGTAGATCCCCACATATCAATATCATATTAACCAAATTCACATTGTAAATGCCAACAATTAAATTATCACACAGTTCATATTCACATTGTAAATCTGAACGAGCTGTAAGGTTAACAAAATCAATTTTTTGTATATCAATATGGATGTCTTTTTACAGAGGACAAAAAATTATGAATTTTGATATATTTGGTTTTTTTTTTTTTTTTTTTTTTACAAAAAGTATGCCCTAAAAATTTAAAAAAAAAAAAAGGTTTTTGCTATAATCCGGTGCAAGCGCATCCAACTAAGAAATATACAACCTTATATTTGGCGGTAGATTGTTTGCGATACGACACTTACGATTGCTGCCTTGGTTCCCTGTTTAATTATGGTTCTCTATTGAACTTTTGTATATATATATATATATATATATATATATATATATATATATATATATATATATATATATATAAAATAAAATATTACCTTGTGTTCTTCATTTTCAGATTCTGGAACTTTGGTTCTAATACAGGTATGGCTTTCGAGAGATAAAATGGAATCCCTCAATGACACGAGGGCAGGGAGATATACAGCCAAACGAGCTTTGAGGTCTTCATTCTCGGATTCCAAAGTTTCAGTTTTTTCTTTGAGTAATTTGGAATTGACATCTTTGGAATTAGTTTCTTCTTGGAGGCTCAAACAAACCTGAGTAAGTTCACGAATCTTCTCTTCTAATAAAACTTGATATAAACCAGAAGTCTGCAAATCACCATACACTTCTGATGCCTGTGTTTCCAACATTTGATTCTTGTCCTTTTCCTTTTCCAACTCGGAACTCGTTGTCTCCTCTTTTTGTTTTGCTTTTTCGTGTTCTTCGGTCAATTCATGCAGTTTGACCTCCAAAAGCTGACTTGCTTCACGTAGGAGCATACGTTCTTTACTCAAATCATTGGTATCTTCTAGAAGTTTGACAATCTGTTTCTCCTGTTGGTCTCTTGCCATTTTAACTTCACTGTTTTCTCTCTGTAAACCGGTCAACATCTCGGTCAACACCATCTTTTCGTTCTCTAAAGTCACCAGTTTTTCAACCGCTTCCTCATGCTCCTTTTCCTTTGCATGCAACCGATTGTTTCCGTTCACTAACTCGGAATCCAATTCATCACAGACACGTGTCACCGTTTCCAATTCCCGTTCGGATTTCTCCAAATTCTGTTTGAGTTGCAGATTTTCATTTCTCACATCTTCCATTTTCTTCTCAACAATACCGATCTCGTTAGCAAGAGTGTTATTGACAAGAAGAAGCTTTTGCAGATTTTCACCGAGCCGATTGACTTCATCATGTTTCTCATCAAGGGACTTCTTCAAATCATCATTATCTTCTAACAATTGGATAATCTGTTTCCCTTGTTCATCTTTTGTCATATGTACCTCATTGTGCTCTCTCTGTAGACTGGTCAACATCTCTGACAACCCCGTCTTTTCATTCTCGAAAACTGTAAGTTTTTGGACTGCTTCCTCATGTTCCTTTCTCTTTAAATGCAACAGATTGATTCCGTTTGCTAACTCAGAATCCAATCTATCACGTTCGGATTTAATCGTTTCCAATTCATGCTCGGATTTTTCCAAATCTTGTTTAACATGCAGGTTTTCAATTTCCACCTCTTCAAGTTTCTTCTCAACAATCGACATTTTGTCAGCAAGTGTGTTGTTGACAACAAGAAGCTTTTGAAGATCTTCACCAAGCCGATTGATTTCTTCATGTTTCTCATCGAGGGAATCCTTCAAATCATCATTATCTTCCAACAATTTCACAATCTGTTTCCCCTGTTCATCTCTTGTCATTTTAACCTCCTCATTTTCTCTCTGCAAACCCGATAAAATCTCGGATAACCCCGTCTTTTCACTCTCTAAAATCATCAGTTTCTGAACCGCATCCTCATGTTCCTTTTCCTTTAAACGCAACAAACTGATTCCGGTGACCAACTCCGATTCCAATCGAACACGGTCGGAATTAGCCGTTTCCAATTCCAGCTCGGATTTCTCCAAATTCTCTTTAAGACGAAGATTTTCGGTTCTTGCATCCTTAAGTTTCTTCTCAATCACAGACATTTTGTCAGCTATTGTGCTGTTGACAACAAGAAGCTTCTGTAAATCGCCACCTAACCCATTGACTTCTTCATGTTTCTCATCAAGGCAAGTCTTCAAAGTATGAGAGAGGATACTCTGACTTAATACATCACCAAAAAAGACGTCGTTTTCCTCTTCCAAAACACGAATCTTGTTGTTCATGTGAATCTTATCTTTTGATAAGGACTTGTTTTCTTCCAGGACCACTGAATTGTCCATCTGTAAACTTCTGTAAGCTTCTTGAACAACCAACATCTCTCCATGTAACTTCTCTAATTGAGATTTTAGCATTTTTTCAGTATTATCTCCTTCACTCACTTTCAATCTCAAATTATCATTCGTTTCTGAAAGCTTCCGTGCCTCGGTTTCCAGCTCGAGAATCTTTGCCATCCCGGCACTTAACTCGTGTTGAACACCACCCTTTTCCGCCTCGAGATCCGCCACTGCGGTTTTGAGCTGCTTCAAAAGCGTGACTAGGATCGATATCTCAACAACCAATTCTGTGTTTTTGTCTTGATTTTCAATTAGGGAACGGTTTGTTCCTTCGAATTTTGTCTGTATACTATCGAAAGATCTTTCATGTTGGTCAGTTTCAAATCCAGAGTTCAAAGAAACACCAGCAACTTTCAGCAACTGGTTCATTCCCATCTTCAATCTATTGTTCTGGTTAGATAAAGATTCTATCTTTACCTGGCTTTCGATTTTCTCTTGCTTCAACACATGAACCAGACCTTCAGACAACATGGTGGCTTCTTGAAGTTTATGGCAATCATTCAACAGAGAAACATTCTGTTCTTCCAAATCTTGTACACATCTAAGCAAGATGAAGATTTCGATTTCAGAACCGAAAGCTTTATCGAGCTCTTCTTCGAATTCTTTGCTTCTATTCCGATTCTCTTCTTCTAGGATCTGAATCTGGGTTCTCAATGTACTCAATTGTTTCTCATTCTGTTGTGAAAAGGAGACGTGCTCTTGATTTTGTAAAGCTAATGATGCGTGTAGCTCTTCTACTTTGTGAAGTGTAGAGTCTCTCTCTTTCTCCATTGAAGAATACTTTTCTTGTAAATCTGTATATTTCATCTCCAGATCCTTGAGGTTTTTCTCGGTGATTTCCATCTGCGAGACGAGAATACTCTTTTCGGAAATGAGTACTGATTTTTCATCAGTAAGCAATTGACATGAATCTTCAAAGCTCTTTGACTTCTGCTTCAAGACTTCAAGTTTGACATGGGCATCAAAAAGAGAATTCTCCAAAACAGTGTTTTTCTCCGACACTATGCTCAAATTATCACTCGTTACTTGTAACTGGCCTAATAAATTTGCTTTTTCAACAGAAAGTGTAGATTTCTCTTCTGAAAGAGACTGATACGAGTCTTCGAGAGCTTTTAATCTACTCCTTACCCCTTCCAACTCTTCGCCCAGATCCGAAAGCGAATTCTCCAAAACGCCATTCCTCTCAAGAAGCTGATTCATAATTTCGAGTTTCACCAACAGAGCTTCTTTTTCACTTTTTTCTGTTTCCCATTGTTCTTTCAGATTCAAGTTCTCACCCTGCAACTCTTTTACAGATGCCCCCAAGCTTTCTGGGTTCAACCCCACATCTGCAACTTGGTTCACAACAGACTGGTGATTCTTGTTCAATTCGTTAAGTTCCTCTTTCAGGCAATATATTTCTTGCTGAAGCGCGTTTCTTTGGTCAACTCGAAGGTCAACCTCTTCCACAAGCTTCCCGTTGGATTCCTTTAAGCTACCGATCTGTGACTGCATCTCGTTCATGGACACAATCGAAGACATGTTGACCTCGGTCAGATTCTTGTTCTCTTCAATCTGTTTCTGTATCTCTTTCTCTAAAACTTGGTTACGTGTTTCAATATCCCTCAAAATCTGAGCTTTATTGTGTAACTCTGTAGCCAAAGATCTTAATTCTTCTTGAGATTGGGAATGTAACTGTTGCAAAGTCTGGAATGCAGTTTCGGCCTCGACAAACCGTAGTCTTTCTTCTTGTATGCAAGTCCAGAGTCTTCCCAATTCCTTTTGCTTCTCTGTTAGTTCTTGTGTTTGAGTGTTCATCTTCAGAATCACGGATTCCAACTCCGAGTGAAGACTCTCATTTGACCTTTCTAACATCACCCGTTGTTCTTCTGCACCCTTTAACTTTAAAACTCCATCATCGATCTCGTTATTGAGTCTTTCAGCTTCCTCTTGAGCACACGCGAGTCTAAGCTCTAGACTTGAGATAGTCTCCAAGCACTGCTGGTGTAACTTAGCTTGTTCTTCTTTCTCTTTGGTCAATTCTGCAATTGCCACCTTTAAGTTTTCAACTTCAGTTTCGGCCTTTTCAGCACGTTCATGGAACTTCATTACTTCTTTCTCTGATTCCGTTAACTTCTTTTCCAATTCCGATTGCATCTCCAAAGATTGTTTATACTGATCATAAGCAGCATCCTTTTCCTCTTTCAATCTTGCAATTTCTTCCTTCAAGTTTCCAACTACAATCTCAGCTTCCTTTTCTTGCTCGATTATCATTCTCTCCAAGTTGGCTAGCTTCTCCAAGCCCCTGTGGTAAAGTTCAAGATTTTCTCCAGTTTCAGCTTTTAATCTTTGAAGGGCATCTTTCAATGATTGAGCTTCAGCTTCAGCTTTGCTTGCTCGATTAACAAGTTCACTGGAAGCCTCTTGTGCATGAGAGATTTCAGACTCTAATTTGGATAATCTCTCCAGACTTTCTTGATACTGCTTCAGACCAGCTTCCTTTTCCTCTTGTAATTTAGCCAAAGCCTCTTTTAGCAATAAGATTTCTTTGTCAGTCATGCCCACGTTCTCGATTACAGAGAACCCTCGATCCCGAGACCGATTTTTGTTGCTTCCATCTTCTGAATCATTGAATTTAAGCCCTCTTCTCACGTTTCCTACAGACCCATCAGAATCTTCATCTTTCAGGAAGTCATTGGAGTCAAAAGTGGTTCTTGTGTCTGGTGTTTGAGGATCACCATCATAGGGGGAATTAACAGAAGGATCATCACCCATTGAGGGGATTTGATTTGGAAAGGCTTCTGTCATTGTTTTGTGGGCCTGGCGGAGGGCCCCGGTTGCATGGACATATCTTTCTGCCAAGGCCCGATAAGCTCTGTACATCTCTTCCACCAGTTTCATAAGCTCGGGACGCTTTTTGTAGTACATTTCTGCCCTTCGAGCAAAGGAATCTGCGTCTTCTTCAATGAGCTTTATCATTGCTTTTACTTTGATATCCACATCTATTCATTCATACAAGGAAAAAAAAACATTAATGATAAGGAAAACCACAGAACAAGAAATAACAAAATAGCTAAAGTATGCAACATACCCTGTATATATCCAAGTATTAAATAGAAGTGCTAGTTATAATAACTCCAATTACACAACACAGATGAAAGTCGTAACATTTTTATTTACCCTAAAGTGGTAATTTCTGATAACACAGCCTTGGTAGATTTAACTAAACTGCAACAACTTTTCAAAAGAAAACATGTGTTTTTGTTGTGGAGAGTTGTTGCCCTATGAGTAATATTAAGAAAACAGTCAAATATACTTTGAACATAGGCAACTCGGTATGAGAAGGTTTCAAAGCATCGATGGCCTGATATAACGAATTTGTGCATTAAGGTAGGTATAGTTTGGTATAGTCAATGGAGAATTTTTGCATTTGCACAGAGAAATCAATAAATCTCTTCTGTTATGTACATACTGACTTCCACCATAGAAGAAAAAAAAAGGAAAGAGGAAGATTGGAAGACAATACTTATGATGTAAGAAAGCTATACCTGTAAGATTTTCTTGAAGCCATTTTGAATTTTTGGGGCTAATGTGGCTGTTCCACCACCAAGAATACATGCGCTTGGAGTCTGTTTTTGACAAAGTAGCCATGGTTTCAACCTTCCAAGTAGAGCAGAATTTCTAAAGTTTGTCACGGATGTGGAGCTTATAAAAGTGAAAACCACAATTCAGTTGTTTTGTCCTTCCTAGCAAACAAACAAAAATGAAACGATTCAGCTTTGATAGTCTGAGAAGTAGTTATGTATTCAAGATCATCACAAAATCAACATAAGTCCAAAGTAATAAAAATAACTGTGCAGGTATACCAAAAAAAGAAATTCAATCTTCCGATAATACAGCGAATCAAACACAAACCAAAATGGGAAAATGAATAATACCAGAAAACGATTTCAAACTAAAAATTTCATAATTGCTAAATATTCAGTTGTGCCTCGTATTTATGAGCTTTAAACCAATATATCCTTTTCATAAAACGCCCTAACTCACCAAATTAACAAAAAAAATTAGTGATCAAACCTAAAGCTCAGAGATCCAAAACTTCTCAACATCTCACACAGCCACAGAAGAGTAAACAAAAGAGGAAACCCTACCCCGATCGGTCGTGATCATAACAGAATTAAGCTAAAAACACCATAAAAAGGCTGTAAACCAGTTCAGCGATCATTCAAAACAGCAACCAAACAAGTCATCAACATCCGTGTGAGTTTAGCATACAATGACGGAAGTAGCGGAACTAACAAATCAAATCAAAGACTGTGAGAGAATTTACCAGAATAATCGAAATTCAGTTGCGATTCCGATTCTGCAACTGCAAAAACAATACTATATAAAATTTACACAGCTGAAAACCTCGATTTCAACCCATTCCAGCTTGATCTCTCTGCGTTACTTTCTAGAACTAACTATGGTTGGCCCTTTTTGATTCTTTGTTGTGTAGACGGTGGCGTGGGTTTGTGTTTTAGAAGAGGAGCTGTCGGGCGTCGGCTTATGGAAATTAATAAAGTAAAACGTAAACAATGAGGACCCAATAAAACACTAAACCCAAAATGAGACAAACTATGCAAGAGAATACTCCTTTGATTTTTGACTTAATGCACATTTTCAATAACAAAATTACCAAAATACCCTTATAGAATTCCGAATTCTCAGTCCTAAAAAGTTTTTGGACCGATTATTGATTTATTTCTTGATAATGCAGTCTAAAAAGTTTACAATGGATATGTATTTATTTCTGAAAGTGTAATAATTTATTTTTTAATTTATATATGCTTATACATATATACAGGGAAATTTTGAATTCTGTCTGATATATGTAAACCAAATAAACTAATTATTATTACATATTGGTCAAACACAACAAGATTATTATTTTTATGTCAGTCAATTGATTACCTTATCGATTTGGAAAGGGCAAGATGGCATTAATATGTTTCTAGCTTTATAAATAAAATATTTTTTATTGATCATTGTTATAAATATCCAATATTTAATATTTCATAAGAATAAATCATTTATAATAATATCAAACCAAAAAATATTAACTTCACAAACGATATCAGAATGAATAACGAAACTAGCTATAAATAAAATCATGTCATCCAAATTTTGTATAAATCAGTATTATTTTTATAAAAGTTATAGTTTAATAAGATTCAGAGTAATAAATTTTAGGCTTAATCATCATGAGATAAACAATATTTATGAAAAAAAAAAAAAAAAAAAAAAACTATAAATTGTTTGCTTAGACCATCTCCAACTCATAAAAAAAATATTTCATATATTTTTTTCTAACGTATTTAAATATTTCAAAAATACTTATTTTATTTATTAGTTTTCAATAAATCTGGTTTACATCTTTTTGTTATAATAACTTAAGAAAATTCATTACTATATATATAACCAAATAAAAAATTAATATATAACTAACTCGTGTTATTTGTTATATTATTAAAATAATAAATTATTAACCAAAAAATTATTTATAACACAATTAAACATTTTATGGAATAATTATTAAATTTAAATATAAATATACAATTAAATTAACTATAATTATACAAACTTAAAACTAAAATTACCAAAATAAATTAAATAGGTATAAACTCAAACTTGAATAACCATAAATGACGCATGTATTTTTACACGAAATTTACTGTTAATGAATAACATTTATAATATCATATTTAATTTAATATGAAAAATGCTCTTACAATGGAATAGATTTACACCAAAAATATGTTGGTTGGAGATGCCCGTGCAAATTATCGTGTCATTAAATGATGAAAAAAAATTCATATATCACCATAATCTTTTTTTCCTTTGTTTGATTATTATATTCATCTAAAGTTCGCCATTTGATTACGAACCGGCATATAAAGTTATAAATTATGTCCTATATTTTACCTATTCAAAAATTTATTTAAACAAAAAAAAAGTGTGGATATAAAGTTATAAATTTTAATTAATATTTAATAGTGATAAAATAGTTGATGTTTATAATACCTATATAAATAAATTATAAAAGTTGAAAATAAGATGTTATAGCAACGCAACTTTTTGACTTTTATGCTATACAAATCTACTGTCAAATAACATAATACTTATTTGAATAGTTCGGATTAATTTTCCAGGGTGATCAACGGATGTATAAAATTTGTTTAAAGGGTATATTGGGATATTTTCCAGAATTATAGGGGTATGCATGACACACAATAACATTTTAATGTCAAAGGTGCGGAAATGACTGGACTGGGTGACTGAGTCACTGACCCAAAGAGTTAGTGTTAGATTGGTGGTTCGAGAGGAGTAGCTGGTGCCGCACTTCAATGCCCGACCTAACCCAACCCAACCCAACAAACCAACCAAGATGAGATCGTTAGCCTGTCAACTTTGACTTTTGGGTTAGGTGTATTAATTGAGTCATGTGCTGAAAAATCATGGTTTTTATGTCAAATGCTGTTAATAAAATTTTAAATATATTTTAAAACATGGTCGGAAATCGGACTTTACCTCATCATTTGGTTAACTGTGGAAAGAAGATTGAAGAAAATTTATTGGTATCTTTAAACAATTTATATATTAGGCATATGCCGAATAATACAATTATAATTTATAATGTCCAAATATTAATAAATATATTATTAAATATAACCATAAGGGACCCTAGGTCTCGAATCTGGATTGTGAAATCAGCTTCGGTTGTCCGGACGAAATTTCAATGATCTACATAAATAGTTCTAGCGATAGAAAAAGTTCAAATTGATCTGCCGAATCCAACAACAATGAAAAATACTATCTTTACTAAATAATAAACACACAATATACTTGGTATTTTCGATATAAATGATACTATTTAAGGTACCATTATCATCATTACACCTTGCAAACATTCCCTATATAAACTAGGAAACAATTCATGTTTGCAAATGGAATTTGTGTTTTTATGAAAAGGAGTAATGATAACTTTGATGAGTAGTTAAAGGGTTGAAACCTAAAAATAATAAAATAAAAACAAAACTGTAAAAATGGTTGCTATGCCGGGATGAAAATTATCATTTTTGTTTAAAAATGTTTTGACTAACACCATCGGTCCAAACTTTTCATTTTTTTTGCGAGTGTGGTCTAATTTATTTTGAATTTTTTTTAAAATAATGATTTTGCCCTTTATATTTTCATTTTCTATTTTTTATATTACAATAACTAAAAAAGAAATATATATATATATATATATATATATATATATATATATATTATCATCCTCACCCCCTCTCTTTCTCTCTCTCCCATTCAGAAAAAAGGAAACACCACCACCATCTGATTCTGATGACTATTCTGGTGATTGAGGTTTCCGACAACGAGAGGATTCTATTCTGACGGCAAACCAGAAGGGTCCGACAACTAGAATGTTTTAAGGATATGGGAATGGTTTTCGAAGATGAAGATCGGCAAAGGTTTGTAGAGGCAATTATTTCGGTCACCAAGGTTTCCAGCAACAAGAAACCAATCAACAAGTCTAGATTTGTTTGTTGTGTTTCGTTAGTGGTGGTTAGATCGGCGGTAACGGTGACACACAGATCAAAGCAAGGGTTTGAAGAGCCGACGGCGACGCTGGAGTTTGTATAAAGACGGTGGTATTGTTTCGCTTCACCCCTTCATCGTTATTCTTGCTTCATCCCATGTAGAGGTGGAATAAACTCGAGCCACAGATGGAGGCAACTTAGAGTCGGTGCCGAACGACCCTAGCCAAACTCTGCTCGCCGGTGTCGAATAGATCCGATGACGAACAGATCTGGTATACAGGTCTGATATCTGGCGGTGAAATGGGTGGCACAGGCGACGTTAATGTCGTTAAATGCTAAGGTTATGGCAAGAGTTGATGGTCCGATTGGCGGTAGCGGTCGACTGGCAATGGCGGTCCGGTTGTTGTGGTGGTTTGGCAACATTGAAGAATATATATATATATATATATATATATATATATATATATATATATATATATATATATATATATATATGTGTGTGTGTGTGTGTGTGTGTGTGTGTGTGATGAGTTTTGATAACCAAAAACGATCTTAAATTTATAAAACAGTTTTAGTGGCAAACGGAAGACTTTAAAAAAAATAACTAGTTTATTTTTAGATCATTTTAACAAAACCATCAAGAATATCCAAAATACATGAACTAGAATAATAATAATAATAATAGGATGTTTAATAGATAACATTTGAAGCCTTTGATCCTACTTGGAATTAGGGAGTTGATGAAGATAGCAAAAACTCAAGAAAGAGTTTCTCTACAATGTATCCACCATCAAGAGTAAGGCTATACTATCCATAAAATCACAAGAAATTTTAACTTTTTAAAACAACCCAAAATCATAGAATGTTTACAAAATCATTGTTTTCAAAGTATTGTTCCATATCAGCGTATCCCACAGATTAAAAGTACATAAAACAGATGATGTGTACGGTCACACCTTCGCCTTCCCGCGATCATCAGGGTACCTGAAACAATAACCAAAAATCGTAAGCCAAAGCTTAGTGAGTTCCTCCAAATTACCACCACATACAATATATCAAACACGTCATGCATAATCGAGCCTTATGTCTGACTGTACCGCCTCGCAGGGCCTACAACCTATCTGGACCGCTCCCGTGCCTTCAGCATGACTGGACTGCCTCGCAGGGCCTACAGCCTATCCGGACTGCTCGTCGGGCCTTCGGCCTGACCGGACCGCCTCACAGAGCCTACAGTCTATCTGGACCGCCCTAGGTATCTTCGCTTTCGACACAAATCATGACCGCCTCAACCCGACCAACCACAACATGTCGACATACACATAACAGATAAACATATAACCAGACATCAGACAACATGCATATTTATAGATCACTACGCATGCCAACATTCCATATACCAGAATACTTATCTAAAAGATCACTATAGCATAGTCATATCCTATATAGCAGGATACAAATCTAACATATCCATACAGCATAGCAACATACGGTAAACCAGGATATTAATCCAAAGGGTCGGCGTTAGTGCTTTCGACCCGTAAGTACAGTAAGGAAAACTCACCTCTATAGATGATAACTGAAACAACACTCGATCCGCGGTGAACACTGCTCCTCACGCTAAACCAAAACCAGAAACAAACCCAATCAATAACTAGGGGTTAACCCAAACCCATGGTCTAGTCCATTCCTCATCATGATGAGGGCAAAATACCAGTATTTTGCCCTTTATATACAAGCCCAACTAAACTAAGCCCAAAACCCCTAATGGCCCAAGGCCCAAAATCGATCCATTAGGCTTCTACTAAGAACGCCTGGCGTTCCACCCTATGACGCCTGGTGTCCGAACGCTGGGCGTTCCCATGCAAACGACTGGCGTTTGCTCATTGATTACCAACTTCCAAACCAATGTCTTAATGGCTTAAGATCTCATGTCCAAACTTCATATCCAATCATAATGGAACGTCTAAAGCCATAAAGTTCCAAACTTTATGGCCATGCATGGCTACAATGAGCCTGGCACCAAGATCCTAACTCAAAATCAACTATAAGGCTCCAAAACTCTTGCATGGAAGATTATGAAGACCCAAGATTGCATTTTTTTATGATTCTAGACTCACTATTATGCTTAAAAGGACACTCCAAACCTCTGGAGCATTCCAAACTCAAAAAGATCAAGTCTTTGGGACCAAAAAGAACATAAACTAGCCCTAAATCAATATCTAACAAATGAGACATCAAGATCTGAACTTTATACCTCAAAATGATGCTCCAAGATGTCAAGAGTCCAGATCCACAAGCTAGAGAGCAACCACAATACTCCAAATATCTTCCTTCTCTTATCAAGAACACTAAATGATACCAAAAAGATGAACCAAGGCTTCAGACTCTCATAGACACTTAGGGTTTTCGAAATGAGGATGGAGGCTGGAGTGGTTAAGGGTTTTGAGGTCATAATGTTCTTTAAATAGGGTGCAAACCCTAAAAATTAAGGTTTGGTCTCTGCGTGCAAACGCCTGGCATCCGTCATAGAATGTCTGGCGTTTGAACGGCTAGCGTTCTATGCCAAATGCATGGCATTTGGACCAAATACCTCATCATCGGGATGTTACAATTCTCCCCCACTTGACTTAGAATTCGTCCTCGAAGTCTGCTGCAGTAACTAACCCATGGTAGTGTTTCCATATCTCCACCTCGGGTCGCTCAGAAGGTCCTCCACAGAACCCGATCCCAACTAAAAGTCGGCTCATTCAAGCAGATGCCTACCCATACCATCCTTGACTTTCTAACTTTTATCACTGGATAAACCATCACAACCCTCCCAAAATTCAGAAATCCAATACCTCAACTGACTCTTAAGCAAACAAAACTATCTTGGGACGCAGTTATTACGATATCTCTTTACAATCCAAACCATACAGAACCCTTCCGACCCTGACTTACCCTGCTGATTCCACTGGGGAATCAGGACTCCTAACCATTCTCTGATGTTGAACCCTTCACCTGAAAACAAGGCGGCTCCAAACACGAGCCTCGGCTAGATAACCACTGCAGAGAGGCACAAACAACGCTAGCATGTTCCACATGTAACACCCCATTTATTAAAGTAGCCCTAAAATCTGTAATTATATATCAAGGTGCTGGTCTCGATGAGCTAACTGTCATAATTTTAGAAGTCGGGGGTTAAAAGTGTAAGTTTCGGATTGGTTTCGTAAATAATTATGAAGGTGGGGACTACTTGGTAAATTATGGGGACTTAAATTGAAAAGATCTTGGAATTTAGGGGCCTTTTGGTAACATAAGGACTTCTATTGAAAACAATTTGTAAAAGGAGGGGTTGTTGAGTAAATTTAGGACTTAAATTGTAATGGATTTTAATGCTGGGGTTAAAAACGTAAAATATGGATTGAGAGTGAAAGAGATTGGGAAGGAGGGACCAAAGGTGTACATTGGACAAAAGCTTCATATGAACATGTATTAAACCCGTCATTTTGCTTCACCATGCTAACCCTAACCCTAACTCTCCCAAGAGTCGCCACCTTATCCCTCCTAGCCACCGGCCGCCGTCACCGCCCATCTGGTCCGTTCTCCGACCAGCTAGCGGCCGCCAAGCAATTACCCGACCTCCTACTTTGCCGACCGGTCGAGACTCCATCTCGCTATCGTCATCAGCTGACCACGTTGCCGCCGGTGTAAACCATCAGCCTCCTAACCGCCATTGGAGTCGGATTAACCGGCCACTACGCGACCGGAGCGCCACCACTGCCGTATTTCTTCAGCCGGCGATGTGTGCGTCGTGTGGGTGTCGCGTCCGTTTGAGAGGTCGGAAGTAGACGACGGAGTTGCCGCCGCCGTTTCTCGTTGCTCACAGTCGTGAGCTCCCCGAACGCCACCTTCTAGCCATCGCGACGTCGTCGCTGCTGCCTAGCTGCCGACGAAGACAAAGGTTGCTGCTCCGACGTGATTCAGTTGTAGAGATCGGACGACCCACTGTTAAATTGATGTCGTTCACCAGTTGAGATCGCAAACCCTAGCCTCCACCCCCGTTGTTGGGGGCTGTTGAAGACGATGAGCCGTTGCCGCCTCCATCCGTCGTCTGCTGCCACCTTCCTGTCGCCACCAGCCACCGTGGCAGGTGGTTGTGTGTGTGTGTTGCTATGTGTTTAGGTGTGTGTTGACGTATTGTGTTGTCTAGCCGGAAAACCAAGAGATACACCGCCACCACCGTGAGATGGTGGCTGCCACCACATGTCACCGTCGGCCACCACAAGGGTGGTTGTGTGTGTGTGTGTGCGTTATTTGGGGTTTAGCATTGTAAATTGTAACTAGAAAGTAGAATAATGAAAGGAAACTTAAAACCACCACCGTGAGGTGGTGGCTGCCGCCTCCTACCGCCACTAGCCGCCGTGTTGGGTGGCGGTGTGCTTTAGCTTGTGATTAGTTTGTTGTGGTGATGTTTGGACTTAATCGGACTAGAACCCTAACCACCACCGTGAGGTGGTGGCCGCCGTCGTGAGCCGCTGTTGACCACCACTACCCGAGGTGGTAGTGGGTGGTGCCCAACTTGTAAAACCCTAGTGGGCCTAATGAAACCCTAATGGGCCAAGGATTTAGCTTTTGGGCCTAACTGGGTTGTGAGGGGTTAGAAACCCTAATTAGGGTTTAGAAAACCTTAATTTTGGATATATGGGCCTTGAACTTATCGGGACCCACATTTGGGCCATTAGAATGGAATTGTGAATTACACCCAATCACACCATATGATTTATCTAGTAGAGTGATGGACTTAATGGATTAAGTCCTTAATGGGTTAAGTGAGAAACACTTAACCATAATTGTCATTATATGTGAAACCCTAATTTCACTTGGGCCTTGAGTTGGTTCTTTCTATTGGGTTTTAGTAATTGGGCCAATAATGGGCCATCCAAGAATGATCATATGGACTAGAATATTTAAATGGGCTTTAAGGTAAGGCCCATATGAGGGTTTGGGCCCAATTTGGAAAATTGGGCCATAGATGGGCCATAGTTGGGCCTTGGTTCATTATTAGACTTTTGGGCCTTTAGATTGGGCCTTGGGCTTGAGTCAAGCTAAGTTAGGGGTAAAGTAGTCTTTTACCCCAAGCATGGATTTATGGATATGTGTTGAAACCCAATCATTAATTGGGTGTTATTTTGATGTTGACAGATTCGGGAATCTGTCATCCAGCAGCTAGGGTTTTGTTAGCGGGACTTCAGCAGTGTGAGGTGAGTTCTCTTCCAGTAGGAACGGGTCTAAGGCCACAATGCTGGCCCGTTTAGATGTTAGTAGTTCCGGACTACGGTCCGATGTCGGGGCGGTCCCGAGAAGAGTATATGTATGCTTGATGTCTTCGTGATTCATGCATGTTGTGTGTTATGTGTTCCGGGGCAAGCCCGATGTATGTTAGCTTGTATGTTATGTGTTATGTGTTCCGGGGCAAGCTCGATGTCGGGTTAGCCCGATGCAGATTACATGTTTCCGAACTTCGGTCCGATGTCAGGGCGGTCCCGAGAAGTAGTTATGTATGCTTGATGTCTTTGTGATTCATGCATGTTATATGTTATGTGTCGGGGCAAGCCCGATGTATGCTAATTATATGTTATATGTTATATGTTCCGGGCTTCGGTCTGATGTCGGGGTAAGTCCGATGCAGGTTATGTGATTATGTTATGTGTTATGATATATGTTATGTTGTGTATGTGTCGGGGTAAGCCCGATGTCGGGGTGAGCCCGATGCCAGACGTAGTCTGATGCCGGGTGAGCCCGATGCCGGGTAGGAGTCTGATGTCGGGTTCGTCCCGATGCAGTCGGGAGTAGTCCCAGAGTTATGCTATTGTTATATGACATGTTTATGGTATGTGGTAGTTTGGGGAGACTCACTAAGCTTCGTGCTTACAGTTTTCAGTTTTGGTTTCAGGAAATTCGGCTTTCAAAATAGGAGCTCGGGATGATTGTTGTGCACACACCATTTGTTTAGCCTGGGATGTTTATACTCTGATATATTCGACATGTGACTTTGATACATGACGTATGACTTTTATATGATGCGAATATTTATGGTTTTATTAATGGTTTAAAACGAAATTTTTCGGCTGTATTTTTGGGATGTTTCACCACAACTTTCTGGCTAAGACCGAATGTCTAGAGAGATCCACAAAGTCGGGGACTCTCAAGGCTACAAACACCGCATCAACTCTATCAATATGCTTCCCGAGACCGGGAACCCATCATATATAAATTTCAGAACCCATATTCCAGGATTAACATTCATCCATTCGTTGAATCCACCCCTTTCCTTTGAGTATGATCACTACCAAACATGCGGAAAAAAAACTCAACCACCTCAATCGCGAATTTTCACCAATTCCATAAGATGTACCAAAAGCCTTTAATAAACCCTTGACTCCCTGACACGCCATTTCCAACCACTGCTCCTACGAGCAAAGATGAGAAATCCAAGAATTTTCACATTTGCCTCTAATTCTTATCAACTCAGGTGTACGGTGTACCCCCACCTGGAAAATCACTCGAGAGATTCACAAAGAACTTTATGATTCGAGACTTCATAACCGATTCCCAACCTTGATAATCAAACCCCTAATAACATCTTGCGAACAAACGGGATTTATAATGCAAACATTCTGCTGAGACTTTCTGATACACAACTGATACTCCCAACAACCCTTAACTATTCCCTTTATCCAAACCAGCTGATTTGTGAATCTCCTGACTTCCATCAATGTACCAACACCGAAAGTACTATAAGCATAAAAAATCAACAATCATGATCATTAGGCCCACAGCCTATGTCTGGAATACCCCTACAAGGTTCTCAAAATAGGTCTGGATTGCCTCCGAACCCACAACATGGGTCTGGAATGCCCTGCCTGATATTACACCGATCTTATCGACATTGCATCATTCACCCAATACCCCGGGGGCCTAAAGATACTCACCTCATTCCATCGCCTTGCATGGACCCAATCAACGTCCCTCCCAACGCTAACCGAGCACACCAATGCCATAATTTTACCACGCATAATTCCTATCATGAAACAAGCTGCTACCAATGCAAAACCCTACGAAATCATGGTCGCGCACGACCCGATAATAGGATAAATGGTTGTACTCTTGATCCAATTCAAAGGCTATAACCCAAATAGAACCATGCATATAATTTGATCCCTGTGCTCCAATGATATCTTGACCAGCCCATAAACACCCATCTCAGCAATATATATATATATATATATATATATATATATATATATATATATATATATATATATATATATATATATATATATATATATATATTGAAGTTACCACAATGCACACCCTTAGGGAACCCATAACCTCGTCCAAAAAGGGAAGAAATACCAGATTTCTATCGAAACGACAAACCTCAATCATTGACAGAAGACATCCTCATGAACGATCAGAACATGACCCCATACCTTTATTGAGACTAAACAGATTCCACCAATACACAAATAGCTCGAGAAGACTTCCAAGGTGATCCTGAATGCTACCAAAACATGAGCTTGCTATGAACCAAAATTCCACACCACCATTGAGGGTAAACATACACAGAGACCAAAGGAACATAAAACATACTGAACTTGATGATAGGTTGACATATCCCTTGAACTTTTTTTTAAAGAACATATCCATTGAACTTCAACTGTCACAACTTGAAACTTTCGGAGAATGTTAGTTGAATGATGAATGAAACGAGCAATGATCGAGAACGCATTGACATTAGATCTAACGAACCAAAAACCGCGCGGAGCTGAACGTACCAAATTCTGAAACTGATTTCTTGATCGACCTCTGACCAAGCTAGACTATAAATAAAAATCCATACAAGTTAACAAATTCCCCCTCGTAACTGATACTCAACCTGAGTGATCCTAGCGACTCCTCATATATTCTTTGGCACCCCCAAAAGGAACCAATAGCTGCAACGAGCTCTTGACCAACTACTTTCTGTTGAGAGACAACCCATGCACCACCTGGACACATACATCCAATTGTCACTTACTCCATACCCCTGCCTTGACCAAATCATGAATCGAAATTCCACATATCCACACCGCATATCCCTATGAGCCATTCTTCCAATATCACGAACTCGAATAGATCGATAATCCACTAAGCAGAATACCCAGCTCTCCCCTACTTAGGGTTCAAACTACCATGTCACACCCCAAAACCGGAACGGCGGAAACGTTCGGGGTGGAGGACGTCATGTTTAGTATCACGAGATATGCATTATAGTAAACAAAGTAATGAACAACCATTTCATTAGAAAGAAAGTGTTTACAATGTGTGTGTTCACAAAACATAGAATACATAAGCAAATAACAAAACAAGACTTGAAGCTACTATGCTCCATCTTCTGAATTCCCAGCACGAGTACCTGTCTACTAGGCTCCTGAGAATACAAGTTATTTGAAAGAGTTGATCAGCAATTATGCTGGTGAGTTCATAAGATTTTAGTGATGTAGGTTGTAAAACGTTGTGGTAAAATGTTGTTGAAAATGTAGTTGAAAAATGTAGTAAGTTGTAGAAAGTTGTTGTAAAATGTAATTAGAAAATCTAGTAAGTTGTAAGTTCTATTTAGAAAAGTTCGCATGTTCCTCTTAGAAAATCATATATTTCCTACTTTGATGAAAGATACGTAAAAATGATTCTACAATCCTTTCTATGAGTACTAAATGGATACAAGTGATATAAAACTCAGAGTAAACAAACAATCGACTGTGCGCATCTGCCCTAAGCTCACAACCAAACAAGGAACAGGAAGTAAGGCGGATAGCACACATCCCATTGTTTGTTAGATCATTGTTGTATATAACTCTGGCGTATTCACTTGTTACTCATGGAGTTAAATATAATGGTTCCTTTATATTTAATGAAAAGATTCTTTAAGAAAACCCTTATCTCTTATAATAAAATGGTGACCACAGTGATTACTTCTATAATCACTTAGTTTATACTGGCTATATATGATCTAATATAAAATAGATAGTTAATTGGGTGAATCTGCCCTAAGCCCACAACCAAACAAGGAACAGGAAGTAAGGCGGAAAGCACACATCCAACTACCTATTGGGTATTAATGATATATAACCATGATGTATAAACTAAAGTATTATAGAGTTAATCACCTAAGGTCCTTTAAGTATATCATGGCTTAATAAAATGGATTAAAACCTTAACTGGTAAGTTTCTAGTTTTATATACCAAAAGTTCTGATTTGGAAAGTATGTTTTGTACTAGAAAACTGTGCATTGACTCTGTATCCTATGACTTGACCCATACCTGGTACCCTTATGATGACTTAATGTATACTAAACATATATATATATATATATATATATATATATATATATATATATATATATCTAGAATCGAATAGATAATAGACTGGGTGAATCCGTTCCAAGCCCACAACCAAACAAGGAACAAGAAATGAAGCGGAGAGCACACATCCTATTACCTGTCGGATCCTATTGATATATATATCCTTTGATGTATACATTAAGGAATCATAAGGTTAGCATTATGGTCCTTTCTACTAAACGTAGCCTTCTACCAAGGCATCAAATGTTATGTATGTTTGTTTCTTGTATGATTGTGTATTTTCCTGAGTGAGACTATCATTAACTAAATATAGTTTATACATTAATGATTATGTGAGAAGATCACAAAGTAAATGTAATAGGGAAAATAATATTTTACCTCAGCAGTGACACTGCTGGCTATAAAGTAATAAAATACAGACTCCAGGTAGTATTAAATGTACAATACACCTCGGGGAGTCTAAAGTAGCCTTTAATCCCAAGTTGGTTAATTAAAGGTTTAAATGTGAACTCGTATGTAACTGAGAAGATATATTATTATATTTTATCACCTCGTATGTAACTGAGAAGATATAGTATGTTCCTCATGTGCTTGTTATAGTATGTTCCTCCCTGTACTTGTTATAGTATGTTCTGTTTCTGACTCATGTATGAACTGACTCTTTGTATGCTTCATTGTACTAGAAGTAATGAGTAGTGTCTTACTAAACTATACCTATTATAGTTTACTAATGTTTTACTTGAACTGTTATTGAAAAGACTCTTTTATCTACTAAGTTATGTCTGTACTTTAAAAACGGAGTTTTGTAAAACTATAAAGTAACATAACTTTAAAAGAGTTTTTGAAATGTTTTAATCACTTATAAAATACATAAGCAATCTTTTGAAAGATGTTTATAGCAAACATTTACACAATTATCATTGTGCTCAACTTGTATTCCCCCCCTTAAAAGCATTTAAAAACAGTTAAAAGATTCATTACGGGGTATGAACTCACCTGATGTGGGTGATACAAACGAAGGTGCGCGTAAGGATGAGAAGTTCCACGAATGAAGTCCCGAGACACAATAAGTCCTAAATGACATATAATCACATATATTGGCATGAATATAGTGTTTGGAATCAACCAAATGCAAGGAAACACCTCACGGGACTAGGAAACACTTTGACCAAGTGTTGGAATCACATGTGATTGACTTAAAGGGTGTTTATGACCATGGTTTGGTGTTTACGGCCATGTGTTTATGGCCAAGGGAGTTTATGGCCGTAAAATCATGGTCAAACATGCATAAGTGGTTGTTTGAAGGCTAGGGAATCTTGAGGGACTTTTGCTCCACACAATGATGAGAAAGACCAACTCAAAGGAGAGAGTTGAGGTGTTTACGGCCAAGGGAGTTTACTCTTGGCCGTAAACTCTCTAAATGGTCACATTTAGGGTCTTATAGGTAAGGAGTCTCAAGGGTTCAAGTGTTCTAAGGTTTAGCAAGGGTCTAGAAGTGTTTAAGGTCCAAGACTTGACCATATTTGGAGTTTACGGCCAAGGGTGTTTACTCTTGGGCCGTAAACTCTCTAAATGATGAGTTTGGTGATGATTCAAGGTCTTACAAAGCACATGGGAGTGTTCTAGCCTCAAATCCAAGCCTTGGGAAGAGTTTATGGCCAAAATGGCACCTTTATAGGGGTTTACGGCCAAGGGAGATGGCTTGTCCGTAAACTCCTTTTTGCCTTGCATTCTTGATGATTTCAAGGTTCTAAGCACGACCCTTAACTAGATACCAAGTATAGGGAAGCGTACTTACGATATAGAGGCTTGAAATGGTCGATTTTGGCCAAGAACACTAGTATGTGTTCTTGGTGTTCTTGGTGAAACTTGAAGATTTGAAGATCTAGTTGAAATGAATGTTTTCGTGGATGAAATCAAAGAGTGTAATTAGGAGATGAAGTGTAACAACAAATCAAGGAAAGAGCACTTACGTTTTTGATGATCTAAGATGATGAACTCGATGATACTTGAGAGGATTTGGAAGTGTTCTTGAGTCGGAAATGAAATAATGAAAGAAAATGAAGGGATGGAGTCTTATAGGGGAGTTTCCGGCCAGGGTTGAGTTTACGGCCGTAAACTCCACATGTTGGAGTTTAGGGCTTTAGTGTTGTATAGTGAAGCTAACAGGTATTTCCTAACACTCATTACTTGAATGTACTAGGCTCAGAACACTCAAACAGACTCTAAATTGTGCTAAACGATAGCAGGAGTGAGTCTGACACTGAGTTGGGTTGACTGACTGAGCTTTCAAAGCAAAAAAAATTTCGGGTTGTCACATCATCCCCCCATTAGACGGAATTTCGTCCCGAAATTAGCTTTCTTAGTAGTACTACTGGGGTTGCGCTCCTCTGATTGGCAGAATACCCACTCGTAGACCTGGCACCTTGCCCTACTGTTCATGATAGGATTCATACTCGGTCCATCTATCATTACCTCGTGTATACAAGTCGTATATAATTAGGATTAGTAAGACGGTCGGATGTGCGACTCTGCCCCAGGTCCACAACCAAACAAGGAACAGGAGATAGGGCGGAAACACACATACTAAATCTGCGTAATCATAATTATATACCACCCTCGCGTGTACACTGAATAGTGATAGGTGGGCTGTATTCGTCCTTAGCCTCTATGCTTGAACTTGGTCTGCTGGACGAGTGGTATTTCGTGACGGCCTGCGGACATCTGACGATAAGGTTTCAGAGGACAAAGTACTCTTCGCATGAGTACTTCGGGGTTTTTAGAATACGAAGATAAAACTGAGGTTTATGTCGGACCGTCGATATGAATGACGAAAGTTTCGAGAACTTGACGATCGAAGTGATAGAAACATATGAACTTAGTATGGTGAGGACCACGCCAACTCATGACGAAAGATAGCAACGGACTCTTTACTGCACGAATTTTGGCCGATAGGAAAGAAACGTATGTTATACGATGATGTATCCCTAGCGTGCTCGAAAATGTACTCTTAGTGCGTTCGATAGTGTACTCTTAGTGTGTTCGACTGTGTACTCTTAGTGTGTTTGATAGTGTACTCTTAGTGTGTTTGACTGTGTACTCTTAGTGTGTTTGATAGTGTACTCTTAGTGTGTTCGATAGTGTACTCTTAGTGTGTTCGATAGTGTACTCTTAGTGCGTTCGACTGTGTACTCTTAGTGTGTTCGATAGTGTACTCTTAGAGTGTTCGACAATGTTCCCCTAGTGTGTTCGACGATGTACTCTTTGTAAATGTTCTAGTACTTTCTGTTTTCCTCTTGATGTTGACACTCCTACGTATCGTACCGCGATGAGCGAGTACATACAAATGAAAGTGTTTTGATAACTGGTGATGATACTTTATATCATGATCCTCCTCGGTACCACTACGATCGCCCGTCATATACAAGTTATGAATACTTAAGATGAATAAGACGGTCGACTGAGTAACTCTGCCTCAAATCCACAACCAAACAAGGAACAGGAATTAAGGCGGAATTACTCACTCTAAGTCTGTGACATCTTAGTTATGCACAACCCTGATGTATATGTTCAGCCATCATAGATTCTCTAAACGGATCCTTTAGTTCTCTTGAATATTGTGACTTGCTCCTATGAGTGAGTTATTATAATTACTTTTAAGTGTTATCCCCAAGTTTTAATCTTATATACATATAAATTTATTTTCAAAGCAAATACTAAATCGAAACGTACCGCTGCTCGATGGCGATTCCGAGGTCGATTCTCCTGCGGTGATCATCAAAATGCGTCCATCCGCTCCTGAGTTCTTTGTTATCGGGCAGTCCCTCTGATGTGTCCAGTCTCACCACAGCCATAACAGGCTTGGTTTTCTTCAACTCCGGGGACTTGGGAGATCGGTTGCATCGGTGCCCTGCAGAAACGGACTGTGTGTCCCTTTCTATGGCAGTTCAGACACTGCATTTTTCGGCATACTCCGGTGTGGTGATAGTTTCACTTCCCACACTTCGGAAGGGTTCCAGCATATGGACTGGCAGGTGCTGGAGCAGCAGGTGTTGTGGCGGTGTACATAGTACTCGTTCGTTGCTCTTGCGGGGTGTCCTGTGTTGTTCGTTTCTCCTTCCTTTTGTTCCCCGACTTCTGTCCATAGTCCTCTTCCCTTGATGGCTCGGGAACCGGTACTTCTATGCCATGGTGAACTTCATGGTCGATGAGTCCCTGGGCCAGGCGTTTGGCACCATCGAATGTGGCTGGGTTAGAAGACAACACATTTCCTTGGGTCGGGGTAGTCCGACCCTAGATGTACCTTTCTATCTTCTTGTTCTCCGGGGTAACC
This sequence comes from Lactuca virosa, assembly GCF_052849685.1. Taxonomy (NCBI): domain Eukaryota; kingdom Viridiplantae; phylum Streptophyta; class Magnoliopsida; order Asterales; family Asteraceae; genus Lactuca; species Lactuca virosa. The sequence continues at coordinate 455,516,926 of NC_136430.1, forward strand.
ATCCCGGGGCATAGTGCTGCCAAGTCGCTAAACCTGTCAGTGTAGGCCACTATGTCTGGTCCAACCATCTTGAGCTCCCATAGCTCTTGTTCCAGCTTTTGTACTTCGCCCCTTGGGCAGTACTCTCCCATCATCATTTCCTTCAAGTTTTCCCAGCCCATAGAGTTTGCCACTGTTAGAGTCGGTGACTTAACATGGCCATTCCACCGTGTTAGGGCTCTTCCGGAGAAGGTGTAGGCAGCAAACTTGACTTTTCTCCCTTCTGGGCATGAACAGATTTCGAAGATTGAATCTGTTTTCTCGAACCATTGCATCAGAGCGATGACTCCACCATTTCCGTCGAAGGAATTGGGTTTGCAGCTCATGAAGTCTTTATACAAACATTCCCTTGGGTGTTCGTGGGTATCTCCGTGGTTGTTTAGGTGAGCACCGCTACCAGATCCACTGATACCACTTGCACGAATTTGGGTTAGGGCGGCTATCGTTGCTGCTGTTACCGCTGCCTGAAAAGCAGCTAGGTCGAACTATGGAGGAGGTAGTGGCGGTTGAGTTGGAGTTATCAGAATAGTGCGTCTGTTTGATTTGCGAGGAGGCATCTTTGCTAAAAGAATACAAAGATGAGACGGAATAAGTCTATAGCAGTGGACACAAGCCGAAAGCTGAAAGACAAGGTTATCCTAGTTCTGAGTGTATCGGGTCCTGACTTCCACAGGGTTCTAGAAACAATTCATAAAAGAGTCTATACCTAATAAACTCTATGAATTTGAAATGGCTATCCTCGAATGAATATTTGTTGCCTGAATAACTGTTACCAGCTGCATGTAAGAAAATAATCCTAACACATAATGTGAGCAGTGTTTCCACTCGCTCATTAAGTTTAAACAAGATTTTTATTTATTAGTGTGACGCATAAGACGTTTTGGTTACTTCGGTTGATACTTCTTTGAAAACTTCTCATGAACTTGCTCTTGTTCCTCCTGGACTCTTCTGTTGTCTACTATGAGGAAGTGGTTATATCTATATGGGCTTGTCGTGCGAGAATGGAAGTGACTAAAGAATCTATGAGATTTAAGGTAACTTTATGGGGTGATCCTTACAGAGTCCTCTTATAATTGCACAATGTGTACAAGTTGTATATAACTTAAGATTAAATAGACCTTCGAATAAGTGATCCTACTCCAAAACCACAACCAAACAAGGAACATGTAGTGGAGTGTAGATCACAAATTCTAAGTCTATAAGATCTCAATTATATAAAACCTTGGGAGTATACATTGTAAAATTATAGACCTATCCGCAAGGGTCTTTTATGTTATCATGTAAGTTGTTTATATAGTGCCTAAAATACTCCTGTAGTATTTTAATGTAACCTACTTGGTATGTTTTAAACTTGTTATCACGTTATAGTATCATAGAATACTCCTATAGTATTCTAACTCTAATGTACTTGATCTAGTGTTCTCTTAACTGGCGTTAGGTAAGTTTTAAGACTGTTGCAACACCACATCACTCCCAAACACATGTCGGTCACATCTCGAATGAATATAGTTGATCAGACTATATTGATCCTAGCTATGATTACATAACTGTTCAGGTTTGACGACAGTGTTCAACCTTTAAATACTTTTAGTTCTGTTCTTCTTGTGATACTTGGTCTAGTATGTACATGTATAAGCAAGTAGGTATATTTTTATAACTTATCGTTATACTCTTAAAATATATCATTATCCAGAGCACTTAAGCCCCATTGTATTTATAGTTGTATATCTTTTATCGGTTGATATACTTAGTTCACTATAAACAATGCTCTGATACCAATCTGTCACACCCCAAAACCGGAACGGCGGAAACGTTTGGGGGTGGAGGACATCATGTTTAGTATCACAAGATATGCATTATAGTAAGCAAAGTAATGAACAACCATTTCATTAGAAAGAAAGTGTTTACAATGTGTGTGTTCACAAAACATAGAATACATAAGCAAATAACAAAACAAGACTTGAAGCTACTATGCTCCATCTTCTGAATTCCCAGCACGAGTACCTGTCTACTAGGCTCCTGAGAATACAAGTTATTTGAAAGAGTTGATCAGCAATTAAGCTGGTGAGTTCATAAGATTTTAGTGATGTAAGTTGTAAAACGTTGTGGTAAAATGTTGTTGAAAATGTAGTTGAAAAATGTAGTAAGTTGTAGAAAGTAGTTGTAAAATGTAATTAGAAAATGTAGTAAGTTGTAAGTTCTGTTTACAAGTGATATAAAACTCAGAGTAAACAAACAATCGACTGTGCGCATCTGCCCTAAGCTCACAACCAAACAAGGAACAGGAAGTAAGGCGGATAGCACACATCCCATTGTTTGTTAGATCATTGTTGTATATAACTCTGGCGTATTCACTTGTTACTCATGGAGTTAAATGTAATGGTTCCTTTATATTTAATGAAAAGATTCTTTAAGAAAACCCTTATCTCTTATAATAAAATGGTGACCACAGTGATTACTTCTATAATCACTTAGTTTATACTGGCTATATATGATCTAATATAAAATAGATAGTTAATTGGGTGAATCTGCCCTAAGCCCACAACCAAACAAGGAACAGGAAGTAAGGTGGAAAGCACGCATCCAACTACCTATTGGGTATTAATGATATATAACCATGATGTATAAACTAAAGTATTATAGAGTTAATCACCTAAGGTCCTTTAAGTATATCCTGGCTTAATAAAATGGATTAAAACCTTAACTGGTAAGTTTCTAGTTTTATATACCAAAAGTTCTGATTTGGAAAGTATGTTTTGTACTAGAAAACTGTGCATTGACTCTGTATCCTATGACTTGACCCATACCTGGTACCCTTATGATGACTTAATGTATACTAAACATATATATATATATATATATATATATATATATATATATATATATATATATATATATATATATATATATATATATCTAGAATCGAATAGATAATAGACTGGGTGAATCCGTTCCAAGCCCACAACCAAACAAGGAACAAGAAATGAAGCGGAGAGCACACATCCTATTACCTGTCGGATCCTATTGATATATATATCCTTTGATGTATACATTAAGGAATCATAAGGTTAGCATTATGGTCCTTTCTACTAAACGTAGCCTTCTACCAAGGCATCAAATGTTATGTATGTTTGTTTCTTGTATGATTGTGTATTTTCCTGAGTGAGACTATCATTAACTAAATATAGTTTATACATTAATGATTATGTGAGAAGATCACAAAGTAAATGTAATAGGGAAAATAATATTTTACCTCAGCAGTGACACTGCTGGCTATAAAGTAATAAAATACAGACTCCAGGTAGTATTAAATGTACAATACACCTCGGGGAGTCTAAAGTAGCCTTTAATCCCAAGTTGGTTAATTAAAGGTTTAAATGTGAACTCGTATGTAACTGAGAAGATATATTATTATATTTTATCACCTCGTATGTAACTGAGAAGATATAGTATGTTCCTCATGTGCTTGTTATAGTATGTTCCTCCCTGTACTTGTTATAGTATGTTCTGTTTCTGACTCATGTATGAACTGACTCTTTGTATGCTTCATTGTACTAGAAGTAATGAGTAGTGTCTTACTAAACTATACCTATTATAGTTTACTAATGTTTTACTTGAACTGTTATTGAAAAGACTCTTTTATCTACTAAGTTATGTCTGTACTTTAAAAACGGAGTTTTGTAAAACTATAAAGTAACATAACTTTAAAAGAGTTTTTGAAATGTTTTAATCACTTATAAAATACATAAGCAATCTTTTGAAAGATGTTTATAGCAAACATTTACACAATTATCATTGTGCTCAACTTGTATTCCCCCCCTTAAAAGCATTTAAAAACAGTTAAAAGATTCATTACGGGGTATGAACTCACCTGATGTGGGTGATACAAACGAAGGTGCGCGTAAGGATGAGAAGTTCCACGAATGAAGTCCCGAGACACAACAAGTCCTAAATGACATATAATCACATATATTGGCATGAATATAGTGTTTGGAATCAACCAAATGCAAGGAAACACCTCACGGGACTAGGAAACACTTTGACCAAGTGTTGGAATCACATGTGATTGACTTAAAGGGTGTTTATGACCATGGTTTGGTGTTTACGGCCATGTGTTTATGGCCAAGGGAGTTTATGGCCGTAAAATCATGGTCAAACATGCATAAGTGGTTGTTTGAAGGCTAGGGAATCTTGAGGGACTTTTGCTCCACACAATGATGAGAAAGACCAACTCAAAGGAGAGAGTTGAGGTGTTTACGGCCAAGGGAGTTTACTCCTGGCCATAAACTCTCTAAATGGTCACATTTAGGGTCTTATAGGTAAGGAGTCTCAAGGGTTCAAGTGTTCTAAGGTTTAGCAAGGGTCTAGAAGTGTTTAAGGTCCAAGACTTGACCATATTTGGAGTTTACGGCCAAGGGTGTTTACTCTTGGGCCGTAAACTCTCTAAATGATGAGTTTGGTGATGATTCAAGGTCTTACAAAACACATGGGAGTGTTCTAGCCTCAAATCCAAGCCTTATCAAGAGTTTATGGCCAAAATGGCACCTTTATAGGGGTTTACGGCCAAGGGAGATGGCTTGGCCGTAAACTCCTTTTTGCCTTGCATTCTTGATGATTTCAAGGTTCTAAGCACGACCCTTAACTAGATACCAAGTATAGGGAAGAGTACTTACGATATAGAGGCTTGAAATGGTCGATTTTGGCCAAGAACACTAGTATGTGTTCTTGGTGAAACTTGAAGATTTGAAGATCTAGTTGAAATGAATGTTTTCATGGATGAAATCAAAGAGTGTAACTAGGAGATGAAGTGTAACAACAAATCAAGGAAAGAGCACTTACGTTTTTGATGATCTAAGATGATGAACTCGATGATACTTGAGAGGATTTGGAAGTGTTCTTGAGTCGGAAATGAAATAATGAAAGAAAATGAAGGGATGGAGTCTTATAGGGGAGTTTCCGGCCAGGGTTGAGTTTACGGCCGTAAAATCCATGTTTACGGCCGTAAACTCCACATGTTGGAGTTTAGGGCTTTAGTGTTGTACAGTGAAGCTAACAGATATTTCCTAACACTCATTACTTGAATGTACTAGGCTCAGAACACTCAACAGACTCTAAATTGTGCTAAACGATAGCAGGAGTGAGTCTGACACTGAGTTGGGTTAACTAGCTGAGCTTTCAAAGCAAAAAAAAATTTGGGTTGTCACATACCACCCACTGGTGTTGAAACCAACCATGTCTCAAACCGGCTCAGCCAGGCATAAACCGTTCCTGACTCTTAGAATGCATAACACACTCAAGATGATCTTACAGATAAGTACCAATCAAATCCTAAGAGAATTTTGGATTTCAGCTGAAGACCTCTGAAATTCCCAATCATATCCACTTTAACATTAAGGATTTCATGCAAATGTATACACAAACACCGACTTACGATCCAAAACATACACTCCTTGTCTGAAATCCCAACCATCAATCTGGTACCTGACTTTCTTATATCCAAGGAAAACAGCCCCTTGATCGCATCACTAAGCATCCATACCACATCAATCCTCATGCGCATTGCCATGCTGGCATACTGTCTTCGAACACCGTGACCAACTGGCCCCATGTTAGGTTTACATCTCAACTCTGAAAGTCACAAGCCTGTTTACTCCTTCTCCAAACTCGGAAAACTGAAAGGGCATAATCGTTGCTATAGTTAGCGACATTCCAATCCATCAATCAACCACACACTTCCAGCTACAATCCCTAAAATGATCATAACAATCGTTTCCTTCTTGAGTCTCACAACTCGAATGCACGGCCTCGAGCAAAACCCTCGAGACCTCAAAACCAACAAATTCATCTAGGTCTGCACCATTCAACCCAAAACGATATCGCCATTGGGACCCAAATCAATTACCAGACCCATCCTCATGCCTGAGCAACCTTAACCAAAAGATCGACAGATACGAAAAAATATTCCCGAAAAGATCGACCAGCCCTCAGAATCCCCAAAACTCTCCTTTATTCGAGTATGGATCCTGTGCTTCCAGTAGTACGGGCCCAATACTACCTTCCACACCTATCCATACTTTCCTCAATAATCATCGCGGGTACTCTAAGACATACTCATAAAAAAATATTCCCAACACTTGCTCAATAGTGAAACAACCGCACTAAATTACTTCCTAGGCTCTCCTAGGATTCCCCACTTCCCCTGCCATCAGCTACTAAAGGAACCCAATCAATGTCAGCCAACCACTTCCTGAATACAATTACATGCAACAAAACTTAAATAATCTTTCAACTAAAGGACCCGTCCCTACAACGGTTAGACTTAGACAAGAGCTGCACAATATGGCCAAATCTATCACTCTAAGATTATTTAACCTCCATAGCATGTAACTTAATGTATTCGTTTGATAGTTAGCTCACATCGATGTGAGCCCCACAAAGCACAAAGCAAGCAGCATTCGAGCAGTGGAGCCGACTGACTCTAAAACACAATAAAATCAGGCAGATCCTCATACGAAATTCTCGATCTCTAAATCCCAGCATCTCAGATACACGTGTTGAGTTTTGAGCATTCTAACACTCCTATGGTGTACATGCAACCCTAGAAACCTTGGATCTATGTTTTCTCTATTATGCATGCAAATATTGATTTTTCCAAGGTTTCATCCTATCTAGCATATCATGAGGTATATGTAATATAAAACTAGTAGAATGACATACCTTTTATTGTTGCTTGATTCCTTAAGACCATGTGAGCCTAGCACCCCAAGTGTGATGCCTTAAATGTTTCACACAACACCAAAACTCTTGGAATAACTTGAGAATAGAACACTTGTATCACAAATTCGGATAGCCCTCTCCTTTTAGTCTAAGTGCCGATTTTGTTCCATATGAGGCTCCTTATATAGTGTCATGCAATTAGGGTTACACCATGCAAACCCTAATGTGCATGACCTTTCACTTACTCCATGATCCATGGGTTTTAACCTCCATAGAGCATCCATGGAGCACCCTATGGGTTTTAGCCCAATCTTATGAACCATGGATCATAAGCCCATTATATAAGAATGAATGATTTACACAATCAATCCTCATACATTTAAATAGTCTCCTTTTGATCACAAAATTAATTCCAAATTAATTCTTGATCAATACTAATTAAATAATATGATTTCATATTAATATATTAGAACTTATAATATATTAATAAATCATAAGTGTCCTTTTTTCTCATTTTGTCTATCCAATTGTTGTGATGCCATGCAACCCAAATAGACCATGCCAAGTCGGGTCAAGTACATACCAAATATATTTATGGACTTAGACACTTTATCCAACAGTCTCCCACTTGGATAAGTCTAATAACTATTGTTACAGGTATGACTTCAGGATCCGACCAGCAATTGTAGCTCTTTCAAAGTCTCGTGGAACTAGGATGATGCACCATTTAAGATAAGTGATCATATAATCCTCTGTTCTCAAGATATCAGCTGGACAAATACATGGAAAACCTTCGTACTTATTGTCTAACAGTTTGTTTCCCGATTTCCGAATTGTTTGACATAGAACTTAATCGAACACATCAATTTAGTTCTGACCGGGCCCGTAACATAAGTCAAAACAAAATCATCGAGGGGCCCAAGATATCGCTTCTAATCCTCCAAGGACTAGTAGGAACATATAACCTTCGACTCATATGCTTGTAGTAACTATTCATCAAATTGTACACAACAGCACGTTTTATGGCATCAAGTTACTGATGCGTTTTCGTACTATCAATATACAGCCAACTCACAGTTCAACAACTCATATCTCTTGGCTTGAAGACTCATATGATATTACCGTATCACGATCACTCGAGATGAATTCCATGAAATGATACAAATGAGTGTGGGTTGAATCCAATACTCAGACCTTATGAGCACTCATGAATGTTGCAGCAACCATTGCTATGTCTAATACAATTTAGACAAATCTACAAACCCAATTCATGACAGTCTTATTTCAATACCTACTTCCAAAGTATGATCGACTGTGGATAGTTTGAATAATAAAATTATTCTGGAAGTCAAAACATGCAAAATGAAACAACAGTAAATGATTGACACAAGACAGTACCATACTAGTAAATAAAAAACACATTTTATTTAAACATCAAATGTCAATTACATTTCAACTATTACAAGTTTCGAAAGCTATCTAACTACTAAAACTAATACCATCCTTCAGCCCGATGGGCCTCGCATGTTGTATATGCTTAACCCTACTCAGTCCCTTCGTGAGGGGATCTGTTGGGTTCTCATCTGATGATACCCTCTTTGCCACGAGGAGTCCTTCTTCTATACGATGTCTAATGAGATGGTATTTTCTGTAGATGTGCCTAGATCTGTCGTGATCCCTTGGTTCCTTGGCTAAGGTAACTACACTCTCGTTATCACAGAAAATATCCATGGGCTCCTTTATAGCAGGTACAACTCCAAGGTCTCCAATGAAGTTCTTCAGCCATATCGCCTCATTTGCCACCTCGCTTGCTGCTATGTACTTTGATTCGCAAGTAGAATCAGCTACTGTCTCCTGCTTGGAACTTTTCCAAGTAATTGCTCCTCCATTCATGGTAAAGACACATCCCGACTGAGAGCGGATATTATCCCTATCAGTCTGAAAGTTGGCGTCGCTATACCCCACCACTCTCAAGTCATCACTCCCACCGAGTGTAAGGACCCAGTCCTTAGTCCTCCGCAAGTACTTGAGAATGTTCTTCACTGCAGTCCAGTGAGCCTTGCCAGGGTTCCCTTGATATCTGTTGACCATGCTCAAGGCAAAGGCCACATCATGGCAAGTACAAGTCATAGCATACATGATTGAGCCCACAGCGGAAGCATATGGTACATGACTCATCTCAGCTATCTCAGCCTCTGTACTCGGACTCTGAGTCTTACTCAGTTTGGCGTTGCTCTGGATCGGTAAGTCTCCTTTCTTGGAATCCTGCATGCTGAACCTTTTCAGCACCTTATCCAAGTAGGTACTCTGACTATGTCCAATTAGTCTCTTACTCCTCTCTCTCAATATCCTTATCCCTAGGACATAGGTAGTTTCTCCAAGGTCCTTCATAGCGAAACACTTCCCACGCCAGGACTTTACCTCCTGTAAGGTTGGGATGTCATTTCCTATGAGCAGTATGTCATCCACATATAATACCAAGAAGCTAACTATGCTCCCACTAGCTTTGACATATACACAGGACTCATATTCGCTTCTCGAAAAGCCAAACTCTTTGACTTTCTCATCGAAAGAAAAGATTCCATCAGCGAGATGCTTGTTTCATTCCATATATGGATTTCTCAATCTTACACACTCTATTAGGGTACTTGGCATCGACAAAACCCTCTAGCTGATTCATGTAAACATCCTCAGCCAACTTTCCATTAAGGAAAGTGGTTTTGACATCCATTTGCCATATCTCATAGTCATGAAATGCAGCTATGGCTAGCACAACCCTAATAGACTTAATATTTGCTACTGGTGAGAAGGTCTCATCATAGTCAACTCCCGGAGTTTGAGTAAAGCCTTTTGCAACCAGTAGCGCTTTGTAGGTGTGTACCTTCCCATCCATGTCGGTCTTCTTCTTGAAGATCCATTTGCACCCGACTGTCTTACGACCCGGTACATTGTCAACCAAGTTCCAAACTTGATTGTCATACATTGACTGAATCTCGTTGTCCATAGCCTCCTTCCATTTAGCAGACTCGGGGCCTGCCATGGCTTCCCTGTAATTATTAGGTTCATCCAAATCTACCAGTGCACTATCACTGATAAATGTATCACCTTCTGCAGTGATATGATAACCATAATAAAAATCAGGTGTGTTCCTAACTCTATTGGAACGTCTCGGAGGTACAGACTCGTCAATTGGCTCAACAGGAGTTTCCTCCTCAGGTTGATTGCTAGTGTTTGAGATTCCTTCACCACTTGACTATTGAAGCTCTTCAAGGTCAATTTGCCTCCCACTGTTTCCTTGGCTTATGAACTCTCTCTCACGAAAGACTCCTGTCCTTGCCACAAAGACCACATTATCACTGGGTCTATAGAAGAGGTAACCAAAGGATTTTTGTGGGTAGCCGATGAAAATACACATCTCACTTCGAGGTTCGAGCTTGTCGTGAGACTCGCGCCTCACGAAAGCCAAGCAACCCCAAATCTTGATGTGGTCCAAAGTGGGAACTTTCCCAGTCCACATCTCGTAAGGTGTTTTGGCAACCTTTTTAGTAAGGACTAGATTAAGGATATGGGCGGCAGTCTCTAAGGCATACCCCCAGAATGAGATTGGTAACGAAGCTCGACTCATCATGGAATGAACCATGTCCAACAAGGTTCGATTACGCCTCTAAGCCACACCATTCAGCTGTGGTGTCCTAGGTGGTGTCAATTGTGAAACAATTCCACATTCCTTAAGATAGTCAAGGAACTCGATGCTAAGATACTCACCACCCTGATCGGATCGGAGCATCTTGATCTTCCTACCCAACTGATTCTCCACTTCCTGCTTAAACTCTTTGAACTTTTCAAAGGTTTCTGACTTATGCTTGATTAAGTAGATATAACCATATCTGCTGTAATCATCAATAAAAGTCACATAGAATCGGTTAGCATCCCTTGTGGCGGTTCTGAAGGGTCCACACACATCTGTGTGTATGAGGTCCAACAAACCTTCACCCCTAGCACAAGTACCAGTGAAGGGTGACTTTGTTATTTTTCCAAGTAAACAAGATTCATAACTATCATCTGATTTTAGGTCAAATGATTCCAAAACTCCAGCCTTTTGGAGTTGGCCTATGCGCTTCTTGTTAACATGTCTAAGACGACAATGCCACAAGGATGCTTTATCCAAACTAATGGCAGAATCAATATGTAATACATTATTTCCTAAGTTGTCTACAATTGACACAGTTTCATATACACCATCACAAGGTAATGCTTTAAAATAAAATACACAATTATAAAAAGCATCAATAACACCAATCTTATTATCAAATGAAAAGGTAAATCCTTGCTTGTACAAACTATGAAAGGAAATAATATTTCTCGCCATTTCAGACGAGTAACAACATTTATTCAAATATAATGTTAACCCATTACTAAGCAATAAACAATAAACTCCAATCTTGGTAACAGGTGATGCTTTCCTATTGCCCATGATTAAGTTTATCTTCCCGTGCTCCACTTCTTCACTTCTTCTTAGGCCCTGCAAATCAGTACAAATGTGAATACCACAACCTGTATCAAGAACCCAAGAATTAGTATGCGATGAGTTATTAGACAATATAGTGTAAATACCTGCATGGGTGGGTTTTACTTTCCCATCCCTAACATCCTGCAAGTATTTGGGGCAGCTTCGCTTCCAGTGCCCTTTTCCTGACAGTAGAAGCATTGTGCTTCCTTTGGGTTTGAAGAAGGAGTGATGGAACCAACTTTGGTTCCACTTGAAGAGGAGCCATCAAGAGACTTTCTCTTGGTACCCTTCGAAGGGGTTTTCCTCTTCTTCCCCTTACCTTGCCTGATTTCCAGAACAGGGGTAGTAGTAGGAGTAGAAGTAACAACCGATTTACCTTTGAGACCACTTTCAGCGGTCCTCAAAAGTCCTTGAAGTTTGCTAAGTGTGACCTCCTCCTTGTTCATATGATAAGTCATGCGAAACTGATCATAACTTGGAGGTAAGGAATGTAAAATGATATCAATAGCCATCTCCTCAGGAAAGTCCACATTTAGCTTTAGCAACCGGTCCATGAACCTTTGCATTTTTTGCAAGTGGTCGTTGATGGGTTCACCATCCTTCATCTTGGTTGTTATCATGGAAGAGATGATTTCATACCTCTCTTGACGAGCACTCTGATGGTACCTTTCCATCAGGTCTTGGTGCATCTCAAAAGGGTAGAAATATTCATAGGATTTTTGGAGTTCTGCTGACATGGTAGCCAACATGATGCAAGACACCTTAGTGGCATCTTTCTCATGGGTAGTTTACTCAGCAATCTCCTCAGGAGTAGCAGACGACTCATCAATAACCTTCAGTTCCTTATCAAGGACATACTCCTTGCCCTCATAGCGAGTAGTCATCCTGATGTTCCTAATCCAATCATTGAAATTAGTTCCATCAAAAGTGACTTTCCCACACAAGTTCATGAGGGAAAAGGAGCCTGTAGGGTTTGAGCCAGTGGCAGTGTTGGAAGACATATGAAAAGAAAGAAAGACAAGTCTAGATTAGATAAAGAATCCTTAATAAGTCACCCAAATGAAATATTAAGGCTAGGACCCAACACAATATCTTATAACTTGGAAGAGGGATGCCGTAATCCAAGCTACAAAATATTTGAATGTAGGTAAATGACGATTTACCAATTTCCACCATGAAAAACAGAATAAATTATTAAGTTTTAATTGGATTGAAACTCCTAGATCTTTTGAGATTCATTTAACGATTCAATGGCATGTTTAAATATCGATTGTGCCCTTCAAGTTTGTGACTGGGATGCCGAGGATCACAAAACAATGTGTGAATAACCATGCAAATTAACTTGGTACTCTTAATTTTATCACCTAATCGATGTGCCGGTTAGCCACATACGCTCCATCGATCTATGATAAACCTTAAGCCACCCTTTGCCACCCTTGTTAAGTCCGAGTTAGTGTGCCGGTTAGCCACACACGCTCCACTAACGACTTAGCAAGGTGCAAAGTGTAATTTCATGGGTTAGCACTTATTTCACATTTTCCTAAAGTAACTAAGATTGGGAATTAATAAAAGTTTAGTTACTTTATATTTATCATTATATTTTTAATGAGAATTATAGTCTTTGTCCTACCCGTTCGGCTAACGACCCTCTACCAGTCAAGGAAGCGGTGGGTGAGAGTGGACACCCATTAAGCTGCCATTTTATAGGCAACATCCTTATACCCCCCTTATAGACTGGCTTTGTGAATGAGGCCTACTAACAGTAAGATTGACTTGATCTTATATATATATATATATATATATATATATATATATATATATATTAACTTATAATATTATAAAATATAAGGGTTGAATTTTAACCTTTTAAAATTCTAGGGATTTGGAATTAAAGTTTTCTAAGTGTCTTTACAAATTCCAAAACTTGAGGGCAAGTTTTGAAACTATTCAAAACCTTTCATTTCTATAACTTATGAGTTTAATGGCTCATAAAATGAAGACTCTTCATTTTATAACCTATAAGTTTTATTTAATGGCTCTTTAAAGGAAAAAGACTTTTGGTTATCCATAACTTAAGGACAAGTTATGGACTCCATTAAAACATATGCATCATGGATTTAATTAATCATAATCATCAAACAAGCAAGCATGTTCATATTCAAACTCATTGAAGCAAGACAATTCATATCATCAAAGTTCAAGACATTAGCATAATCATATTAATTCAATTATTGAAATTATGACAATTACCTTGTAATTAGATTAGGATAATCATTACCATATCATAAAAAATAGTTTAAATGATTGAAAACAGTTACAGGTAATGATCCTAACCTAATTCTGGCCAAAAAAACTCGAACAACATGCTTTCTGTTCATCAGACTCGCCGAGTGCAAGAACAGACTCGTCGAGTCCTTGAATAAAACCATAAACTCGTCGAGTCTGTTCATGGACTCGGCGAGTTGACCTGTCAGAGAACATTCCAGCTTTGCAAAATCACATATAAACAACAATATAACAGAAAACAAGTCTAGGCTCTGATACCACTATTGGGTTTTGAGCATTCTAACACTCCTATGGTGTACATGCAACCCTAGAAATCTTGGATCTATGTTTTCTCTATTATACATGAAAATATTGATTTTTCCAGGGTTTCATCCTATCTAGCATATCATGAGGTATATGTAATATAAAACTAGTAGAATGACATACCTTTTATTGCTGCTTGATTCCTTAAGACCCTGTGAGCCTAGCACCCCAAGTGTGATGCCTTAAATGTTTCACACAACACCAAAACTCTTGGAATAACTTGAGAATAGAACACTTGTATCACAAATTCGGATAACCCTCTCCTTTTAGTCTAAGTGCCGATTTTGCTCCATATGAGGCTCCTTATATAGTGTCATGCAATTAGGGTTACACCATGCAAACCCTAATGTGCATGACCTTTCACTTACTCCATGATCCATGGGTTTTAACCTCTATAGAGCATCCATGGAGCACCCTATGGGTTTTAGCCCAATCTTATGAACCATGGATCATAAGCCCATTATATAAGAATGAATGATTTACACAATCAATCCTCATACATTTAAATAGTCTCCTTTTGATCACAAAATTAATTCCAAATTAATTCTTGATCAATACTAATTAAATAATATGATTTCATATTAATATATTAGAACTTATAATATATTAATAAATCATAAGTGTCCTTTTTTCTCATTTTGTCTATCCATTTGTTGTGATGCCATGCAACTCAAATGGACCATGCCGAGTCGGGTCAAGTACATATCAAATATAGTTATGAACTTAGACACTTTATCCAACAACACGTTCATCCTGACCTTACTCTCTTAAGAGTAACCAATAATTCTCACGCTGACCCGCCATGCACTGCACCCATTCATGAAACTTCCACCAACCATGCAGCCACTCGTGCATGCTAATCATACATAACGTTGGATCCCATAGACAGTCAAATACTTGACTCTACTCTAAGCCCTTAATCAGACAAGAACAGGAGGTAAAGCAAAATCAAACATTCTCATGCTATAGAACTTTTGTTATGTACAACTATGATGCACACACTAAGTGACCACAATAATGATGTCAATTTCACATAAGAAAAAAACCCTAGGCTATCAGGCATCATATAATCAGGCAATTCTATCATGCAATTCCTAAAGATCCCTATCCTATCACTAGCATGTTGTTCTAACATATCACAATATCAAATAACAGTGTGGTAATTTGGGGTCTACTTATGGGCTCTGGTTTTGATTAATTTGAAAATCATTTTAAAACCTTTCCCTTAGTTTGAGACTGGGTTCACATGAGTGTTCCTACAATTCACTCAAACCAAGGCTCTGATACCAACTTGAAACATCTATAAAAATCACAAGAAATTTAAACTTTTTAAAACAACCCCAAATCATAGAATGTTTACAAAACCATTGTTTTCAAAGTATTGTTCCATATCAGAGTATCCTATAGATCAAAAGTACATAAAACATAGGATATGTACGGACACGCCTTCGCTTTCCCACGATCATCAAAAGCGCCTGAAACAATAACTAAAAACAGTAAGACAAAGCTTAGTGAGTTCCCCCAAAGTACCACCACATACAACATATAAAACACAACATGCATAACCGAGCCTTTAGCCTGACTGGACCACCTCGCAGGGCCTACACACTATATGGACTGCTCTCGAGCCTTCGGCATGACTGGATCGCCTCGCAGGGCCTACAACCTATCCGGACCGCTCGTCGGGTCGTCGGCCTGAATGGACCGCCTCGCAGGGGCTACAGTCTATCCGGACCGCCCTGGGTATCTTGGCCTTCAGCACAAACCAGGACCGCCTCAACTCGACCAACCACAACATGTCGACATACACATTACAGATAAACATATAACCAGACATCAGACAATAGGCATTAGGGCCAACCCTAGGGGTGTTCAAAATGTTCCATCGCACAGGGGCCCGAATAAATAGGGCCCGAAAATCATCCTATTTACCTAGTGAGATTATATTATATATATTATCATTGACATCTAAATATAAAATCATTGTAGCGCAGTTGGTTAAGGGCGCGTCAATTTATATCCATCCACCCATGTTCGAGTCCTTTAGATTGCTTGTTTTTTCAAAATTTTATTTTGTAGTAATGTCTATATATATAAATTAATTAGAGCTTATTAAAACATCTACTATTGTTGACGAGTTGGTGATACTGCATAGGCTTTTATTGGCCCTTAACCATAGTTCGAATCCAACCACTTATTTGACCACTTTATTTTCATCTTTTGTTTAATGTTTCCACTTCAATATAGTATATAATATTTAGGAATTTTTTTATATAAATCTATTATTAAGAGGCATTTTTTTGTGTTTGCACAGGGCCTACGATAAGTCAGGGCCGACCCTAATAGGCATATTTATAGATCACTACGCATGCCAACATTCCATATACCAAGATACCTATCTAACAGATCACTATAGCATATCCACATCCTATATACCAGTATACAAATCTAACATATCACTACAACATAGCAACATACGGTAAACCAGGATATCAATCCAAAGGGTCGGCCTTGGTTCCTTCGACCCGTAAATACAGTAAGGAAAACTCACATCTACTAATGATAACTAAAACAACAGTCGCTCCATAGCGAACACTGCTCCTCACGCTAAAACAAAACCAGAAACAAACCCAATCAATACCTAGGGGTTAACCCAAACCCATGGTCTAGTCCATTCCCCATCATGATGAGGGCAAAATACCATTTTGCCCTTTATATACAAGCCCAACTAAACTAAGCCCAAAACCCCTAATGGCCCAAGGCCCAAAATCGATCCATTGGGCTTTTGTTGAGAACGCCTGGTGTTCCAACCTATGACGCCTGGCGTCCGAGCGTTGGGCATTTCCATGCAAACGCATGGCGTTTGCTCGCTGATTACCAACTTCCGAAATAATGTCTTAATGGCTTAAGATCTCATCTCCAAACTTCAGATCCAATCATAATGGAACGTCTAAAGCCATAAAGTTGCAAACTTTATGGCCATGCATGGCTACAATGAGCCTGACACCAAGATCCTAACTCAAAATCAACTATAAGGCTCCAAAACTCTTGCATGGAAGATTATGAAGACCCAAGATTGCATTTTTATGATTCCAGACTCACTATTATGCTTGAAAGGACAGTCCAAACCCGTGGAGCATTCCAAACTCACAAAGATCAAGTCTTTGGGACCACAAAGAACATAAATTATCCCTAAATCAAGATCTAACAAAAGAGACATCAAGATCTAAACTTTATACATCAAAATCATGCTCCAATATGTCAAGAGTCCAGATCCACAAGCTAGAGAGCAACCACAATACTCAAAAGATATTCCTTCTCTTATCAAGAACACTAAATGATATGAAAAAGATGGACCAAGGCTTCTAACTCTCATTTACACATAGGGTTTTCGAAATGATGATGGAGGCTGGAGTGGTAAAGGGTTTTGAGGCCATAATTTTCTTTAAATAGGGTGCAAACCCTAAAAATTAGGGTTTGGTCTATGCGTCTAAACATCGGGCGTCCATCATAGAACACCTGGCGTTTAAACGCCTAGCGTTCTATGCCAAACGCCTGACGTTTGGACGAAAGACCTTATCATCGGGATGTTACAAAGGCACTTGGAATGCTAGTTCCTATCTTGTATAAAATGATTTCTTAAGCCTTTAAGTGACTATCTCAAATAATCACTAAAGGAGAAACACTTTAAATCATTAATACTTACAAGTAGTCTTCAAAAGAAAAACAAGAGAGAGAGAGAGAGAAAGATAGATATAGATACAATTTTAGAGAGATAAAACAAAAGAGAAAAAGACTTGTCCTTTTGCGTTAACCACTCCTATTTATATAGTCTTATGCAAGTCATAAGCTACACAATATAATAATATAAAGTAATAACTAAACTTCAGAAGTGCGGGGAACAAAAAGATGGAAGGGATGTTGAGAAACAACCTCTCATGTTTCTAGACAATTTATGTACATTAGATAAAGGGAGAAAAAGACAAATTATTATCTAGTTACTCTAACTAAATAAAGGTAACTTAGTAGTAAGCCTAAAGTTAACCAAAGTGTCCAAAACTTTGTACACGGCTTATTAAATCATACTATATGATATAATAACTAGTTTTATTCTCTTTAATTATTATTTTGACAAAAACAATAATTATTCCTTAATTAAATACAATATTAGATTATTTATTAACAATAGATTATTTATTAATAATAAATAACAGTTTGACTCAATCGAGAGCGCGAAATAAGGCTAAACCAAATCTTTTGAAATCTATCAATCTATCAATCCTTATCCATACTCAAATAATGCTAAGATACGGGCCCTTCCCACACTTAGCTACTAATCAACACACATAACATATAATCATACATACGGGCCGACATTGGTGCGTTCGACCCGTTCCTACAGGAGGAAACTCACCTCACTAGCTAACTGCATAATCCCGCGAATAAACCTCTTACTGCTAGCCGGCAGATCCCCGAACTGCTGATCTCTCGACTTCCCGAGTTATCATTACCAACATAATACTTAGTCAAAATCCCATTGTCCCTTAGATATCATTCCTTTCTCAAGGTCCCTTCACATGTCAAACTTGGTCAAAGTCAACACCCCAAGTTGACTCAACTCGTCGAGTCATCCCCCTGACTCGTCGAGTTCCCTTACTACTCATATTTGTAACAAAATGAGTCAACTCGTCGAGTCCTACCTTGTACAAAATCGGGACAAACCGACTCAACTCGTCGAGTTCCTCTTTGGACTCGAAGAGTTCCTCAGTCTGTTTGGGCCATCTTAATGGATTAAGCCCCTATTCTTCATATCCAAGCTTCATACTTCTCATACATATTACAAATGTCCTTTTGAGGGTAAAGTTGCCAACTTTACCCATTATCACCCTTACATGATGGGTTTAGCTCAAACTCTAATTCTTTAAGACCTAGATCTTGGTCCCAACACCATCTATACTCTAAACCAAGGAATATAAACTAAGATCTGGACTCTAGAAACTACAAAACAAATCAAGCTTCCACCTTTTTCCTTCATGCATGGCCTTTTGGAGCTTAAAATGCCAAAATAACATTCCAAAGCTTGCATGGGGCTTCAATGGCCATAAATTTTGCACCTTTATTCCATGAGAGACCTTCTAGGTTCTAGATCTGAAGGTATACTCACTTTGGACGTCCATTTCCCAAGGAACATGCTACTTGAACCAAAAACCCAATAAAATGAAGAAGAAGAAGAGGTCTAAGAGGTTACTAAGCAAGTTTGAGACTTGCTTACCATAAAATGAGGAGGATGGAACGAAGTTGTTGGATCTATAATCTCCTCCTTGAGTCCTTAAGCCTCTCCTTCTCCCACAAGCTTCAACACACAAGATTTCTCTCAAAAATGGCTCACAAGCATTAGGGTTTCGAGATCTAGGGTTTGGACAATGGAGGTTGCAATTGAGGCCAAACCCTAAGTCATAAAGTGTTTAAATAGGGTGCAAAATCCCGGATATAGGGTTTCCCAAACCCATTCCAACTCGTCGAGTAGATCCCCTCCAACTCATCGAGTTGGTCTTCCAAAAACACACGTGACAGCGTGTCTACTCGTCGAGTTCTCACCCTTGAACTCGACGAGTTGCCTTCTTGTTTGGAGGTTTTCTTTCCTTAATTGGCCTTCTGGTTTCCGGGTGTTACAACTCTCCCCCACTTAAACTGGACTTCGTCCTCGAAGTCTGCTACAGTCACCTACCCCGCAACATCTCACACGTCACACTTACAGCTTTCCTCCTACCTGCCCTGAACCAACTGAAGTTTCCCTTCGACACCGGCACTCGCCATCATGGAGGTACCACTATCATCCCGCGCAATTAATGGCCTTCCCAAGGCAACTGAACCCAACCATTGAAACCTTCCAAACCCGATGAAGGATAATCCTTACCGTCATATAGAGAACTACTTCTGTCTTTCCGAGATCTGAAACCTACAATGGTCTGTCTCCCCGATAGACCATCTATGCTCCAAAAACTACTATGCCAAAAGCTCATCGAATAATTGTTCAACCATAAACCATAAAACTTCTCACCCCGATTACCTCGATGCTACCATCAGAAACAAAATCCTTGCCCATAACCAGCTATAGAATACTCATACTTGACAAAAGGCTCAAATAATCCTTCGAGTAGCAGATCCATCCCTGAAACGGTTAGACTCAAACGAGATCTGCGCAACAGGGTCAATTCACCTACTATGAGATTATTTAATCCAACTGTAAGTGACTTATCATCTTCGATCAACAACCACTCCTCGTACAAGAATCCTCACATTACTACTTCTACCTGAACATCATGCTATCTCTTGTCCGCTTTCTTATCGAAACTGCTCTCTCCACATTGCCACTATTTGCTCTATAAATCTTGGAATCCCCCTATATCTCGACCCCACGGTCTCTGCCAGGTCCCACCTGCCTTGCTACGATCGCACGGGCCTTGCCCACGGGTCTCACCCAAACCATACTACAGAGTGGCCTTGCCCCCGGGTGTCACCTATCTAGGGCTACGCAGGTACAACTCCACGTTGAATCCTATCTACCTATCCTTTCCTAATCCTCATCACGCTAACTAGGAGATACGGGTCGCGCCCACACTCCGCTGACTAGGAGATACGGGCCCCCGCCCACACTCCACTAACTGGAAGATACAATCCCCCGCCCACACTCCGCTATATGGCTGCTAATGAATGTTGTAGCTATCCCGTAGTTTTACAACATTTCCCACGCTGTCTGGCTGCTAGTGAATGCTACGGCTATCCCGCAGTCATACAACACTTTCCACGCTGTCTGGCTGCTATTGAATGCTAAAGCTATCCCATGGTCTTACAACACTTTCCACGTTGTCTGGCTGCTGGTGAATGCTACGACTATCCCGCAGTCTTACGACACTTTTCCACGTCGAGCATGCACACGACCTTACACTCTGGCTGAACTCGCGTCCTGAAGGGAATTTCCTCAACCTGGTCCCCAAAGCCAACTATCATCCACCAAAAAGACGCGAACCCTATGTTGGGAAGTTTCCAAAACTCCCAACTCACATACTCCTCAATCCAATCAGCCACTTGGGCCACCTTCCTTCCTGACGAGAATGCAAACTCCTCCTAATTTCATACTTCCTTCTGTTCCTGAACCCCTGGAGAATTCTCCCCCACTTTTATTTGACTAAAATCTTACAGCACACAAGACTGGAAGGACTCCCAATCCTTCTTACCATCCAATGATCAATATGTTGGAGACCAACGCTTACCACTATTAGTGTTCTCAAAACTAACAAACACTAAAGTAGTACAACTCTTAAAAACTAACGGAACACCTCCCGAGTTTCAATCACACTTGTTACAGCTACCACATCCTGGGAACGCACTATATAAGGAGACGACCTCACACTACTACCCTAAGACTCATGGTATGCAGATGGCATATAACCCGAACATAAGCAGGAAGTATAACTCCAAGGTACAATTTCTCGTATAAATTCAAGACCATAGCAATAAAACCATAAATAATAACTGATAGGAACGTAAAAGATACACACCTGTAGCATCGGAAGCTGCTCGTGCCTCCTCTGTAGTCAAATGGAAAGCCCTGCTCCTCGCCGCAGGCGCCTCTGCCCGGTCCTGACGGCTATTGGTGATCCTCGATGTTGCAGGGGCAGATGCCATCCCCTGTCCCACTGCAGCCAAACTCGGACATTGCGCCTTCTTGTGGCCCCAATGACTGCAATGAAAGCAGATTAGGTCTGATCCTTGGGTGGCCGCACTTGAAGCAACCAGAATCACCACCACTACCGCTCCTACATACACCCTCATGTGCCCTACCGCACTTGCCACAGAGACTACGGTCCTGATGACCTTTCGATCTAGAATCTGATACCTTGGGCCTCTTTCCCGACCCTGCAGATGTCTGCACCTCCTCTGGTTTCCTCTTCCTCTCTGCCTTTAAGTCGATCTCCCTATCCCTAGCTTGAGCGATCATATCCTCCAGCATCTTGCAGCTAGACCAACTCACAAACTGTCTAATGTCGCTCCTCAGCATCTTATGGTATCGAGCCTTCTTCATCTCCTCATCCGCCACATATTGTGAAACAAGAAAGGGCCTCTCCCTGAAATTGGCGGTGATCTCCGCCACCGTCTCCGTAGTCTGCTGGAGATCCTGAAACTCTTGTGCTAACTGTTGCACCTCAATCAATGGTGCAAACTCGGCCATGAACCTGGCCGAGAAGTCACTCCATGTCATCGTGTCCAACGCAGCATCATCACCAATGGCATGTCCGACCTCCTCCCACCAATCACATGCTATGTCATTCAAAAGACAGGAGGCGAGTCAGACCTTGTCCCCCTTAGGACACTGGCTAGTACGAAAAGTGTTGGCGACATCTGCCAACTACCGACTGCTAGCAATGGGGTCCTTAGCCCCATAATATTCTGGAGCTCCAAAGGCTCTGAAATCCCTCAATGTCAACGTGTGCGCCCCCATCATGGCCGCCATCTTGGTGTGGAATGCACCCAACCAATCGTCTAAAATCTCCAAAATGCCCTCCTTGACCGGACCGAAGATCACAGGAGTCTGGTCCATAATACTGCGCGTAATCTCAGATGATATAAACTCTCTCATCTGCTCATCCAGCTGCCCAGCACCAGAGCCCGAGCCTGATCCCTCACCGGCACCTGAACTGCCAACTCGTCTAGTGCGTAACGTCACCATACTGAAAATACACCATAACAAACATCAGAATACTCATCATAGCTAGAGGGATCACACACATGCTACAAGTTTTCTAGTTTTTATCACAACCCTCCTTGACTCGAGTACGGATCCTCTGCTTTCAGTAGTACGGGCCCATACTACCTTCCACATCTATCCGTACTTTCCTCAAGAACTGCCTTGACTCCACTAAGTCCCTTTCACTTCTACTGCTCCCAGCACTAATCTCATCCTAGGCTTGCCCTAGGGTAATCACCAACCCACTCTCCACCATCAGCTGCATAAGAAGTCCCTGCTATATCTCCTTAACTAGCTCGCGAATACCATTACATATCACTAAGACCAGATAATTTTTCGAATGAGAGGTTCTACCCCTACAACGGTTAGACTCAAACGAGAGCTGCGAAATAAGGCTAAACATAACCTTCTGAAATTATTTAGTCCTCGCAATATGTAACTTAACGTATTTGTTTACTAGTTAGTTAAAAATAGCTAGAACTCCTAGAAGCACAAAGCAAGCAGCATTCGAGCATTGAGTAACCATAACCAAGCATATCCTAATCAGGCCATCATATCACCGACTAATCTGTACTAGCATGAAATTCATAAAGCTCATACACATATAACAGGCACATAAGGCATCCTTCCTAGATCCTTAGCCCTAATCTAGCATGCAGTTCTCATAAACATATCATAACATGACTTTTATGGGTAATTTGGGAGTACTTACTTGAGGTCGGTTGATTCCATGCACCACACCCTTTTCTCTTTTCAAAATTCTTTTCTCTTTTCAAAATTCTTTTCTCTTTTCAAAGTTATTTTATAAAAATGATTTCTTTTTGAAAATTTTCATACCAAGTCCTCAGTTTGAGTTCAAATACACCCGAGAGTGAGCCTGAATCCCTCAAACCAAGGCTCTGATACCAACTTGAAACATCCCAAAAATACGGTCCATAAATTTCATTTTAAATCATTAATAAAACCACAGTTAACAATTCATCAAATAAAATCATAAGTCATGTATCTCAAAATATCATAAACATCTGTCAAAACATATCAGAGTAAAACATCCCAGGCTAAACAACGGTGTGTGCACTACAGTCATCCTGAGCTCTTCCCCTTGCTACCGGAAGTACCTGAAACCAAATCTGAAAACTGTAAGCACGAAGCTTAGAGAGTTTCCCTAAGTTACCACATACCATACACATAATCACATAGACTGGGCCCCGCCCCTTCCTCGGGCCCACCCCGACATCGGACAGAGTCCGGCATCAGGCCCTGCCTGGCATCGAGCCCCGCTCGGTATACAGATCTGTTTCTCTAGGGCCCGCCTGTCACTGGGCATCGCCCACTATACACATACAACAATATCACATAATCATGCTAGTACATAAAAATGATACACAATACTATCTACTCCAGTACTAAGGCCCCGCCCCTACTCTGCTAATAATGAGATATGGAACCCCGTTCACACTCAGCTAGTGATGAGATACGGCCCCCCGCCCACACTCATCTCCCTATCAGACACATACAAGTATCACGCAGACAATAAGTATAACTAACATGCATACATTACCCGGGTACCACGCGACATCGAACCATAGTCCGGAAACATACATATAAACATTCCTCGGGTACCACTTGGCATATATAAATCTATCAATCTTTATCCATACTTAAATAATGCTAAGATGCTGGCCCTGCCCACACTTAGCTACTAATCAACACACATAACATATAATCATACATACAGGCCGAAATTGGTGCCTTCGATCCATTCCTACAGGAGGAAACCCACCTCACTAGCTGACTGCAGAATCCCGCGAATCAACCTCTCGCTGCTAGCCGACAGATCCCCGAACTGCTGATCTCTATACTTCCCGATCTATCATTACCAACATAATACTTAGTCAAAATCACATAGTCCGTTAGATATCATTCCTTTCTCAAGATCCCTTCACAGATCAAACTTGGTCAAATTCAAAGCCCAGTCAAAGTCAAAGTCAACACCTCGAGTTGGCTCAGCTCGTCGAGTCATCCCCCTGACCCGCCAAGTTCCCTTGTTACTCATAGTCGTGACAAAACGAGTCAACTCGTCGAGTCCCTCCTTAGACTCGCTGAGTCCTACCTTGTACAGAATCGGGACAAATCGACTCAACTCGTCGAGTTCCTTTATGGACTTGACAAGTTCCTCAGTCTGTTTGGGCCATCTTATTGGATTAAGCCCATATTCTTCATATCCAAGCTTCATACTTCTCATACATATTGCAAATGTCCTTTTGAGGGTAAAGTTTCCAACTTTACCCGTTATCACCCTTACATGATTGGTTTAGCTCAAACCTTAATTCTTTAAGACCTAGATCTTGGTCCCAACACCATATATACTCTAAACCAAGGCATATAAACTGAGATATGGACTCTAGACACTATAAAACACGTAAAGCTTCCACCTTTTTCCTTCATGCATGGCCTTTTGGAGCTTAAAAGGCCAAAATAACATTCCAAAGCTTGCATGGGGCTTCAATGGCCATAAAGTTTGCACATTTATGCCATGAGAGCCCTTCTTGGTTCTAGATCTGAAGGTATACTCACTTTGGACGTCCATTTCCCAAGGAACATGCTACTTGAACCAAAAACCCAATAAAATGAAGAAGAAGAAGAGGTCTAAGAGGTTACTAAGCAAGTTTGAGACTTGCTTACCATAAAATGATGAGGATGGAACGAAGTTGTTAGATCTATAATCTCCTCCTTGAGTCCTTAAGCCTCTCCTTCTTCCACAAGCTTCAACACACAAGATTTCTCTCAAAAATGGCTCACAAGCATTAGGGTTTCGAGATCTAGGGTTTGGACAATGGAGGTTGCAATTGAGGCCAAACCCTAAGTCATAAAGTGTTTAAATAGGGTGCAAAATCCCGGATATAGGGTTTCCCAAACCCAATCCAACTCGTCGAGTAGATCCCCTCCAACTCGTCGAGTTGGTCTTTCAAAAATACGCGTGACAGCGTTTCTACTCGTCGAGTTCTCACCCTTGAACTCGACGAGTTGCCTTATTGTTTGGAGGTTTTCTTCCCTTAATTGGCCTTCTGGTTTCCGGGTGTTACAAATTCATATGTGATTCACTTGTGATTTACATGTGAATCACTACACATGTAACACCGTAAATTTTCAAATAAATTTTATAATTCTCATAACACATATCACAAAAATATCATGTATTTAATTTATAAAAACACAAATCCAGAATTGATTGATTAATAATCCAGGATCCTCAAAACATAACTCTTTCTCTGGTGTACAATCTAGCCGATGCCCTCCCGGGATCCTGAGAAAACCTGAAACACATAACACATAACACGGTAAGCACGAAGCTTAGTGAGTTCCCCAAAATACCATATTTAATACATTAGCCACTTGAGGGTATAACTCTGTAAGACCCTCCGGTCAATGTGTCTCAGTGGGACCCTCCAGTCCCACTACTCTGTGGACCTTCCGGTCCTAACTCTGTGGACCCTCCGGTCCTAACTCTGTAAGCTCTGAGTAATACACAGCATAAATCACAAAGAAATAATGCAAGATATCACAATACACAGATAAGCACAAAAGACATCTCAGTCACACACAAATACCACTCATGGTATAGTGAGAAGACTCACCTCGAGGCACGCAAGCAATTATCCATGTACTCGAATCTCGAACTAGCCACCGCCTAACACATAAGGTAAATATTCTCTAATTAATACTCGATTCTCCACTCTAAGTGAACCAAAGGTTACTCTTTCTCTCTCTAACTCCGGAAGTGGGTAAAAGACTATTTTACCCTTCAATGGTCTCCATTACTCAGGTTTTACCAACTAGAAGTCAAACTCAAGTCAACAATCATTGTTTGAACCGACTCGTCGAGTGCACTCATGCAACTCGTCGAGTCCCCTCTTTTCCTCAGAAGTCTCAAGAAAGTCCAGCTCAGCTCGTCGAGTTGACCCCCAACTCGCCGAGTTATCGCATGATCAAACTCATCAGGACAAACCCTAACCGACTCGTCGAGTCAGGCCATGGACTCGGCGAGTCCCTTCAGTCTGTTTTCTCATTCAGTCGTTTTAAGGCAGATCTACTACCCTAAACTCTAGATCTAGCCTCCCAAAGCTCGACTGTCACGTAAAGCTTCGATCTTTACGTTCGTGCATGGCATACTTGCTCCATAATGCCAATACAAGTTCTAACAAGGTTACATGCTCAAGGTCTTGTCTCTAACTCAATAAAGTTCGGGCCTTTGGGCTCACAAAGCCTCCTACAACTCAGATCTGAGGTTTCAACCTCAATCATGCTCAAAGATCACAATGACACCAAAAAGAATGGGAGAAACCCTAGAAACTCCCTAAACCAAAATCTTCATAAGGAAATGACCAAGTTAGTATCTTTTTACCTCCAACTGAAGTAAAACTCTGAAAAACCTCTAGATCCAAAGCCTCCTCTTGAACCAAGCTTTGATGCTCTCCACTTCTCCTTCAACAATGCACTAAAATCCACAAGATTAGCCTCTTTCTCACTCTCTAGCTCAAATGGATGATTAGGGTTTCTCTCAAGGAAGTAGGGTGACTGGTGAGGCGCAAATGGGGCTACAAGTTCCCTTATATAGGCCCCAACCCCGGGAAATTAGGGTTTCTCTGCCCAACACCTACTTGGCGAGCCGGCTCTCTGACTCGTCGAGTCCATTCATTAATCCCACGTGGACACTCGACTCTACTCGACGAGTTGGACTCACAACTCATCGAGTCACTCCATAAACCTCAGATTAATCACACAATAATATACCTCAAAGTCCGGATGTTACAACACACTTATAGTCTTGCTTCAAATTAATTACTAAAATATTATGCCAATTCACACAAATTACATATGATTCATATGTAAATTACATGTGATTTACATGTGAATTACATGTGATTTAAATGTAAATCACATGTAATTCATATGCGATTCACTTGTGATTTACTTGAAAATCTTAAAAAATGATTTTTTACAGCAGCCACACTTTTATCCATTTTTTCGTTTCTTTATGACAAAAATGTATTTCATGCCTAAAAGTTAGATGGTTTAATTATCCAAGTCAACCATTTTAACTTATAATATTTGGTCAAAATAGTTAAATAGTAAAAACGTTTGTAGTTTTTATGGTTTTAATTGAAAAATAAAGTACAAGTGGTTAAATATAATGGAACTTAGTTCAATACGCTGGAATATATTGATGCTTATGAGCCATTATAATGTAGTAATTTACTATGTAAATGTAATGTGGAGTTCCAGAATGAAGATTTATATCTATTAATAAACTTGATGTGAAGCTAGTCTTACCACCCCAACATAATCTTGCAACCCCAATTTTAGAGACACCCTTCTCTCTGTGAGTCTGAATAACCGATTTGGCAAGTGATACTGCTTCCACCTATAAAAAAAAGGAATGTTATTTAACATTGGAAATCTAGAATTGAAACCATACCGTTAATCTATTCATGGTGTTTTCTTTAAGGTTCAAATGTAACACCCCATTTCGAAAACAAACCCTAAACTTCGAGATGTAATTGATTATGATTTCTTTTGGCCCAAAATCGATAATGATTTAGCAGGGTGTTGACATCGGGGAGTTTAATGTCACAATTTTGGACATTGGTGGGGGGAGGGTTAAGTGTAATTTGCGGACTAGTATTGTAAAGAATTTCGGAAGGCAGGGGATGTTTGGTAAATTTTGGAGTTAATCTGAAAAAGATTTTGTGGAGGAGAGTAACACTCAAAAATCACCATAATTTTAAAATTTTCAAAACCAACCATGAATCAATATTGTTTACAAAAAGAGTCATTGTTTCAAAAGCATTATTTTAAATCAGAGTTTTTCCCAAGATCCGAAGACATAAAAACAGGAAGTTGTGTACGATCACGCATTCGCCTTCCCACGATCCTCGGAAGTACCTGAAACCATAAACTAAAACTGTAAGCCGAAGCTTAGTGAGTTCCCCAAAAGTACCACCACACAAACATATAATCAAACAGATAATGGGTCCACAACCTCCTGGTTGGATTACCCCTGGCCCACAACCTTTCGGTTGGAATGTCCCGACCCACAAACTTTCGGTTGGCTTGCTCGATACATAACGGGTCCACAACCTCCTCGTTGGAATACCCCCAGCCCACAACCTTTCAGTTGGAATGCTCCGGTGTGTTGACTGATAGCACAAAGCAGAATAGTCTCAACCCCACCATACCATGTTGACATATACATAACAAATAACATATATCCAGCAATAGATAATCATATAACTAGTCATTTTGGTCCCAAGTATAGAACTTTATGGTTCAAATCTGATTTATGGACTTAGAGTTGCCACTCTCTGTTCTAAATGAGTCCCTAAGACAGAAAGTTGCCATCTTGAATGCCTTATTGGGATCATGCTTGATTTAAAATCATTTTTATGGGAATGGAATGCTATTTTGGAGTTTGGGCTCACGAGGGCTATGAAAATTCACCAAGTCAGTGACTTTATGGATTAAGACATTGGAAAGGACTTGGATATGTGATTGTAGCTTCTGGATTAGAGTATTAAGCACTTAATGGGAATGTGACTCAACAGGGGAGTACGATGAGCGTACATACAGGTACGCCCCGCGTACGCACCATTTAGCTTGTACGCTTAGCGTACATAGGAGTACGCCCAAAGTACTCATCAGTTATGGGCTTGGTGTGTTTTGGGCCTCGGGTTGGGCCAAGTAATGGACTTTGGGTCTTTGGGTCTTAGTGGGCCATCAAAAGTTAGATGTTTTGGGCCAAGAATATATTTGGGCTTAGAGTAAGGCCCATTAGAGGGATTGGGCCCAACTTTGCAAATTGGGCCATTAGTGGGCCACTAGTGGGCTTGGGAAGCCTATCTAGTGTTGGGCCTTTTATATTATGGTTTTGGGCCTTAGATATGGACCAAGTTGGATTAGGGGTAAAATGATAATTTTATCCAAATGAGGATTATTGGTTTTGGTCTAAGTGTTATTTTGGTACTGATAGCTCGAGGAGCCGAAGGAGCAGCAGTTCGGGAATTGTCATTTAGCAGCCAGAGGTTTATCGGTGGGATTTCAGCAGTGCGAGGTGAGTCTCCTCATTGTGTGCATGGGTCTACGGCCACAATGTCGGCCCATTATGTTTGTGTATAGTAGGAAGACCCAGGGTTATTCCTAGGCATTTTTATGATATATGTTCCGGATTACGATCTGATGCCAGGCGAGGCCCGAGGTATGTTAGTATGCTGGAGGTCTTTGTGATTCTTGCGTGTGTCGGTAGTATGTTTCCGGACTAGGGTCCGATGCCGGGGTAAGCCCGAGGAATGTTATATGTTGCATAGTAGATTATACTTGTTATCTTTGTGATACATGTATGTGCCTGGTAGGGAGGTGAGTGTGGGCGAGGTTCCGTATCTCACCACTAGCTGAGTACGGACGGGGTTTCGTATCTCATTATTAGCAGAGCAGGGGCGGGGTCCGGGATAGGAGAGAGGCGAGTGTGGGCGGGGAGCCCGTATCTCACCATTAGCAGGAGCGTGGACGGGGTTCCATGATTCTTCAGTAGCAGGACAGGGGCGTGACCCAAGATAGGCGGGGCCTTAGAACAGGAATTCAGTAGTGTATGTTGCTTTATGTGATAATATGTTTATGTGATTGTATATGTATAGCGGGCGGGGCCCAGAGACAGGCGAGGCCTAATAGAAACAAATTTGTATACCGAGCGGGGCTTGATGCCAGGCGGGGCCCGATGCCGGAGCGAGTCCGATGCCGGGCAAGTCCCGATGCAGCGGGCGGGGGCCCAGTATGTGGTTATGTGTATGGTATGTGGTAGGTTGGGGAACTCACTAAGCTTCGTGCTTACGGTTTTCAGTTTTGGTTTTAGGTACTTCCGGTAGCGGAGGGAAGAGCTCGGGATGACTGCATCGCACACACCATGATGTTTAGCCTGGGATGTTTTACTCTGGTTTTTGATATGGAACTCTGATGACAATGTTTTGATGAAATGCTTTGATAACTTATGGTTTATTTAATTAATTAAAATGAAATTTTTGGTCTTTATTTTTGGGATGTTTCACACATTGTGGATATTCATGTTTTTTGGTACTCTTTAAACATAGATTTGTATTGATGTAAAAAAATAAATATCGAAATTTCAATTCAGATTCACATTGTCAATCTGCTCAGGCTCACATTTGGATATTCATGTTTTTTGGTACTCTTTAAACATAGATTCGTATTGATGTAAAAAAAATTGAAATTTCAGTTCAGATTGACATTGTCAATCTGCTCAGGCTCACATTATGAATTTGCTCAGACTCACATTGTGAATCTGCTCAGATTTACATTGTGAATAATAGTAAGTCAGATTCACATTGTGAATTCTGAAAACTAAATTATATACAGTTCAGATTCACAATATGAATAAATCAATTTGTTGATTTTACAAAACTAATTTATGAGAAATCAAAACGTTAAAATATTATAAAATTACATGGAAATATACTTCAATTCGTATGTAACATTCACTATATTAATTTGTGAATGAGCACAGAGTTGAAATATTAAGTCAGATTCACATTGTGAACATGGACGGACGCAGGAATACATTGCAGGTGTTGCCGGGATGAATGGGTGTTGCCGGGATGAATAGGTGTTGCCGATACATGAAAAATAAGTAAAAAAAATCGAAAAATCGAAAATTTTTCTACTGCGACCAGAAAAGTTTGGGGTTGCCAGAACAAAAAATTGAGATTTTTTGAATAATTAGTCTTTTTTCTTTTATAAAAATAAAGCTAAATATTGAAAAAAAAAACAACAAAATGAAGTGCTTTTTTTTTTGAAAAAAAAATTATTATTTATATATCAACATTGATCTCTATGGAAAGGTGACGGAAAATGGTGAACATCAATATATTCAATTTCTTCTTCGATAAGAAACGTGCCCTAAAAAAATTTAAAAGAAAAAAAGAGATGAGTTTTTTGGTATAATCTGATATATGTGCGTCCAATGTACAAGTGTACATCTATTCCTAGGCCGTTAATCATTATTATTTTCAACATTTACGATTGGTTCTTTGGGTCATTGTTAATAATTGTTGTTTGTTGAAACTCAATATATATATATATATATATATATATATATATATATATATATATATATATATATATATATATATATATAGGGCTAGGTTAATATGTTTCTTATATTTATTGTGTGCTAGAATGCAACAATAACAATTTTGTAAAATTAAATAATTATTTAATTAAATAAAGATAGATATTAAATGATTTCCATAATTGTGTGTATATTAAATAATATCCATAATTATAATTCTCCTTTTATTGAAACTAATTAAATTCGTCATTAATGTCAGCAATAACATTCTTTTTTAATGAATTCGCATCTAGGTTTTTATGTATGGATTCGTGTTTTGTTTCAGGACACACTCACTTAAAATACAATAAAGTTGTATGGAATATGAAGAACGAGAGTTATTCTACTAGAATACACTCTCATTCTGTTAGAATACAATGTCATTCTTTTAGATACGAATTGATTCTGAAAGAATATTATTGCTGACATTAATGACGAATTTAATTAGTTTTCATAAAAAAAAGAATTATAATTATGAATATCATTTAATATCTATCTTTATTTGATTAAATAATAATTTAATTTTTACTAAATTCTTATTGGTGCTTTCTAGCACACAATAGATGTGAGAAACATTTGAACCTACATCTCTCTCTCTCTCTCTTTCTCTATCTATCTATCTATCTATCTATATATATATATATATATATATATATATATATATATATATATAAACATGATCATGTGATGACTCTTTTTTCGGTGAGAACTCGTGATGACACTTTAAAAAAATTGAAAAAAATAAAAAAAAATACAAATCATAAAATCAAGCATAGTAATATATCAGAGAGAAAAAAAAATTGGAAATTTTTTTTGGATCATTAAAATTGAATCATAGATCATTTTTATGATCCATGATTCAATTTTAATGATCAAATTTGTTTTTTTCCAATTTTTTTTCTCTCCAATATAGTACTAGATCGATTTTATGATTTATATTTTTAATTTTTTTTTCATTATATATATACACACACACGTCCAAAATGCGTCTAACGATTGTCGCTACTAAAATTATTAACATTATTAGATATTTAAATTAACATGTTAGCTATATCTTTAAATAATTATGTGATAATGTTTTTAAAATTTTTGATCATTTAACACATTTTGTTTATGATACAGGCTAAACACAAAGGGTGAGGTCAAGTTATCTTAAAAACATTATTATTTCATAATTTTATAAATATGTACGGTATCGTATTAAATATAGTTATAAAAGTTATATTATAATAATAACATATTAATTTTATTACAAGTTAAAAAAGCTAATATATATTATAATAATTTTATAAAGATGTTTACTTACCATCAAATGAAGGACTATCAAACGAGGCAAATGTTATAAATATATATAACAAGATTAATATTGTAAACAAAATAAACAATTATCGCAATGATATCTCACACGAAAAACAAGTATCACGATTAAAAGAATTAAAGTAAAGTATTTTCGTGATGGATTTCGTTTAGTTGACATACATTATTTTATGTTTGTTTCTTGAACAAAATTCAATTTATATTAATTTAATATTCTATATTAATGAAAGCTCAGTTGTTTTCGTTATCTATTTCAAATTTCGACATGACAATTCTGCCAACTAGGAGTTTCTGTTTTCCAATAGCTTTGTTATAATGTCTCTATAATTTTCAAGAAATAAAAGAAGTGATATAGATATTATCATTATGTGATTTATGATCCTTTTATGATTTTTTTACGGCAAAGCATTCTAGAATAAAGTAAAAGGCCGACTTGCCACATGTATGACACATTACACACATAACAAAACTAATTAATGAAAACAGTGTCTTGGTATATTTTTGTAAACGATTTATTTATTTATTGAATGATTAAAACATTAAACTAACAACTTAGGCATTAATTGACATTTCTTATATAATTTAATGATTATATCAAAAGATGCAGATAATACCCACTGCATCTTTTATAATTAATTGGCATTTCTTATACGTAAAATGAGAATAATGTTGTAAACTAGATAAATAACTATCACAACGTTGTAGCAAACGAAAAACAAGTAATACGATTAGAAATATATATTGAAATCTTTTACGATAGGCTTCTTTTCATTTGAGTATTATATTCACTTTTTATTTATTGAACGAACTTTTATTTAGGTGCTAAAATATTCTATATTAATAAATATTCGACTGTTAGATAGAAATTTACATATATCATGTTATAATTTTCTTTTGTTTAAATTTTGGTGTTTTTAACAAGGGTATTGACTCCCTTCCATCCCTCTCAACTCTCGTACTATATAGATATCACATCATGTTTTATTTTTCTCTAATTTCCTGTCATATAAAGGGGGTGTTTGGGATTGCGTTTGAAAATTGCTTATTGGCTTATTGGCTTTTTGAAAAGCTAATAAGTTAAAAAAAGTGTTTGGCAAACTCAAAAACATTTTTCAGAATAAGCATGTAAAACGTGGCTTTTTGAAACTGCATAGGGCTTTTCAACCAAAATAATTTCAAAAAGCACTTTTTAAGCAAAACACTTTTTAACTTATTGACTTATTGGTTTTTTCACTATAAAAGTTTATCCAAACACTTTTTAAAAAACTCATTTTACCACTACTATAAGCAAATAAGCACTTCTATCTAAAAACACTTTTAGAGTTCAAAAAGCACTCCCAAACACCCCCAAACAATTGAAAATGTAACCCACACATTCCAAACCTTTTAGTTCAAATATGAATGCATGACGTACAATTTATGAAGAAAAAAAAAAGTAAACACCAGCCTGGAGAACCCGCATCGTCTTAATTTTGGGCGGTACCAAGAAAGTTGGGACGATAAAACCTAGGGGTGAGCAAACCCAAACCAAGAAACCGAGAAACCGACGAAACCAAAACCGAAGCAAAACTGACAGTTAGGGTTTGGATTTTTTAAAAACTGAAAAATCGGGTTCGGTTTCGGTTTTTACCCAGAAACCGACCCATCTAACCCGAGAAACCGACTCATACTTAAAACCGACAAACCGCCCCAAGAAACCGACCATCCAACCCGAGAAACCGACCCATACTTGATTGTTTTTTGGTTTTAATAGACTATTTCGGGCTTTGGTTGTAACTTGTAATAGACTATTTGTTGTAAGACTCATGTTTTTTGAAGAATTTAACTTAAATTTGGTGTTTTTAAAAATATTTAACTTGTTGCTTCATTTATGGAAAATGGGTTAAAACCCAAAACCCATGGGTTTAAACCCAGAACCCGTGAATGTATGGGTTGACCCAATAAACCGAAAAACGGCCCAAACCGACCTCAAAACCCGAGAAACCGAATTGACCAGAAACCGATCCTATTGGGTTCTGAAAACCAGAAACCGACCATTTATGGGTTGGGTTGGGTTTGGGTCCAAAACCGACTCAAACCGACCCATACACAGCCTAAAACCGCAGGTACTGGCATTACCAATTTGCAACCTGAAAGTCATCACACTCCGTTATGTCAATCCTCAATTATGCTACTTTCATATGGGAAATAAAGTAGTCAAAGAGATATATATTTTTTCTCATATAATGACACCGAGACATTTACTCACATGGTAAGATAATTTTATTTAATGGAAACAAATTATATATATATATATATATATATATATATATATATATATATATATATATATATATATATATATATATATATATATATATATATATCTTATATCTTATACTATATATAAAACATATTAGTCATATTTTGAATTTTAAGAGTATAAGATACAAAGCTTTTTGTACAAATCAATTATACATAACAAAACCATTAATACTAACCAAAATTTTGAAGACTTGATTTAAAGAAGGTTATTAAAAAATTAATTTGGAGCAAAATAAAAATTTTAAAATATTAAATTCATCAATATAAGTTAATTTACATTTCTTAAACTAGATACAGATAATAATTAATTTACATCAAATTTATAAACATACAATATAAATATAAGTTCTAAACATAAATATTTTAATTAAAAGTGGTAATTTTTCTTATTACATAATAACTAATAACAAAATCTAATAATTATTTCCCGTAAGAAAACTATTCGACAAAAAAACTATTTATCGCTGTAACATCCCGACTCTCAGGTATAATGTGACATCCCCATTTTTCTTGGCCAGAAAAGACCGATTTTTGTTTATGCTTTATAAAAATCAGAGTATTTCTTTTAATTAAAATGTTGCGGAATTTGTTCCCAGTACAACATGATAAATACGTTATCAAAGCATTTCCGAAGAAATGTATTTTTATTCATTTTCAAAACATTGGGATGTCATCGTCAATACAGAAACATAAGCATAAACAGAACTTACATTTATTTACACTAGTGATCTACATCTCTTTTAAATCTCTCAGTGTAAAGTAGCTTCATATCGATACCTGTGATACAAATAAGCTTGAGTGGGTCAGGTTGGGAAACCTGGTGAGTACATAGGGTTTTCAACCCACAATAATATAATTATTATGTTTAAACATCAAACAATCAACCTAATTACCCATCCCCATTATCTTCTTAAGGATTTACCCTAAGAATCAGCTATTCCTCGTTCATTCATTCCTAAGGATCATCATAAGGAAATAGCACGAAGTCCAACGTTGCCACAGTTGACAAGCACAGCTGCTAATATTATCACTTAGGCGCAGCTACCAGAATTGTGACATTCTCTATGAGGCGCTTCTGCCGGTATTGTCTTTTAAATGGTACTGTCACGGTTATGATGTCCTCTATTAGGCGCAGGCGCGCAGCTGCCGATACTATCCTTAGAGTGTAGCTGCTAGGATGTTTAGAGTACCTCGTAGATCCAAAAACATCTACAAGTTATGGCGCATCTGCCAATGCTCATCTATAGGTTACTAGGTCCATTGCTGCCAATGTCCACCTATAGGGCACTATGTCCACACTACCAATGTTCCTCTATATCAGCTTTCGTCCCTCATCATTCATCTACCCATGTTATACCCAACATATTTGTAGATATAAAATACATATACAGTTTAAATCATTTAAAACATGTATAAAAATATTTCACACAGCATAGACAACAAGTATTCAGACAATATGCACACATAGCACGTAATTTAAATAAAATACTTCATATATGTGTGTAAGATGAAATTAACTATGCACTCACTTGTTAAGGTGGTGACTCGGAACTCGGACAACACTTCGTTATCTCAAAACAATTTTCCCTTGTCAAAACCTAGTATCAATACCACTAGGTTTAGTCTAACGTTAACCGCGACTAATTAATAGTCTAGCTATTATTATTATATAAGCGTTAAACAACACTCTATATAACTCATAATAATAGCCCAAATAATTATTTTAAGGACCTAATAACATTACTATAACTATTTAAAAGCTATATTAAAATTTTCAAAGGCGTAGCTCACTTACAATGGATTTTAAAGAAAATCGGGCTTCGCTTGGAGCAGCGTTTCCGAACCGAAAGACCCTTTTTCTCGGGACTCCGGGAGCCTCGGGGCTTCCTTCGGGTGCTAGGGGGTTTTCCTAGGGTTTAGGGGGGTTAGAGGGGTAGTGAGAGAAAGTAGAGAGAGAAAGAGTTGTGAAAATGTGTGAAAAACTCGGAACCCTTCGCAGCCTATTTATAGGCGCCTGGCTTCGGACTACGTTGCGCGTTCAGCAGCACTACGCTGGGCGTAGTTCGGATGAGGGTGCCAGGTGGATCCAGCTGTCTCGCACTTCAGACTCGGATGGATAAGAACCGAAGTACGCTGGGCGTACCCGGCCTCGGACGCTGGGCGTAATGGCGAGGCGACGTGTCGTTCCACGGATGCGAGGCCGTGGGGAGCAAGGGAAGGCTAGGATCGTGCCACGTCATCACAGTTTCGCAAATTGCACACTTAACTTCTAAAAATCATAACTCTCGCATACGAGCTCCGTTTTCGACGTTCTTTATGTCCACGCGTAGGCGGGAACGTACTCTACAACTTTCGTTTAGACTCCGTCGGTTAATTTTGACTTTATTTTAAAAGTTATATTTTTAACAGGCCGGGACATGATTGGTCCGTTAAAAATTCATAACTCCTTCATCCGACGTCCGTTTTTGTCTGTCTTTTTATCGTTACGCTACTATTAACGAGATATTCGATTCTTGTTTAGGTTGTGTCGGCTAAAAACCGCTCGATCTAATACTCGAACTTCGGGCTGTACACTGCTAAGCCGAAACTTCGAAAAATCATAACTTCCTCATACGAAGTCAGATTTGGGCGTTCTTTGTATGGACGCTCTCGGTTTAACGAACACTACGACTTTCGTTTAGATCGCTAAGGCTAAAAATCGCTTTATCGTAAATTCACTATTTACGCTTCCCGGTGCCGTGTCGGTTCCGTCGTGAAACTTCGACGGGTCATAACTTCTTCGTTATAACTCGGATTTCGGCGTTCTTTATATGTACGGAAACCTTGAGATATATTCTACAACTTGGTTAAGATTATTTATTCTAAATAAATCTTCTATCAAAAAGTCATTTTTGACGCTCGTTGTCTTTAAATTAACTAGCCCGGATCTACGGGCGTTACATATAAACTTTACAGCCTTGTATTCATTTTGAAAGGTCTACTCGACGAGTTGGATGCCCTGACTCGTCGAGTAGGAACGGACTTGGCCACGTGACTTAAGTGACCAACCCGATGAGTTGGAGGACACAACTCGACGACTTGGAGCTGGAGGATGAAACCCTAATTTCCAGAGTTTTGCACCCTATTTAAAGGGTCGTTAGCCTCCCTTACAGCCCCCCTTGAGCTCAGAAACCCTAAATCATGTTTACTCTCCATATTTGTGTGTTATTAAGCTTGGAAGGTGGATTTTGGTGAGAAGAGCTTGAAGTTCAAGGAGCTTGGAACAAGGAGAAGTTGTAGATCCGAATTCTACTCCATCATAGCATCACTTTTGTAACTCCCGTGTTTCGGGACTAAGCATTGGTAGGTGATGTAATAGTCTAGGTTAACTATTGTAACTCTTTTCGAAGTAATAAAGGTGAAATATCTGAGTATTATGTGAATTATGTGAATTTATGTGTTTTATACTTAATTATAAAGCTATAATTAATAAATAATAAAAAAATAAAAAAATAAGCATCAAAATTAAAGTGTGAGATAAGCCCGATATCTTTACATAAAGTTGTAGTGGTCGAAACAAGGATTCCGAGGATATAAAGAACGCCGAAATCCGAGTTATAACGAAGAAGTTATGACCCGTCGAAGTTTCGCGACGGAACCGGCTCGGCACCGGGAAGACGTAAATAGTGAATTTACGATAGAGAAATTTTTATACTTAGTGATCTAAACAAAAGTTGTAGTATACGTTAAACCGAGAACATACAAAAAAAGAACGCCCAAATCTGACTTCATATGAGGAAGTTATGAATTTTCTAAGATTTGGCATAGCAGTGCACGGCCCGAAACTCGAATTTTAGATCGAGCGGTTTTTGGCCTACGCGACCTAAATGAGAATTGAAGATCTCATTAATAGAAACTCAACGGTAAAAATACAGACGAAAAAGGAGTCTGTATGTAGAAGTTTTATGAATTTTATACGGACATTTAACAGTATAATCTTATTGTACTGTTAAATTTAAG
This sequence comes from Lactuca virosa, assembly GCF_052849685.1. NCBI lineage: Eukaryota > Viridiplantae > Streptophyta > Magnoliopsida > Asterales > Asteraceae > Lactuca > Lactuca virosa. The sequence goes on from NC_136430.1 coordinate 455,556,328, forward strand.
ATCGGTCGATAATTAGCCGAAGGAGTCTAAATGAAAGTTGTAGAACTTGTTTTTACCTATGTGTGGATATAAGAACGTCGAAAACGGAGCTCGTATGCGAGAGTTATGATTTTTCTAAGTCGGGAGGGTGCTGTGCGAGTTTTGGTGACGCGACACGATCACAGCCGTTGCTTCCTCCCCAAGGCTAGCCATCAGATGGTGACACGTGGCACATTACGCCCAATGTAATTTTGTGTACGCTCAGCGTAACCCTTAAAAACCCATTACGCTCAGCGTACTCGGCACTGGCAGCCTATAAATAGAGGCACAAATCTCCTATTTTCTTCACAACTCTCCACTCCTTTCCTCCCAAATACCCCAAAACCTTCAAGGTTTTTCCCTAGCACCTCCAAGGTGTTAGAAGCAAGTCCTGGAGCACCGGGAAGCTCTGAGAATAAGAGCTTTCGGCTCGGAAACGTGCTCAAAGCGAAGCCCGGTTTTCGAGAAAACCCGCTGTAAGTAAGCTACGCCTACGCTATTTTTTATATAGCTTCTAATTAATTATAGTAACATTATTAAGACCTTAAAATAATTATTTTGGCTATTATTATGAGTTATATAAGTGTCGTTATAATATCTTTTTAACCACTCGCGGTACGGGAAATCTGGTTTAAAGGGCCACATAGGGTTGTTGGATTTCAGAAGTGCTATATGCCAAAATGGTCCTGCCCTCCGGTGTTTTATGTCTGGCCCCTGTCACTATACTCAAGGGTCTAAGGCACCAAGGTCGGCCCTTTTGGATTGTTATCCTGATATGTTATGCTAGTATGAGCTGTTAGATTAGTATCCTGGTAGATAGGATGATATTATGTTGCTATGATCCGTTTGATCAGTATCATGATAGATAGGATGATGTTATGCTAGTATGATCGGTTATATCGGTTTGTTTGTCTATAGACTGTTATGTGATTATCTGATATATGTGCACATGTGTGATTGGTGGTTGAGGCTCATCTGCTTTGTGCGAGAGCCAACAGACATGGGCATTCCAACCCGATGGTTGTGGGCCGTGAGTATTCCATCCCGAGGATGATTGGACTCGTAGTTTGAGGGCATTCCAACCCGATGGTTGTGGGCTTGGGGTATTCCATCCCGAGGATGACTGGACCTATAGTATGTTGGCATTCCAACCCGATGGTTGAGGGCCCTGGGGTATTCCAACCCGATGGTTGATTGGACCCATAGTATGTTGTTTGTGCTTATGTATATGTTGATGTGTGTATGGGTATTTTGGGGGAACTCACTAAGCTTCGGGCTTACAATTGTTGATTTTGTTTCAGGTACTTCTGATGATCGTGGGAAAGCGAAGGCGTGATCATACACCTCCTACTGTGTATGATTTGATTTTGGGATACTTTGACACTGAACTATTTGGAAAACAAGTTTTGTAATAATCAGTGGTTTTGAAATGTTTTAAAAGTTTAAATTTGGCATGATTTTTATGGATGTTACAATCGCCGCTGTTTTACGCGGGCACACATCTAGGACCGAAAACCCTATCAAGGCCCATCAATAGGACTGAAATCTCTATGTTTTCGGCCCATTAGGACCGAAAACAGATCTTATATATATGTGTGTTTAACCGCAAACACAATTCATTTCTCATTTCCCAAACCGAAAACCATATATATATTATCAAATATCATGATTTAGTTTAAGTGTTATACTTATATTAGCCTACTTCAACATGGTTTTCCATATATATATATATATATATATATATATATATATATATATATATATATATATATATATATAGAGAGAGAGAGAGAGAGAGAGAGCTAGGTTCAAATGTTTCTAGCAAATATTGTGTGCCTAAATGCACCAATCACAATTTAGCAAATAATTAAATAATTTATTAAATGAATAAGGGTATTTTTGGGCTTTTGACACATTCAATTAATAGAATTATTTAATTAAATCCCTTTAATTAAGGAAACAAAATAATTAGGTTTAACCTAAAAAAATAGGAAACAAATTCTTCACGTTGCATCTATCACCGCCGATGCCGACTCAGGTAACGCTCTCTATTTTCTTACATCGTCTCTTGTTTTCTTGCCTCCCCCACCCTCTCGAATTTGTTCATGATGAGGCTTCGTTCCAGATTCCGTTTCTAAAGTATTACCAGTTAAGACAATTTTAATTTTTGATTTTTGTTAAAAAAAAGCGATGGAATTCAAAACCCTGAATTCTATCCACACTTTGTTTAAAGGGCTTCAGTCGTACATCACTAACCGTATACCCTCATCATCTTTCATTCACTACCATTAACTCATTGCCATCTCTTCTACTCTTTCGCTCTTTTCCCATTAATGTTGGTTGGAGTATTCAAAAGGTCCTTATCCAATTACCTTACCATTGTTGAAGACCCGAAGTCGTAGAATTCGTATTCCGTATCTCCAGTTCCCGACCACCAAGAAACTGTATTGGTAAGACTCTTGCTAATTTTTTTTTTTGAAGAAACTGAAGAAGCACACCACGTGTTCGATAAAATGCATAGTTGAAATCTAGGTATTTGTAACTGGAAAACAAAAGATTGTTTATGTGATGTACTAACTTGTGCTTAACTGTATAAATTATTTACCTCAATCCTGAAAATAGATTTTAATCCAATTGCTTTTTGATTTTGATTTTGGAACACAATCATCAGTTTTTTAACCAACAAATAAGTGTATATGTTTATGCATTCTATGTATCCTGCTATTTCAATTTCATAGTCTTTTTTCTATTTAGATTGTTAGGTTTTTTTAATGCATCTTAATGTCGATCATTCTGCTAGAATGGAATATCGAATTCTAATTTTTATCAGAATAGAATCTTGAATTCCTTGTCACCTTAAGCAGTGAATTACCGTAACTAATATTGGTTTCTATTCTTGTTATTGGTCTTGATTCTTATAGAATGACATCCTAAATAATGAAACATTACATTCTTTTAGAATAATATACATTGCAAGTTTATGGATGATTGTTAATGTTGGTTTGTAGAAGTTGTAGTTATATTCTATTTGAATGTATATCACATTCTATTAGAATTTATTGTTTTATTCTATTTAATGCGCTAAAAAATTTAATATTTGAAAGTTGATTATGTTTTCCTTGTGAAGTTAGGTTTTGAAGAGGTTGCCATTAATGTGGAAAATGAAGAAAACATGGAGAATGATATTATATTCTAATAGAATGTATTCTGTCATAATTTATAAATTGTTTCTTAACAATAATATTCTTTCGGAATAGAGTAGTGTTTTTGTTAGATTTTGATGTTTTTTTTTTCCTTTTTAACAATTTTTAGTTTTAATCTTTAAGAATAAATGTAACCCTTAAACCATTATTAGTCATAATTTTTTTAGAATGATTGTAATAATTGTTTATAGTCTTTTTCTTTACTGATGAATGTAAATAATGATTCTTAAAAAATAAAATTTGTATTCTTTAGAAAATGTTATTATTGATAATATGTTGTATAATTTTTTAAGCATGTTTAATATAAAAAGTATCTTGAATAAAACAATATTCTGCAAGAATAAAACCTCATATATATTTACTAGTTTATTGTTGACTTTTTGTCATTCTCACAGAATAAAATCGGTTATTATTAAAAGTAATATTAAAATTTAATTAGAATTAATTTAAAAAATTTCAGATTTTTTAAAAATGAGGGAATTAATGATCCCTTAAAATCCAAAGATTTCCTTTTTTAAAATAGGTTAATTGACCAAAATACATTTTTGCTGAAATTTGTGTGATTATATGATACATGCTACCATATTGTAATATCATAGACCCTCAGATCATGATTGTTGATTCCATTCATCCGGTGGTCCAGATCTGTGCATTCTGACACACAATAGTTAGTAAAAACAAAATAACATAAGCATATATATATATATATATATATATATATATATATATATATATATATATATATATATATATATATATAAGTTAAATAAACATGCATTCTAGGCATTCGAAGTTCTTATTGTAGCAATGTTATGATGTGAATTCACTTGTACTTGGTTAAGATTTAGACTTTCATTTGAACAAATTTGACTTACATTGACTTGAAATAACAGGTTGTTACAACTTTGGATCATGTGATAAACAAAAATTACATGAGAGATTGTAATAAATGAACAAAATGCATGTTTTTTGATGAACCAAGGAATGAATAATTAGATGATACAAAAATAAGATGATTCATAAAAGATCTCTAGAAAACGGTTCAAAGATTATCTTTTTTGGAATTATTCTTTAAAATTGTCCGAAAAAATAATCATTTCTTGAGATTCGAAAAAAATTGAATGATCGAGACGTATTTTCAGTTAATTTTTTCTAACTCATATTATTTTTATATCATTTAATGATTCATTTACTTATATTGCCAAAAAACATGTAAATCGACCATTTCTCATGTTTATCAGAGAACTTGTTTGGATTAGATCAACTAGATGAAGTTTTACCTGAAGATCATATTTTGAGTAAAACGCTTTTGACAATTTTAAGATATTAGAGCATATTAATAATTTAATTATCAATCTAGATTAAACATGAATTGATGTCACATTACATCAAACAACATTGTATTTGAATAAAATTTGTAATCGAAAATGTCTTTTAATTTATAAATTTTGGTCTTTATTTTGTTTAATTATGATTTTTCAATTAATGTTAACAAATACCCCTCTTTTAACAAGTGAATGTATCATGTGAAAGTATGACAAAATAGTTAGTTTTGTATTTTAGTGGTTCAACCATGTTTACTCTATATTATCTCTTAGTATACTATAACGTTGATTTTTTTTTTTTTATCACTTTTATTTGTTGGTTTGACACCCAAACACCTTTTCATATGTTTTATTCTTGGTTTCTCTTGGAAGACTTTAACAGGGTGGTAGTATACTCGTAACTGAATGTTCTGGTGGTGGTGACGGTTGTGGAGGTGTGAGAAAAAAGAGGTGGTGGTGGTGCGTATTTATATTTGAATATTACATCTTCCGTCACGTCGGTATGCTAGAGCACATAAACGGAAATGAAAAATGTGTGCCCATATTCCTTATCGTGTTGTCAACGGTTTTTTCTTTCTCAAATGAAGTTGTCTTCCTCTTCAAGACTTGTATTTGATGTCACGTTTTAACAAAATATATCAGTCATATATGTATATAAAGATAAATAATAATAATAATAATAATAATAATAATATATAAAATTAGTAATTATATACAAAACTATCGCCTTAAGTCACGTCTTATAAACGACGGTTCGTAAAATCTTGAAATTCGATATTGCCGCCAAGTCATGTATAACGTTATTTAAAACATTAGACTTAAATGATAAAAGTTTTGTATAAGTGAGCAAGTGACAAATTGATTATCTATTTTTACATTGTTTATAATACGAAGTCAATAAAATTCAATTTGAATGTATGTGATCCGTGTTTAATGTATTTTGTTATTTCTTTTGACATATGATAAAAAGATAAAAATAAGGTAGAGAATGAATGACGTAATATACCATTTTTTTGTCAATGAAAATGAACAAATAATGATTGGCTAGCATTTGACGATGTCGAGTGGGTCGGTCGGAAAAGGGGTTGGTGACTGGATGCGATGGCGTGAGGTGGACGGTGGCCCCACCGTGGTCATTCTCTATACGACACTCTTCCCGTGGGTCCTCTTACCCTCCAGCCTAGTCGCTGCACATGTTTTTTAGTTTGTTAAAAACTTAAGATAGAGCATAGTAGTAGTCTTTTTCATTTTCAAAATCAGACTATTAATAATATACTTTATACAATAAGGTCACTAAAGCTAGAAGAAAATCTAAAAAAATATCAATCAACTATAAAACATCAACAAGAGCCATGTTGTTTATAGTTGTACATTTACATATGTTTTGTTTTAAATAACAATCATATTATTGTCTTGATTTTAAATTGGTCGATGCCCAAGATCTTACCAAGAGGCATAAGGGGAAAAGGCAAGTCAAGGATGACAAATACGCATACTTTTTCTTAAATTGTATCTCACATTGACCAAATATAACATATTTCTGATTTCCGTACTTGACAATGGATACTTTTACTTAAAACTCATGTCAAACCAAAAGATTTTTTTTAATAATAGGGTTAGAAATATAGTAAAATTTGATTTTCCAATATATATATATATAACCCGTGAAAACCACAGTTATAAAATTAATTAAACTTTTATAATAAAAATTTATAATTATTAATCAATTATTTTAAATAAGTCATTTTAAATAAATTATTAATTAAGAGATATATCAAATTTTAAGTTTATTATAACTTCAAATTTAACATATAATTAGAAAATGTAAATTTGAATTTTGAAATAAGTTGTCTAATATATCTACATGACACATGACATCATATTAATAAGGAGTTGTATTAGAGTGATCATTGGCAAAAGGAGATTAAAACTATTTATTTATTAGAATAGGGATATATATATATATATATATATATATATATATATATATATATATATATATATATTAGGTATGAAACACATATACTACACGAATTGATTAAAAAAAAGTTAAGTATCAAGATCTAAAAATTAAACATTTTTTAAAGTAAATTTTAAAATAAATACAAACGCAATAATGAATAAATAAGTAATTCAATCTATACGGTTTATAAAGTAATTCATATTCAAAAGTGATTACAAAAGGAGATAAAATTTGTACGCTAAAACCGAAGGAACTCACACCATCTGTTGAAGCAATTTATGATGAAGTCAAGTCACCATGTTAACGTCTAATAGTACAACAACTTAGCCCCAAGGAAATACTTAACCATTTATAAATCTAATAATAAAGCAACCACCAAGACCCGTGAATTTTTCTGAATTCACCGACACTCATCCAGAAACCATAAACATAGCTAAAAGCCTTCAAAACAGAGACGACGACAAATTGTTTATTTTTGAAACATGTCATATGATAGGGGTATTTTGTTATTGATTGGTTTTACCTTTCTTAGTGGCATTTGTTTCAATTCTTTTATAAGATATTTTATTTTATTTTATTTTTCATCTTCAAAAAATTATATTTTGGAAACATTCTAGCAAAAGGTGGTCACATAATTTACAAAAAACAATTGATGTCGTTTTTTCTTATGTAAACCCCATTTTGATTGAGTTCCTCACTACGATCCACCGAAACCTTTGCACTGAAAAGAACTTTTGTCATAAAAAAGGAAATTGACTTATTAAGGTAATTAAATTTTCAATTTGTACACATCTAGGTAACTATTTTTTTACACATGTAGGTAACGAACTTGTTGGAAGTGTTCACATATGACCATTATGATCGGCTGCAACTGGTTACATCCGGTCATAATGGTCATATGTGAACACTTTCAACAAGTTCGTTACCTAGATGTGTACAAAAAAAGAAGTTACCCAAATATGAACAAAGAAAAAGTAATTACCCTGATAAGTTAATTTGCATTTTTATTAAGGTAGTCGATCATAATGTTTGCAATATTAGATTTAGTTAAATTTGCATTTTTATTAAGGTAGTCGATCACATACTTTGCAGTCATCGGTGATTTAGTCGAGTCTGTTGACACAAAACACCTTCCAGTAATCTCATCTTCTTCATCCATCTCATCCAAAACATCTTTATCCTCTTCATCTTCCTCCACTTTCGCATACATTACCCCATGAGTTGGATTTCGCATTTCACCATCATCCGATCCAGAAGACCAGATCTGATAAGTTCCATCCTCCTTATAATTTCCTTTTGCAACTAATGAAAGGTTCTTTGTCTGTGAACGAATTTCTTCAAGCCTCTCCACGTAATAGGCTTCGTCTTTGACTCTCTCATTTTTCTCTACTTTCTTCTTAAGCATGCAATCTTTAGCCAAATGATTCGACCCATTGTAGTAGTTACAGTCGAAACCTTAGTCTCCTTTCAGTTTCAACTCCTTCTTCTAATATGAACCTTTAAAATCCTTCTTCTCTACTTTCGAATCATCATTCACACTTTTTCCAGATGAACTGTTTCCTTTAACCTCATTAATATTCTTGAATTTTGGATTAAATGGATTCTAAAAGAATTTCTTCACTTTGTTGTTCGAGTAGTATTCGACAACTTCATCATCGGAGTTAAACAAGAAACCTTCTTCACCATTCTTGGCTTCTTCATTAGATTCGAGTTCAGATTCCTTTGGAGCAAATTTCGACACGAAGGCCAAAGGTCCTCCCAAACTTAATTTGCTTTATTCAGCAATGTCATTAATCTCACTTTCATGTGCTTTCAAGACATTATACAGATTTACAAGAGAGTAACCATCATATCTCTCTTGTGTCTTGATCATCAAATTGATATTTCTCCATTCCTTTCTTAAACCCGTAAGAAAGGTGAGATTGAAATCAAGTGAAGAATGTGTCACTCCAAAGTGAGAACACTTGAAGATCAATTCATTCAATCGATCATAGTACGATCCGATTGATTTAGTTTCCTTCTGCTTGAACTCTCCCAACTCTAGCAAGCATTGTTTGACAGAACTCTTCTTTGTCTTCTCATTTACTTGATATTTCTCCTTCAGTGTATCCCGATTTTTCTTTGCAGTTTTACATCCTCGAAAGTAATTGTAGACTACTGGTGAAAGAGCACCACGTAATTCACACATACATTTCTTATCGTTTTCCTTCATCTTGGATCCTCTTGTGATCATGTCATAAGAACTTGCAGACGTTCCAATATCGACTAACATCGCTTGACCAAATTCTCCTATTTTGATGGATCTCATCAAATCTTCATCAATTTCATTTAGATAGTCCTCCATCCTATCAACCCATTGCTCATAATATTCCAGAATCAACATCAGAATCTTTGTTGACGATCCGATCAAGTGAGAGAAATTAGACATCGTGTTCAAGATGAAATTTGCCATTGTTGCATGGATTTCGAAGAAAGATAATTTTTGATTCAAATGAAAATCTAGGAAAGAAATCAACCAGATTAGAAATCAATTGATCTAACACACAGAGTGCATATTCATTTCAATACAATCAATTGACACCAGTTTCCCTATTCAATTTGCGGAAGATTTTGAATACAAAGGAGCGATTAAAAAATGAAAAATTACGAGAAACTTCACTCAATTGAGAGAACCCTGCTATCATACCAATTGATGTGAGTTAGAGATTGATTAAGAACACAAATGAATCAATAAAAGTTGTAAACAGACACACGATCTAAATAAGATCTGTTTGGCTCAATATCGTCTGAAGAGTACAAGAATGTTTGAGTACAAAATGGAAATGATATTGTGTTCGATCGTTACTCTACTCTATGTACCTACCCTATTTATAGGGTACAATAGACGCACAAAAAATAACAATGACTAAACATTACAGTGTCGAAACTAACATGCCTTGTTAATAGATAAAGTGTCGAAACCAGACTACTTTCGACACTTTACGGGCACAAAGTACATTTGACTCCTCACTATAGACATTCGACCCCAACACTAAGTACTTGAAAAAATCTTGGATATGGTAATGTTGAAATGTTTGGACTCTACATCAAGTACCTAAATAATCAAACTCCATAATACTTCCAATTCATAGATTCTTGATGCATTATCATATTTGTACGACACTGAAGGATCTATAGAAAATAAATAAGTTTTAAGCATTAAGAGCTAAACCTAATAATTGGAATGGATGAGTGTCGTATGTATCAATGATTATGGATTTGGAGATTGTGCTTAGTAGCGGTGTTAAGAAAGATCGAGTTAATTGCTATTACTCTTCGGAAATGTCAAGAAACCTAATTTCTTTTTATGCGTTGTATAAACGTAAATTTCAATTTTATAATGGAAAGGTGAAATTCTAGTTTATAAAGATGGTAGTTTTATGTTTAAAATTCTTTTTATAATTGGCATTCATGAAATTGTAGTTAATGTTTCTAATAATAACAATGTTAACTTAAATATTGATTCCTCTAATAGTTTAGATAAGAATGCACTTGTGGCATAATCTCCTTGGCCACATGAGTAAGAATCGCATCACCAAGCTCCAATTAAACCGGACTTTGAATCATTCGAATTTAGGTTGGATGATGTATGAGAGTCTTGTTTGTTGGCAATATGACTTAATAACCATTCACATAGACATGTAATGGAGGGAAAAGATTGTTGGATATTATACACACTAATGTTTGTGGACCCTTCAGATCCACCACAAGGGACGGAAAAAACTACTATGTCATATTTACTGATAGTATTAGTAGATATGATTATGTTTATATGATTAAACATAAGTCTGTAATTTTTAAATAGCTCAAGAGTATCTAACAAAGTAGGGAATCATATGGGTAGGAAGATAAAAGGGTTTCCAATACAAAGAGAAAGGAGAATGCCTTAGTATCGAGTTCTACATTCATCTGAGAGATTGTGGAATGGTTTCCATAATTGGGTTCTCCATGGACACCATAATGTAATGGTGTTGCTAAAAGGAGAATCGAATGTTATATGGCTCGATCTATGATGAGTCATGCTTTGCTACCAATTACATTTTTGGGGAATATATACTTGAAATAGTAGATCATGTTTTGAACCTTGTAACATACTAAGTAGGTTTGTAGACACCTCATGAAATGTGGAGTTAGAAGGTTCCCTCACATTTAGGTCTGGTGTTGTAAGGTCTTTCTTTAGACAAGAAACCAATAACCAACTAAAATAGAGATCTAAGAAGTGTTACATTGTCAGGTATTCACTATAGACTTTTGATATTTGTTTTAAATACTCATTAGAATGTGGTGCTTGTATCACAAAAGGAGTATTCAATGAGAGAAAGAACATATACATATAAAGAAGTCATTAGGAGTCATTTTGACCTTGAAGAAATTTGAGATATGATTGACAATTAACCTATAGTTTGCACTAGCTCTCAACTTGAGGTTGAAATACCATTTTAGTCAAATAACATTGCCTTACATCTTCACGGATTTGGTAGAGGTAATGTATCTTTCTAGTTTTATGAATTTCATCTAACTACGGAAAAAGACGCATTGATTAGTGTTAAAACACTGATCAATTTGGATAAGCCTAATAGCTACTAGGAAGCAATGGCGGGCCCTGAGGCTGCCAATGAGAAAGGTATAAGGATAATGAAATTTGGTCCATGAAGGATAACCAAGTTTGAAATTGGTTTATCTGAAACCTAATCTTATGACATTGGGTTGCAATTATATCTTCAGTATGAAGACTAACATAGATATGAGTGTACACACTTTCAAAGCTAGTATGGTGGAAAAGGGTTTCACTCAGAATCAATAAATTTATTATGAGGAAACATTCTCACCAGTAGCTGAGAAAAGGTTATCTGCTTGTTTGTTACCATTATTGCTTTCTTTGATTGTAAAATATGGTAAAGTGGATGTTTAAACAACTTTCCAGAAGTAAGAATGTGTGCTTTCGTGAGAAGAGTCAAAGAGTATTGTCTTTCCAGAAGTCCAAATGAGTCTTGAGTGCATGTCAAAGCTAGTGGGAGTGTTTTTGTCTTCCCGGTATTGCATATTGATGACAATGTTTTTCATTAGAAACAATGTCCCTAATGTATGATGGACATGGGGAAGCCACACTGATACTTGGGTGAATCTCAAAATATTTTGTTCTATTCATGAAAAATGATAGGATGAGTTGAATTATATATGCTTCGAATATAGGATCGATAATGTATGATATGACTAGTGCTTGTCTGATGTTTCATATGCCTTAAGCAACGTGAGAAAGTATCATAAATTTGTGCGACTTGATCGCTAGACAACTTCCAAGGACATTCTGAGGTATTTGAAAGATATCAAGGACTGGTTACTTGTAGACAATAAAGAACATGATTGATAAAGAGCTATAGTGACATGGATTTTAGAGATGACTCTGAGTCATAATCTAATAGATAATCGTCTTGTATAGGCTATGTGGTAGCATGAAGGGTTTCATGTAGAAGATGGTTGAAGGCTCAGTCATACTACATTAGTGTCCAAGGAGCGTACATGGACTAGAAAACTTTATAGCTGACCTTGGAGTTGTTATGAGTAACAAATTGTCATTAGAAATATTATGTGAAGGTGCAGTCGGGTTAACTAATGATCTTTAAGATCATGTAAGGTCAATGTATAGATGGAGGAAATTCCACTAGATCCAAGATAAAGTTAAGGATGGAGATCTTGTTATGAAGTGAATATTTTTCAATGATTTGTTCACGATAGTAATGACCAAAGAAAACCATGATATGCATGTTAAGGGCATAGGCACGAGAAATGATAAAAGTTTAGTTGTTAATTCGATTACCCTGAAACATTTATACAATCAATAAATTTGAAACTTTTATGGTGATTAAATAATGGGGAATTATTTATATGGAGGAGTATGATACCATAGAAAATTAGTTTATTATTGTGTTTCGTTTTGTTTGTTTCTTCCTGAGTAATTAACTTACTCGAAACTCCACATTCGGTCATACTTTTGGGAGAAAGTAATGATTTAAGATTGTCATGGAGTATTAGTAGATTGTCCATAATGATTGGATATGGCATAGAGATTGTTGTTATACTCATGAGTACGTAAATGAGGATTTTAAGTATTGGATAAAGTTGTGCTTAGAGATTACTTCATGGATTCAATCACAAGTAATTATAAGACGATAATATCTTCTATTCTTAAGGCAGAGAAGGATAAGGTGTAGTTTACAAATCTGGTGTGCATTGGTGTTACATAAACATAACCATAAATGGGTGTTATAAAATGTAATTCCATGGATGGAATGATGAGTAAAGATTATGATTATGTAGTCAAAGTTCAGTCATTCCTTTTGCTTTAACAGGAAAAGCGATATCTTTGGGCCCCTCAGTGATTTGATTTTGACATTCATGTGCAAGGCCTTGCCTAGACTAAATTGATGTGTTCAATTTATAGTATGAATTTACTCATCATAAATCAGAAATCGGGAAATAGAATCTTAGACTATGAGATTGATTTGTATCTATGTCTTGTATCCATATGATATCTTATAGAACGAAGGAATATCCGATCACTTATGTAAGGGCCAACGTTTGATTATATCAGAGTTCGACTGTAGCTGTGGAAAGCACACTTTGTTGGTTATTCAAAGTCTATATTAGCAATTGTACTTGATGACTTGTCCAAGTGGGAGACTGTTGGAATAAGTTTCCATGGTCATAACTATATCGGTCAATGTCATAACTAAATTGGTATAACTTTATGGAATAAAAGTAAAGTCCCTTTTGGGCTGCCTCGGTAACTAGAAATAGCTAGAAATGACTTTATGAGAGAGATAATATGGTTTGTTAATTTATTATATGATTAATAAATTAATTAGAAATAATTGAAATTAATTAATCATTAATCATAATTAATTTGGAATTAATTCAGGATTAATTGGAATCAATTAAAGATGCAAGGGCTGAATTGTAATTGTTCATTAATTGACCAAGGAAGAAAATTCTAGAACCCTCCATGGTATTGACGGTTTTGGGAGGGCTTTTAGGGTTTCTGGAAGTCTCCTATAGTTGATAAGGATAACCGCCTTGAATAGATTAAATTTGAATATTTAATTATTCAAATCAGGGTTTATCCTTGTGATCCACTAATTATAAATATAACCCCTTGACATCATAATTTCGTTGATTTTACCTCACATAAGGTGAAATTCAAAATTCACAAGTTTTATCCTCTTTCCTTTCGATTTCTATAGTTTTAGGGTATTGGGTGTGAGCCATTAGAGACGTTCATACTTTTGGTGCTTGCTTTCCATGAGCTATTGAAGATCAAGGGACTTAGTATATTTTATTATGCTAAAAGGTATGTTTTCTAATCTATTTTATTTTCGCAAATAGTAGATTATATCATTTTTTGATAGTATGTTGCTATAATGATAAAATGTCATTGTAACATCCAAAAATTTCAACCAATTTAAAACATTTTATTTCATTCAAAAACCATTAAGTTCATACATCTTGTTTTTAAAATAGTTTAAACATCAGAGTATCCCCCAGAACCATATCGCATAAATCATAAAACATGAGGAGCGGTACGATCACGCCTTCGCCTTGCCACGATCTCCTGAAGCACCTGAAACAATAAACCACAACTGTAAGCCCGAAAGCTTAGTGAGTTTCCCCTAAAGCACCCATACACACATAAACATACGCATACAACAAAGAACAACATACTATGGGTCCAATCAACCTTCAGGTTGGAATACCCCTGGCCCTCAACCATCGGGTTGGAATGCCTACATACTACGAGCCCAATCATCCTATCGGGATGGAATACTCTCGGCCCACAACCATCGGGTTGGAATGCCCATACACCTATACGTACAACAATAACTACTATGGGTCCAATCATCTCGCAAGATGGAATACCCCAGGCCCCTCAACCATCGGGTTGGAATGCCAACATACTATGAGTCCAATCATCCTACCGGGATGGAATACTCCTGGCCCACAACCATCGGGTTGGAATGCCCCACTTCCTATACATACAATAACTACTACTACTATGGGTCCAATCATCTCGCAAGATGGAATACCCCAGGCCCCTCAACCATCGGGTTGGAATGCCAACCTACTATGAGTCCAATCATCCTACCGGGATGGAATACTCCTGGCCCACAACCATCGGGTTGGAATGCCAACCTACACTCGCAAACATGCACACATAACAGGCAACCACATAATACTCTACAGAACCAACATACTAGGGCCCTATCATCCTACCGGGATGGAATACCCTCTGCTACTGCTCAACATACATAACCCGCAGGTAACCTCCTAACAGCGTACATAAGGCAAGACCAACTACATGTCTATAAATAACCACTACCCAACTGCCAGGGCGCTGATCCAACAGAACTAGCCATCACTTAACTATCCATTCCTCTAGGATACTAAGCTAACAAGGCATATCCTCATATCATTATCCTATCTACCAGGATACTAGCAAGCATATCATCACATAGCATAACAAGCTCTAAACAACAATTCAAAGGGCCGGCCTTGGTGCCTTAGACCCTTGAGTACAGTGAGGATAACTCACCTGAAATGAAGAACCGAACCACGGAAGCACACACCCGAAGCAATGCTCCAAACTCCAACACCTATTTCCATCAATGGACCATTGACATAAATAACCAATTACCATAACACCCTTGAAGGTCAAAGTCAAAGTCCAGGCCAAAGTCAAACTTCCTGACTGACCCTACTCGCCGAGTCAACCCGTTGACTCGTCGAGTCCTTATACTATGAAACTCTTAGAACACGACTCAACTCGCCGAGTCACCCCAAGACTCGTCGAGTCCAACGATCTCCGAGTCCCATCCTGTCCAACTCACTGAGTCACCCCTCGACTCACTGATCTGCGTCTTAACCAAAAGAGGTTAGGGGTTCTGCGACCTGACTCGCCGAGTCCCAGAACAGACTCGTTGAGTCCAAGGCAATCTTCAACAGACTCGCCGAGTTGTTCTTCAACTCGCCGAGTCCATGCACATGTTCATACAACTCGTCGAGTACACCCATGTGACTCGCCGAGTCTCTCCAGTTCTCAATTCATACAGAGGCTTTTCGAGCCATGCAGGGGCTCCAATCCATAGATCCACTCTTCTACATTCTAACCCTTACATAAAGTTGCAAACTTTACGTGAAACCAAGGAGATATAGGCCCAAAACACTCTAGGGCTAAGGTTCATGACAAAGGGGCTTTACCAACAACTCTTAGACAGAAGCTTTATGACATTTTGGACCATCACAAGCCTAGAATTGAAGTAGCAACCTCAGATCTAAGCCTCTAACTCGAAATAGCTCTCAATCATACCAAAAATGCCCCAAATCTCAAATGATAATAGATCTAGATGCAAAAGAGCCCAAGCAACATATTATTACCTCCAATATAAGCTCCAACTGAAGTAGATCCCGGATCTACACCACTCATTTATAGCAAACCTCTTGATCTTCAACCCCCTTTCCAAGATTTTCTCCTCCAAAGCTCTATTCTCTCTATTAATGGAAGCTCACTCGATTCTAGGGTTTCTAGATCTAAAAAGGGTAGCAAAGAGGCTGAGGGTGGGTTATAATGTGCTTTATATAGGGCACAACCCCCGGGATTAGGGTTTTCTCTCTTCAGCACCAACTCGTCGAGTCCAAGCCGCCGACTCGGCGAGTTGGCCACTTAAACCGCGATAGAATCCCGCTCCGACTCGGCGAGTAAGCGGGCCTACTCGTCGAGTCCCTTTCCTAAGTTTACTCTTTTGGCCCTTCATTGAACAATTGAAATTTGGGGTGTTACAGTCATAGATCTCTAGGTTGCATGTGCCTACAAATAGTTTTGTGTATTCCGTTGCGATGTTTATGTTTTATTGTAACATAAAAAGCTCATCATATTACCAATAGTTAATGACATTGGACACTCTTTCCAATATAATCAATTGTGAATAAACACATACTTATTCATGTATGAATATACTTATTCATATATGCATATTGTCTTTTCCGTCGTCCCAGTTCATTGGAGCGCTTAAGCGACATATTCGAAATGAGTGGCCCAGATTTATTCTTGCATTCTCAAGCTTTTTTCTCAATTGAATCTTCCTCTTGCTCTCTCTCTCTCTCTATATATATATATATATATATATATATATATATATATATATATATATATATATATGATGTTGTGACCCATAGTGATATGAATGACAGTTCAAAACTAAACTATATATAATCATTGGTGATTTATCCCATACTAAACATCTGTGTGGACATGCTTGAGTTCAATTCGACCTTTGATAGGTGCCAAGAAAAAGAAGTGGTGTACGATGATTCAAAAAAAGACCAAATATGGCAATACCAGACACCATGAACCTTCTTCAGATCATAATCAATTTTACGAGAAAAAAATGCAACAAACAACTGACAAAACTATCCTCCTAATTACAGAACTGACATAGTGGATCCTAATAAAAGATAAATATAATCACACGCTATATGATTGTCCTCTCCTTTGTGATCTCGATTCTTGGTGATTCTCTAATCCACCTCCTCACTACCTCCAAAACCCGTTTTGTTGAACTAGGGGTCACATCAATCATATATGATGTTCCATCCCTCTATGATTAGTTCATCACAAATTATCATAGAAATCTTTACCTTCATTTACCATAATGATAGTAATGACAACTCAAAGGTGAGGTTATTCAAGTTGTAATTTACATATGTTGATAACAAATGTTTTTAATATGAGGTTGGTTATTAAGCTTTCCCAACCATCATGACATGATCACAATTCAAAGTAAAAGGTTAATTATTTCAATTATTTACCATTATGATATAAATATGAACCATCATGACTATAAATGGTTTGGAATCTGTTTACAACATATCGTGAAAACCATTGAGAATTCATTGTTATTGGTAATTTTTAATGTGAACATTATCTCTTATGGTCATTTATGTATGGGTTAATGACTAGAAAGATCTAATATTTTGACATTTTTACAGTTTAAACCTAATATATTTTTGTCTAAGAAAACCCTCAAGATTTTTTTGTGTTTGGAAAATTAGCTCATTCCTAGGTTAACTATCGGTTACCATTGCCTGCGTGTTATACCGACTTTCTTTTCTTTTTTAAAAAAATACCTAACATATTGTTTCACAAAAAGACATAACATTTTAGCATTATTTCGGTTTAAAACTAGTTTTTGTGTAAATATGTTAAGTATACTTTTATTTTATAATTATAAGTGATTATGATGAGTATGTGTAACACCCGGTTCCTGGTATGTATTTTAAACAATATTTATTCATTTTTGTTCGAGAACTCGACGAGTTGGAGGCCCCAAACTCGTCGAGTATGAATTATTTTGGGACACGGGTTAAGTAACCTACTCGACGAGTTGAGAGCCCCAACTCGACGAGTAGGGCTGGCAGAATGAAATCCTAATTTCAGGGTTTTGCACCCTATTTAAACACATTAATCCCTTAAGGTTGGCCTTATTTACAGCCTACAAGTCCCGAAACCCTAGCCACGAAACCCTAGAGCCTTGTGTGAGATTGTGAGACATTTTTTAGAGAAAACTTGTGCTTTTGAAGCTTGTGGAAGAAGAGGAAGCTAGAGGACTCAATAAGAATAGAGTAGATCCAAAAACTTCACTTCATTTGTTGCATTTTCGGGTAAGCAAGTCTCAAACTTGCTTAATGATTTCTTAGATCTCTTCATTTCACTTTTATGGGGTTTTTGGTCCAAGAATGTTAGCTTTTGAGACTTGGACGTCCCAAGTGATTACTCTTCCAGCTATGGGGTCTAGAAGGGGTTTCATGGCATAAAGGTGCAAACTTTATGGCCATGGAAGCCCCATGCAAGCTTTAAGGTATCATTTTGGCCTTTTAAGCTCCAAAAGTCCATGCATGGAAGGAAAGTCAGGGACTTTACGTATTCATATGGTGAAGGTTCCGCGTAGCAGGTGGGTGATGGGTTTTGAGCAAAAGAACATCTTATGTGTACATGCAAACCCTAAAGCTTGGATATAGGTTTCTCTATTGTACATGCATTCATCCAAGACTTATGAACCCTAGATCTAACGTAGATATTTCGAAATTAACCTAATAGATCAGATCTAGATGATTACCTTTCTTGAATGGATTGAATCTTCAACTCTTGGAGCTTAGTGTCACAAATGTCACACCTCTAATGGCTTACAAACACCACAAGCAAGAGGATGATATTGGAGAGAAGGGAAGGGATCACAATTTCGGCTATGAACTCTCTAGGGTTTCCAGTGGTCGAAATCTTATGCCCTAAGGGTTCTATATATACTTGTGCTGCTAGGGTTTCAGTCAAAACCCTAATGGAGAGCTTAGGCCTTAAGCAATCCAAGGAACCTTCTGGAATAAGGCCCCCTTGGACGAATTCAAGATGGACTCCATCTTAATTTCGTCCATCCCCTAATCCATAAGGATTCTCAGCCCAATAACTAACTATCACACAATTGACAGTTCCAGTCCCCTTTATTTAATTAATCTCTTTTAGCCACCAAATTAATTCTTAATTAAATCATGACTAATATTAATTAAATAATATGATTTCTCTTTTAATATATTATTCATATAATATATTAATAAACCATAATAACTCTTTTCTCTCTATAAATCATCCTGTCAAGTTGCTTTGGTGAAGGCAACCCAAAAGGACCATGCACAACCGGGTCAAGTACATACCAAATATAGTTACGGGATTAAACACTAATCTAACAGCAGGTACCTCTGGTAAAGGTACCAGTGGCGGCATCGGAAAGTATCCGAGTGGACTTGAGATCCAGAGTCCGAGAGGCGGGAGCATTACCCGGATCTATTAGCTACCGCTGAATTCGATGACGAAGTCTAGGTCAAGTAGGGGAGAGTTGTAACATCCCGAGATTTTGCAGATATTTCTGAATCCTCTCTGTTTATTTTTTCATTTATAGTCCCTGGGTTTGGAAGAGTTGAGCTATGAGAAGCCTAAGGGCTAGAGTTGAAACTTTGAAGACAAGACAAGTACGCTAAGTGTACTAGGCGTGCCCTAGTACGTTGGGCGTACACTTGTGTACACTAAGCGTACCCACGACAGATGGAAACCCTACTATTTATGGTTTGGGTGCTATATAAACGTCCTTATGAGCTTATAACCATCCCTTACCTCAGCCTCCATAGTTTTGAGCCGTTTTCCCCAAACCCTAACCCTTTTCTTGAGTGTGTGAGCTAAAAGAGTGTATTTTGAGTAGTTGAAGAAGAAGGAGTTGCATCAAGGAGTTGGAGAAGGAAGAAAAGCTTGTAGATCTGATGTCTCTTTGTACTCTAGAAGCTCCAGGAGGTAAAAAGCTCCAACCTTTATGCTTGTATGATGTAGATCTTGCCATGCTAGCTTTATGGAACCATTTCTTCTCCCAAAAGTCCCAAGTTGGTGCATGTTAGGATTTAAACGAGATAAGCTGTCCTTTCAGACCCTAGAAGGGGTCCTAAGTGATAGAAATGATGTCCCAATGGCTGAAAGTGTCCCATGCATGTAGTAGAAAGGTCTTAATGGGTTAAGACCATGTATTAGGAACTTTCGGGACGTCCAAAGTCTTAAAGTTCAAGACTTTATGGTTCTAAGGCACATTTGGTCGATGGATCTGAAGTTTGGGCTTAAGTGCTTAAGCCATTAAGCACTTATTAGGGTTTTGGCAAAACCTCACATACGCCCCGCGTAAATTCTGTACGCCCAACGTACCGAGTCAACTACCCCGATCATGGTCAACGCAAAACGGAAGTACGCCCAGCGTGCCAGAGGAGTACGTCCCGCGTACGCCCTCTGTTGGGATTTTGATGATTTAGGCTTCGGGATTGGGCTCATTTTTGGGCCAGTTGACATGGGCCTTGTTGGGCTTTCTGAATAAATGTGTTTTGGACCAGTAGTGATAGTAGATCTTAAAATGAGGTCCAAATTGGGAGTTAGGGCCCAATTAGGAAAATTAGGCCAATAATGGGCCTTATGTATATGGACTTTGGATAGTGAATTTGACATTGGGCCTTGGACCAAATTAGAGAAAAGGCAAAAATGGACTATTTGGACCCTTAGTCAAGATTGATATCCCATATGTTGACTTAGTATTTGTCATTTTGAATAGTTTGGGATTTTCGGTGAGACAACGGTTGGAGACTTTCAGTCCAGTTCAGCACTACTTGCAAGGTGAGTTCTCCTCTCTATATCAACACGGTATAAGGCACCAAGGCCGGCCCTTTATGATTTGTATCCTGGTTATAGGATGGTTGCTAGGTTAGTGATCTGTTAGATCGGTATCCTGGTTATAGGATGGTTGCTATGTTAGTGATCAGTTAGATATGTATCCTGGTTATAGGATGGTTGCCATGTTAGTGATCTGTTAGATTTATATGACTATCTGTACATTCTAGCTAGCGTATGATATTTATGTGTACATGTTTGTTGGTTTAGAGGATTGGGTTGAGGCAGGTCCTGCTTTGTGTTGTAGGCCAAGATACCCAGGGCGGACCGGATAGACTGCAGACCCGGTTAGGGTATTCTAGTCAGGCCGAAGGCCCGACGAGCGATCCGGATAGGCTGAAGGCCCTGAGAGGCGGTCCAGCCGTGCCGAAGGCTCGGAGAGCGATCCAGATAGACTGTAGGCCCGGTGTGGGCAGTCCAGTCAAGCTGAAGGCTCATTTTGCATGCTATCTTGTTTATATGATCTGGTTATATCTGTATGGAGTTGGTATTTTGGGAGTAAATCACTAAGCCTTCGAGCTTACATTTATCGATTATTGTTTCAGGTACTTCTGATGATCACGGGAAGGCGAAGGCGTGATCGTGCACCTCCTTATATTTTTATGATTTTATTCTGGGATACTTTGACACTAAACCATTTTGAAACAAGTTTTGTAATAATTGTTGGTTTTGAACTATTTTAAAAAGTTTAAATTTGGTATGATTTTTATGGATGTTACATACCTTCTAGTAGGAGTGGGTCGAAGGCACCAATCCCGGTCCACTAGTATTGATTATAGTTAAGATGATTGTCTTTGTGATAATTGTCTGGTATGCCACTATCTGTTCTGCTTTATGTGCTAGTATGTTATGTTATTATGTGATAGTGGTAGGGGTGAAATAGTCCCCGATTACCGGTTGAAAGAGACCGAAGGGGAGACCAGCACCCAGATATGCTAGGCAGTATATGATTTATATGTATATGCTAGGGTATTATGTGGTAGTGGTAGGGATAAAATAGTCCCCGGATACCGGTTGGAAGAGACCGAATGGGAGGCCAACACCCATATATGCTAGACAGTTACCGGTTGAAAGAGAGCGAAGGAGGGCCAGCACCCAGTTATGCTAGGCAGTTACCGGTTGAAAGAGACCGAAGGGGAGGCCAGCACCCAGATATGCTAGGCGTTATGTGATTATATGGCATGTGGTATGATGAGAGAACTCACTAAGCTTTGTGCTTACGGTTTTCAATTTTTCTTTCAGGTCCTTCTTCTTCGAAGGGAAAGGTGTCGGCACGATAGCAGCTCATCACACCCACTATTTTACGCACATGAGATTCTTGGGATTGTACTCTGATATTATTTTGTTATTATATTGTCACACCCCCGAACCAGACGGCGGAAACGTCCGGGGGCTCGTGTGACTAACAATTGAATTATCATCACAATGGATATACATGAAACATAACACATTCATCACCAACATTACATATAACAACCAACATTGTTCACATCAAGTACATTGTTATAAATTACATAAGTTCAAAGTATTAATAGTACGAGGAGCGATGTTACATAAAATAAAACCATGCATACTTGAAAATCTTCCTGCTTAACGATTACCTGAGAATAAAAGTTATTTTGAAAACGGTCGACATATATAATGTTGGTGAGTTCATAAGTATGTTTGAATAAAAGTCTTTGTATCCTTTGTAAAAACCCAGAAAATCCGATATTTTCTGTAAAGTGTCTGAAAATGATGTGAAAATCAAGTATAATTGCATGTGTGAATTTATTAGTTGTAACATATATGAATGTAGTTTTGATATCTTTGTATTGTAAGTAAGTGATAAATTGAATAGTAGTATTTCCCTAAAAAATCCGATATTTTCTGATTTGTTATAATGCCGAGGTTCTTGTATCTTTAAATAAGTTGTTTTGTATTGACACAATCGAAGGGTTAATCTCCGAAATGTTAAATTGGTATTGGAATCTCTTTATGAGCCGTTATAACCATACATGATAATTACTAGGTTTCCTGTCTTGGCATTTTTCCAAATGCCGGTATTTGCTCAAGGTTTTGTCGCCCTAGACTAGACTAGTCTAGCTGTAGCGAACAGCTAAGGGGTGGGGGTCACCCCGTATACATCTATACACAAACTCTCGCTCTCCCTCCAGGAGACTCTGATTATAACTACAAGCTACGATTGTACACTCAAAGGTGCCAATCGACACGTCTCACTAGATTCTCAACCTTTCGTACTATGTTTAATGTTTACGTGTATGCTGTATGTTATCAAATCCAAAGGTACATATATAAGTATACGAAGTTCAATAGTTATGTAAACGTATAATTTCAATATACTAAACATGTAAATTTCAGTCCAAGCCCAATTAGCATGTAAATGGGTCACAAAGGCCCAATAACATGTAAGTGGGTAATTTGGGCCCAATAGACATGTAAATGGACCACAAAGGACCAACAAACATGTGACTCCTAAATCAGGCCCAAATTAACATGTAAATGGGTCGCAAGGCCCAATAAACATGTCATGGAAATTATTGGGCTCAATATACACTTGAATGGGCCCTTAAGGCCCATTGGCCACGTAACGTGAATATTAGGCCCAATAAAATTGTTATCGATGTACTTCGTTCATTTGTTATTATTTCGTTGATTGTTTTAGTTCGAGGTTTACCGAATTGAATATAAAAAAGTCCTCTTTTGTAAAAATGATGTTCTTGACCAATAAGCCTCAAATTTTCAATTAAGGCCCAAAGTTTTGTAAAAATAACACTTTAGTCCATAATTTATAAAAATTTGTAATTTCGTCCCAAATGTTTAGAAATTCACGGATTTAATCCAAAAATTTATATTTTGACATTTATGGTCTAGTTTTGCAGAAAGTTACATTTTCAGCCCTTTGTTTTGAAAAATTGACACTTTCGGCCCAATTTTGATAAAAATTACATTTTTGGTCCAATTTAGAAATAAATGTTATTTTCACCCCTAAATTTGGTTTATTTACATTTATGATTCAAACTTTGGTCAAATAACATTCTTAATCCCAAAACCTCCATTTTTTTCGCAAGTTTGGGCCCAAAACCGTGAGGCCCAAATATTTGGCCTATTAAGCTAAAATTTGCATTTTTGGCCATTTGGAAAGCATGTTTATCATAAAAATCCATTTTTATACAAGTAGGACCTGTTTGATCCTTATAAAAACATAAATTTCGCTTTTTACCCTTATCTTTTGTTTTCTTGACAATTTTGACCCTTAACAAAGTTTTTGCCTTAGATTTTTATATCTTAAACATATAACACTTTTAACTTGATAATATGATGTATAAGGTGTCTTAGTTCATGGATCTTAACTCAATGTTATTTAAGATGTCGAGATTTACTAAGATCTAACACCTTTTTACAAAATAAACTAAGAAATCACACAAGACATGCATATAACACATAGATCTACACATTATACTTGTATTCTCCCCCAAAAATCATGTAAAAACAAAAAACAATGGGGTATGAACTCACCTTTGCTTGATGTTTCGGTTTTTGAAGAAGAAGTGGAAGAGATTTTTGGTCCTAACACACCTTTGTTGTAGATCTCGAACTTATGGAGGTTTTCTAAGAGTATGATCACCAAAATGTTTAGGAGAAGTGATCTAACATGAGAAAGGAGTTATATAGCTTGGATATGTAAAAACTTACCAAGAAATGATGATATTCTTGTGAGAATCCTCTTGAACACAAGTAAAATTTCAAGATTTTGGAGGAAGAAGAAGAAGGATGCTTGAGAGTGAGTGAGGAAGTGTTTGAAAGAGTGTGTGTGTGTGTGTTTTTGGCTCTCGGCCGAAAGTAGAAGAAGAGAGGGGAGAGAGTTGGTGAAGTGACTTGCATGGAAGTATGAGAGTCCTTGCATTGATATATGTTGAACAATATGGAGGTGGCACCTCCTAAGTCAACTCTTGTTACATTTCCTTTTTTTTGTTTAATTGATGTTCGGCTGAGATTTTTGGGCCAAGGAGTGGGAATGGAATAGTTTGAGCCCATTAACATTTAGTTAGGATTTTTGGAACCTAAACATGAAATTTTCGGCCCATTGGGCTCATTAGATAGCTCACGGCCCATTTTGAAAGAAAAAGGGAGTTTATGGCCCATTAGGGAAAATTAATTCATTAATGGCCCAATCAGGCCCATTAAGGGTAAACTAATTTATTTTGGACCCAAAATGGCCCAAAATGCTAAGTTTTATGGAAGTGGGTCCAATTAGACCCCAAATAGGGTTGAATTGGATGCTTATTGGTCCATTAGGCCCAATAAGGAAATCCTAGTTCAATATGGACTTAAACCATGGTTCTTAGGGCTTCAGACTCTTTGATGAACATAATTGATGAATCTAAATGAGCATCGAGTGAGATTTACTTAGAGTATAGGATTTACAATAGTTGAATGGTTACACAGGAATAGAATTTCCTAGCTAAAATGCTAGTTGTGACATTATATGTTTTTGAGATAGTTGACTTATGGTTTTTCATGATATGAGATAACATTGATGGCATTTTCAGTAATCTGTTTTATGAATCTTTAAATTAAAAATGAAATTTTTGGTTTTGAATTTTGGGGATGTTACAATATGATTCTTTGTATTAATATTAATAAAACTACATAAAAGATAAGGATAAATATGTTAACTTAATCATGTACATGTTGCATAAAGTGGATGGGTTCGTGGGTGAGATAATTTTGTGTGGTCCAAACATTTTACAAGGTTTTGAGGTTTAACAAAGGTGTTGGCGATTCTAGATAAGTATTTGTTAATGATGTAGTGCATGATAGATGAAACATGCCAATAAACATGCAAATATATGAGGGATGGAACATGTTGAGGAATATGCAAGGGGGAATGAGGGATATAGGATACCTATGAACATACAAAGAGCACGAGTTATGAAACATGGATATGAATAATGAGATACATTTATTGTCTTAGTCTAATGGTAAGTGTGTATACAATACTAGTCGTATGGTAAAGTTAATTGTTTTGGGATCTTTTAGGGACTTGTAAATATCTTCATAAATGGAAAAATACAAGTTGTGTATTCTGGGTTCTCTAGAATTTAGGCTCCCCTTGGATCCACATGAGTCGTGTTTCAGGGTTGGTCAAAGTTAATCTTTTTGGATTATTTTGCGGATTTTTCAATAATCTATCAATAGCTGTTGTGATTGGTTTTTTTAATTGAATGTGATTGATTATTTATTTATATTAACATAAGTGTTCCGTCAAAAAATGAACTTCCTGCTACGAAATTCGGTTGCTCATTACTAACCAAATCATTCATAATTCTTCCAAACCGAAGACAAGGGCCTAAAGTGAGGGCTATGGTTTGCAATCCGAAGTCTCGACAACTTACATAATTTATCATGAAAAAAGAACTTATGTTTCACACGACTTGGCTCCGTAACCCAGTCCCCGCACATTTTAACTCCTAGTAGTTAATTGGTGATGCTTACAGTTTAACACCATGTGATTTATTTCTAAATTTCATCTCGTTCGACCGCCCATGTAACCTTAGATTTTTGTGCAACATCACTTAAAAGACATTTCCAGGCTTCCCTCGACCGTTGCAACAAGTTCCAACTATCAACAA
This sequence comes from Lactuca virosa, assembly GCF_052849685.1. Taxonomy (NCBI): domain Eukaryota; kingdom Viridiplantae; phylum Streptophyta; class Magnoliopsida; order Asterales; family Asteraceae; genus Lactuca; species Lactuca virosa. Next base: position 455,582,811 of record NC_136430.1, read on the forward strand.
GTTTTGACGATGTGCTTATCAATTTATCGTGGTGACAGACTTCAATCCTTTTAGATTGGGGCTCAGTATCCTTAACTAATTGAATTGTTAAAGTTATGAATGATTTAATTAGTAAAGAACAATTGACTTTTGTAGTGGGAACACAAATTTTTAACGGACCGCTTATGGTTTTCCAAAATCAACCCTCTAACGTAGTTATCCAAATGAAATTATATGAATGGTACCAAGAGAAAACTCATTTCAACATTTAATTACAAAAACAGTAAATACACAAAAAGAAAGTTTTTCTCATAACTAACTTCTAACGATATACATTGTATATCGGTGAATGTTCTCTCAAAGTTTAAAGAAGAAATGAAGTTGAAGAATAATGGAGTATGAGGTGGTTTAGGGATAATTTTCAAGTGTATTCATGTTGGCTAACGATGGTTCATGATCTCTTATGATGTATCTATAATGGTTAAACATCTAACGTGAACCCATTGTAAACGAGAGAGACAAGCTTGCATAGTTTGTGAGAGATGGGGAGAAATCAATGATATATAGCATCTGTGTATTAGCGTTGGTGTTATTTGATATATTTTCTTAAATTTCCCGAACTAATATTTGTCAAGTTCGCTAAATGAACATACATGTACTTTTAGGCTAATTGCATAATAAAGATGATCATGTTTATCGTTTAAGATAGTTAATTCTAAAAAAATAAAAAGAAGAGATTGTTTGATATGTATTTTATTAGTCTAGTAAAAAATTGAGTCTGATTCGATCAGATTCAAATCGTTTGATATCACGGTTAGTAGTCTATGATTCAGATATAATGTCTCTGATATATCTTATTTCATTAAATTTAAATTTATATCTAACTTAATCAATAACTATCAGGTTACAAATTTTTTACCTTTCCTACTTGGTTAACTACCAATCTATTGAGCACATTATAGGTAAGACGGTAAAGGAAATCATTATATTCTTTATGATATATTTTTTTATATCTTGAGATGATTAAGTTATCACATTTTTCGAGGTATATTTTGGGCGTGTTATTAAAATTATTCACGCAACTTGAAGTCCGATAATTAATTTTTTTATGCTATTGCTTCAAAGTTCAAACATATTTAAATTATTTCTTGTAAGTCAGTTATGGTTTCTTTACATTTGTGGATCTATGTTATATTAAATTGCCATATTTGTTCCTATTTTTGCAGTTTTATTATATCATTAATCTATTGTATTATTGCTATTTACCAAAGGACTTATAGCTCAACGGTATCCGGTGTTGCTCTCCCTCCTTGAGGGTTCAAGTCCCGTCGTGGACATAGGTGAATTTAAGGTGTAGTTTAGGAGTAACTTAGATTTGTCATTTCAAAAAAAAAAAAAAAAAGATAAAAAAAAAAATAAAAAAATTAATGTCAATTGGTTAAGTAGTTTTTTTTTTCATTTAGTTCAACCATATAATAACTTTACACATTTATAATGAGTTGTACGTAAGAGCTACCAGCCTACCACTTTCTAAACGTACGAGATCTACTATCTTTCACGTGCTTGCCTTGATGCCATTCTTTCTCACATGTCTATGATCATAAAATAAATGGATAATGACTTGAAAGGGTAACGAACTTTCGACTTTGTTCACATTTAGTCACTAATTTTTTTTTCGTTATCTATTTGCCATTGAACTATTGAAACTATTCATATTTTACCCTTATGACCGGCTGTTACCGGTCATAAGGGTAAAATGTGAACAATTTCAATAGTTTAGTGGCAAATAGATAACGAAAAAAAGTTTAGTGACTAAATGTGAACAAAATCGAAAGTTCGTTTCCCTCTAAAAAGTTCAATGACTAAATGTGAACAAACTTCCTCTTGTATTATGTTTTAGCAAATTATTTATTTTTGTTAAATTGTAGCAACATTTGTTGATGAAGAAATCTATGAAATAAAAAAAACAAAACCCTGAAAATATATTTAAAAAAAAACAAAAAACCGAAACCGAAATAAAAAAACAATGGTTTGACATTTTCCAAAATAAAAAATCAAAATTTCTAATCTGATTTTGGTTTTACAAAAAAATGAACCATTCTCACTGATGTGAATTATGACCATTGGTTTGGCATGCGGAATTAAAGAACACACAAAGAACACGGTGATTTGAGTGTTTAAGAGATGCATTCGATTATGAAAGGTGTTTACAAAAAAAGATCTAGATCTAAATCTACATAATTAACACACACTAGCACTCTCAATGTTACATCTCTCAAGCACACCTCTACATGTGGTAACCCACCTTATATAGACGTGTTTACATGTCTCTCTCTCTATCTCTCATGTCATAAAGGGGGAGTTTTGGACAGAAAGTTCTGAATTGAGCGCTTTCTCATTCCCTTTTTGGTTTTATAATCATTTGTCGATTATAAAAAAGGGGAGGGATTTAGATATGGAAATCCGAAAGTTGAATTTTTGTAAAACCAAAATCAGATTGGAAAATTGTGATTTTTTATTTTGGAAAATACCAAACCATTGGTTTTTATTTCGGTTTCGGTTTTTCGTTTTTTTTAATATATTTTTCGGGGTTTTGTTTTTTTTATTTCATAGATTTCTTCATCAACAAATGTTGCTACAATTTAACAAAAATAAATAATTTGCTAAAATATAATACAAGAGGAAGTTTCTTCACATTTAGTCATTGAACTTTTTAGAGGGAAACGAACTTTCGATTTTGTTCACATTTAGTCACTAAACTTTTTTTCGTTATCTATTTGCCACTAAACTATTGAAATTGTTCACATTTTACCCTTTTGACCGGTAACAGCCGGTCATAAGGGTAAAATGTGAACAGTTTCAATAGTTCAATGGCAAATAGATAATGAAAAAAAGTTTAGTGACTAAATGTGAACAAAGTCGAAAGTTCGTTACCTTTTCAAGTCATTATCCCTAAAATAAATTGTAGACAGAATCTACTTATATTGTCTAGAAGTTGTGAAATGTGGATGTAATAGTTTAAGTACCGTTCCATAAACGAGCGAACACTCGAACATTGCAAGCGATCATCTGTTGTGATTTTTTTTAAGAGCCAAACTTTTATAGATTTTGCAAGAATCTAGAAAATAGAGGGCTAATGTTGAAATTAGTCATTCAATCACTTTCCAAGTACATATTTATCCGCAAATACTTTTTTAAGATTTAGTACGTGCTTTTAACTTGTATTTGTATATTATGTGTAGGACACATGCATGTTTGGCACAATTAGTGTTTGGTAGATGGCAATGGGAAATTACCATTTTTATTTATTATACGAGTGTATCAAAAAATTAACAAGAAGATTCTAAAATGTGTAAAATTACACAAAATTACAATGTTTAAAAAAAGATAAATACATAAATATATGTTTAAGGACAATTCTGGAAATTGATTAAAAAATTCAATAGTTTTTTTCTTAAACGCTACATGAAGTTGTGTTTAGATTTGAAGCTTTTTAAAACTAAAAGTTAAACGTTTATACTCCAAAACAAATTTTTTGTTTAAAGCGAGTTTTTTATTAAAAGATAAAAGGTAGAAGCTCTCAATAGTTCGTTGCCAAACATTTTTATATCTTTAGTACATGCTATAGTATTATTTTTGGCGTTTTAATGTCATTTAAATTTTTTTCCTTTTCATATATATATATATATATATATATATATATATATATATATATATATATATATATATATATATATAGAGAGAGAGAGAGAGAGAGAGAGAGATAGGTTCATGTGTTTTAACTAAGTATTGTGTTATTGTATGCATCAATGTGGGCCAATCAAAATTTAAAATAAAAATAAATAATTAAATAAATAAATAAGGGTAAATAGGTAATTTGATAACTAGTTTCCACAAATAATATCCTATAATTATAGTAATCATTGACTCTTCTTAGGTGGATTCCTAGTAAATCGCAAGAAGCACATATATATTTATAACATTCAATCGACATCAAGATTCAAAACCCTAAATTGAAGCCATTATTGTTTTTTCCTTCTTCACTTCTCAAATCCGATCGACACCTCCCAAAATCGCACATCCTCTTCTTCGCGTCTCCTCCCTCCGGTTGACAGAAGCCAAATGAAGAAACAGCTGAGTTTTGCTCGTCTCTTCCGGCTGCGAGGTGTGATGTCCGACTTCGCAAGGAGCGGCAGTGGCAAGGTGAAACCTCTGCGGCTTTGTGTTCGATGGGAACAACAGAGAAGGAAGAAAACGAGGGGAAAGGGGGGTCCGATGGCAGCCATCTATCGCAGGTGAGGACCTCGGTGGTGTTTGCTCGAAGATCACGATGTTTCCTTGTTTTGGCAGTTCCAAATCAACCACAGGTAAAAATTTCTTTTTGGATTTTGTTTGTTTGTTTGATAGAAATCGTTAGGGTGTTTGGGTTTGCTGGGAAATCAATGAAAATGAAAGGAATTTGGGTTTATTGATTCACAGGAAATGAAGAAGGAAGAAATTAGTTTTTTTTTTGTTTTAGCAGCCTCTAGCTGCGTCAACTTCTGTTTCTTAGAAGTAGTGATTTGGGGGTGGTGTGGTATGAACAATTTCTGTATGTTGTTCATCCGAAATTAAAAGTTGTTTTGATGCACACCAAGCGCTCGCTAAAATGCTTCAACTGAATGGTATTTCTTCGTTTATAGTATTCTATCAGAAAAGAATGTTTTTTTATGATAATCATGAACATATTCTGTTAGAATGCCCCGAATTAATATAATTATTGGTAAATGAATTCCAATTCTATCAGAATGGAATCACGAATTCCAATTATGCTGGAATGGAATATGAATATTTTCTCACTAATTTATTCATTGGATTTGTTTCCACAGAAGTTGATGCTTGAAGTACGGACCACGAAATTTGAACGACGCCTCTTAGCAACATTATTCTTTTAGAATAAATTAGTGTATTTGTTAGATTTTGATGTTTTTTTTCCCGATTTGAAAGTTTTTTAGTTTTATTGTATAACAATAAATGTAATTCTTAGCAATTGTTACATGTATTCTATAAGAATTAATATAATTTTTGTTTTAATTCTTCAATTGCTGGTTCAAGAATTTGTTTTTCTACAAGAAAAATATGTTCAAGAATATTTTTATTATTTTATGGTTCAAGAATTTTTTTTATTTTTGAATATATTCAAACATATTCTGTGAGAATGTCCGAATTAAAAACCTAATAATTCGTAAAATCAGATTTTTAAAATTAATAGAATCTATGATCCCTTAAAATATGAAAACTTCCTTTATTAAATCTATGTTAATTGACTAAAATACCCTTCTATTTAAATTAGATGGTATTTTTCGATTATTTTTAATTCAATAATATGTATTAATCACTTTCTTAAAATAAGTAAAATGATTGGCCCATATTTATGCATACAATAACACAATAATTAGTTTGAATAGAATAAGCTAGGCCTATATATATATATATATATATATATATATATATATATATATATATATATATATATATATATCCAAAAGACTTTTGTGGATAACCGACAAAATGACACCTCTCAGATCTAGATTCAAGTGTGTCTTGGGTATCGCACTGAACAAAAACCTCACAACCCTAGACCTTAATGTGATTAAGCAAATGAACTTTTCTTGTTCACATTTCATGAGGTGTCTTTGAAACCTTATTAGTTGGTAGAAGGTTTATGTTAGGTCATAAATTGTGGTTTATACTTTGGTTTTCATAAGCTATTAGAGTTCTCGGTCTAGGACCGAAAACACCATGTTTTGGTGTTGTTTGGTGTTACACCGTAAATTTTCACATAAATTTTTCATTTAAAAAAACAGAATAAAACACATGTCTTATTTTCTCAAAAATCACAAGTATCAATTTATCAACGTATTTCAAAAGTTGTTTATCACAAATCCAAGATCCTTCAATAATATATCTCTACTCAGATGTATGTACAATCGAGCCGGCGCCTTCCCGCGATCCTGATAAGAACCTGAAACACATAACACATAACACGGTAAGCACGAAGCTTAGTGAGTTCCCCAATATACCACATACAACATATTAGCCACTCGAGGCTATAGCTATGTAAGACCTTCCGGTCGATGTGTCTCAGTGGGACCCTCCAGTCCCACAACTCTGATGGACCCTCCAGTCCTAACTCTATGGACCTTCCGGTCCTAACTCTGTTGACCTTCCGGTCCTAACTCTGTAAAGCTCCGCATAGCATAAATCACAAAGACATAATGCACAGCGTAAAACATACATCAGAATAACATAATACTCAATGTAAGCACATAAGACCTTCTGGTCACACATAAGTACCACTCCAGGTAAAGTATAGTGAGAAGAGTCACCTTGCGAGTAGCAAGCAATCATCCTCGAACTCGAATCTCGAACTAGCCACTGCCTAACACATAGGGTAAATATCTCTAATTAATACTCGATTATCGATTCTCAATAACCAAATGTTATTATTCTCTCTCTAACTCTTGAATTGGGTAAAAAACCATTTTACCCCTCCATGGTCTGCATTACTCATGTTGACCAAACCCTAAATTCAACAGAAGTCAAACTCAAGTCAACAGTCCATGTTTGACCCGACTCGTCAAGTGCACTAAGGCGACTCGTCGAGTCCACTCGTTCCTCATAAGTCTCGTGAAGGTGTAGCTCGTCGAGTTAACCCCTAACTCACCGAGCTATTGCAAGGTCCAGCTCATCAGGACAAACCCTAACCGACTCGTTGAGTCAGTTCATGGACTCGGCGAGTTCCTTCGATCTGATTTCCCATTCAGACGTCGAAAGTCAGATCTATCAATCTAAACCCTAGATCTAGCCCTTTAAGACACAAAAGTCAAATAAAGTCTCGACCTTTACGTTCATGCATGGCATAAATGCCTCAAAAATGCCAATACAAAGCCCTTCAAGGGTTTGGTGCTCAAGGTCTAGTCTCTAACTCAATAAAGCTTGGTTCTTTGGTCTCTCAAGTCCTTATATAGTCCAGATCTGAGGTTTCAACCTCAAGATATGTCCAAATAACTCATTGCCAAGAATGGATGGGAGAAAACCCTCAAAATCTCCCTAAACTAAGATCTCACAAAGGAAAGGTCAAGATAGGAGCTTTTAATCCCACGTGGACACTCGACTCTACTCGATGATTTGGACTCACAACGCGCCGAGTCGCTCCATAAGTCTCAAGATTAATCACACAATAATATACATAAAATTCCGGATGTTACAATTCTCCCCCACTTAAATTAGATTTCGCCCTCGAAATCGCTCCTTAACAACACATAGATCGAACCCAATAACCGAACAGAACCGCCGAAAGGATCTCATACCACACAACTATCTCCTTCCATGGACACCTAAATCCAAACAGGAACTCCTACCCAGCAAAAGGACAGACCCTTCTGCCGCTATGATAACCCTTCTGACTCTCCAGAATCTGGAACTCTAGTGGCCTGTCTCACTGCCATACCGCCTTCTCGAGATATCACCATGTTATTCGCTCCTCGAATAACAGACCCTGACAACTCACTGCCCCTTTGATTCTCTCGTTGTGACTGATAAAACAAGCCAATGTCCAAAAATTGACTACCGATCACTCATACTAGACATGTTAAACAATTCAGATCATACTCCAAAGAATGAAAGGATCACATCACACCAGGGACCCATCCACTGTACTGCAATCAAAACTCATCTGAACAATGAACTCTCAACACCCTGTCCTCGGACACCAAAACAATGATCATGTTTGCTCAGAATTATCCTTTGACATCTAACAATCATAAAACCCAGCTTCCTTTTCCGATATCCCTTTCAACACTGCGCACCAGGTCATCTCCCGACCTAGCAGTTAAACCTTCCAAGGTTACCCATTGCATACCTCAACATGTCTCACCGACTTCCTTCCCACACCAACTATCTCGGCCCAGTGTGACACACAAGTCACGACGTCCGTTTTACCTCGAACGATTGCTAAAATCCCAACTGAAGTTCATCTCACCCTGACCTCTGTCGTCTACTACTCATTGGTTCCATGCGTCTCGCGATACCTCCCGTACCAACGAACTGACCCACTCAGGCCTAAGTCATCAGATGACATAAAATGCCCCTGAAAATGGAACCCCTTCTCTGGATTCGGAATCTCATTTCACATACTCAATATATCACTAGAACCAAATTCTAACTCGAGAGTCTGGTCAGACTTAGAATTGGAACCACTCGTCCCAATGAAGCACTCAAATCACGACCCATGATCCGCAACTCACGCGTACATCATTTCTCCAATTTCTTCTGATTGCGATAACCACACCTTAACTCCGAATATAACGATTCCCGATCATCAAGGAGACCCCAGTCTCGCCCCTGGTCCGACCTCCAGGTTTCTAAAACTCAAAGAATAAGGCTATCCAAGTCTAAAAACTCTTATGCGTCATGCTCTGACTAGCGAATAATACGGCTCCCCGTAGTATCATAACATTCCCTCTCACTATCCCGTGAAGGCTACGGCTCCCCGCAGGCCTGTGACACTTTCTCACTGACTCGTGAATACTACGGCTCCCCGCAGTATCACAACACTCTCCCTTTAACTAGTGAATACAATGCCCCCCCTGATGCAGCGCAAAAAGACAACACAAAGATAACCAAGAATGAACCTGTTGATTCTAAAAGAATAGCCAGGACAATCTCTTCAAAACCACGTTGATTCTACGAATACCGTGGGATTGGCTTCAAAATCTGGGTTAACACACAGAATTTGGGAGAAAATCGAAAGTTCATAAAATTGATGATCGACCATCCAAATTACATCAAAAACAGTTAAATAAGAAGCAGAAATTAAAATGAAACCCTAAAAGTCCATGGGCCAAATACAAACCCAAAAACAAAACCCAAAAATTAAGGAAAAATAACAAAATTGTTCATAACTCCATTTAGAAAGCGATTTCTGGACTCAAAAATGGGTAAGTCCTCTTCGGGAACTTATCTAGACGTGCTCCTTGCTCCAAGCTTCGATTTGACTGGTCGTAGGCCCGAAACGGAGATTCGTAGCCAAAGTTATGGCCATTTCCGTAAAGCCCCTTTAGTCACACGATCGTGGGCCTCTAGGAACGCAAGAGCCCGATCCTCCACACTAGGGCCCGCATCATCCCCTCCTGGGTAGACAAAATTCGACCTCGAATGTGCACCATGGTCATCATAAGAAGAATCCCCATAATAAGGAAGCAAATGCTTTACATTGAAAACATCGGAACAACGAATGTGGCTTGGCAACTGTAGACGGTAAGCATTGGAATTAATCTTCTCCACAATCTCCACCGGTCCAATCTTCTTAGCTGACAGCTTGTTGTACTCACCAACCGAAAAACGATCTTTAGTCAAAACAGCCCAAACAAAGTCACCTACTTCAAAATCAACTTGTCTGCGTTTTTTATCTGCATCTTGCTTGTACTTGGAGTTAGCTCGGACCAAGTTGTCATGAACAGCCTTATGAACATCATGCAGTCCTCCAACAAAATCCTGCACTTTCTTTGGAACAACCCTAGAAACAGGCAGTGACATCAAATCAAGTGGTCCCCGTGGCTGAACAGAATAGACCACCTGGAATGGACTATATCCAGTACTTCGGTTGATAGCATGATTATGAGCAAACTCAGCTTGACAAAGCTTCTGATGCCAGGTCTTCACATGATCACCCACTAAACACCGCAAAATATTACCAAGGGATCGATTGACAACCTCTGTTTGGCCATCCGTTTGAGGATGATATGCACTACTAAAATTGAGCTGAGTGTTCACCATTTTCCATAGGCTGCGCCAAAAATGACTCAAAAACCTAGTGTCTCGATCTGAAACAATAGAAGACGGCAATCCATGCAAACGGTAGACGTCTCGAAAGAATAACTGGGCCACATTAACTGCATCCGTCGTCTTTTTGCAAGGAATAAAGTGCACCATCTTAGAAAAACGATCAACAACCACAAATATTGAATCATTTCCCCGTTGAGTACGTGGTAAAACCAACACAAAATCCATGCTGATGTCTACCCAAGGTTGTGATGGAACAGGCAAAGGCATATAGAGTCCTGCATTGGTAGATGTGCCCTTTGACACCTGACAGATTCGACACCGTTTAACATATCTATCCACCTCCTTGCGCATTGTAGGCCAAAAATAAGATGATTGTACCAACTGTAAAGTGCGGTCTCGGCCGACATTCCCTTCACCATGCAGCTCCCTAATGATTTGAAGGCGGAGACTAGAATCAGGGATGCACAATTGATTGCCTTTGAAAAGAAAACCTTCATGCAGTAGAAAATCAGACATCTGTCCAGATTGTATACCCTGCAGAACAACAGAAAAATAAGGATCAACCGTTAGCTGCTCCATGAGGACATCCATCCCCGGCACACCAACCCTCATGGAAACTAGCAAATTACTCCTCCGACTCAATGCATCAGCCACTTGATTTGACATCCCAGACTTGTGTTTCACCACGAAAGTGAATTTTTCCAAGAACGACATCCACCTCCCATGTTTGTGTGACACCTTATCTTGACTGCGAATATGTCTTAATGAATCATGATCTGTGAACAAAACAAATTCCTTATGAAATAAATAATGGCGCCAATGCTTTACAGCTTGGACCACTGCATAGAACTCAACATCATAAGTGCTATAATGCAGCTTTGGCCCCGTCAACTTCTCACTAAAATAGGCAACCGGTCGTCCTCCTTGACTTAGAACTGCTCCAATCCCAACCTTGGAAGCATCCGTGTGTAATTCAAACACTTGAGAAAAGTCTGGCAATACAAGGATCGGTGATGTAGTAAGCTTCTCTTTTACTAATTGGAAAGCTGATTCTGCTGCTTCGGTCCAAGTAAAGGCCTTCCCTTTCATACAATCAGTCACCGGTGCCATAATAGAACTAAAGTTTGGAATAAACCTCCTATAGAATGAAGCAAGGCCATGAAAGCTTCGAACTTCAGTGATGGTAGTTGGACTTGGCCATTGTCTGACAACTGCTACTTTAGACTCGTCCACCTGTATTCCTTCCCCAGAAACAACGTACCCCAAGAACAAGACTTTAGGAACCATAAACACACATTTCTTCATAGTTGCATACAAACTATCCCGTCGAAGTACGGTCAAAACCTGCCTCACATGGTTGACATGCTCACCAAAAGTAGCACTGTAAATAAGTATGTCATCAAAATAAACGACTACAAATTTACCAATAAAGGGCCTGAACAACTGGTTCATCACACGCATAAATGTACTAGGAGCGTTTGATAAACCGAAAGGCATCACCAACCACTCATACAATCCTTCACGAGTCTTGAAGGCAGTCTTCCACTCATCCCCAGGCCTAAGTCGTATCTGATACTACCCGCTCTTCAAGTCCAGTTTCGTAAAGATAGAGGCACCGCTAATCTGGTCAAGTAGGTCATCAAGTCGAGGAATTGGAAATCTGTACCTCACCGTGATCTTATTGATGGCGCGACTATCAACACACATACGCCAAGTACCATCCTTTTTAGGAGTCAACAAAGCAGGAACAGCACACGGGCTCATGCTCTCCCGAACATGAACTTTTGAAATCAAGTCCTCCACCTGTCGTCGCAACTCCTCATGCTCTCCGGGACTCATTCTGTAATGTGGCCTATTAGGCAACTGAGCTCCTGGTTGTAAATCAATATGATGCTGGATGTCACGTAAAGGTGACAAACCATCAGGTAATTCATTAGGGAAAACATCAGCGAATTCCTTGAGCAGAGGAACCATGGCCTCAGGAATTTCAACCTCCTTAGCGACTTCCTTCCCGAGCAATACAAAAATTTCACCTTCCGCCTCCAACTCGTCTTCAAACTGATTAAGGGTCAGTCGAGTACCCGAAGGTCTCGGAACTGGCTCCTTTGGCTTACTGGGAACCAATGTTATCTTCACACCACCAAACAAGAAACTGTAAGTATTAGTCCGCCCGTTATGATCTATGTTACGATCATACTCCCAAGGTCTGTCCAACAACAAATGACAAGCATCCATAGCAACCACATCACACCACACATCATCTTTATACGTGGTACCAACAGAAAATTGAACAAGGGCTCGTTTAGATACAGTGACCTCGCCACCCTTCTTAAGCCACTGTAGCTTGTAAGGCTTAGGGCGATTTTCTGTTTTCAAAGCCAACTTTTGAACTGCTACTTCAGATATAAGGTTATCACAACTTCCTGAATCAATAACAAAAGTACAAACCTTTCCCAAAATAGTACATGTCGACTGAAAGATGTTGTGTTTGAGCCAATCATCACCAATAACTTTTGGTGTAAAACAAGACCGCCTTACCACCAAATTTACCCCCACATCTCCAGTTACAACTTCCTCTTCGCATTGATGCTCTTCGTCATACACAGGGGGATCTTCGTAATTTTCACCGGCATCATCATTTTGCCAATCATCTTGCTCAGCAAACAAATGACGTTTTCCGACCTTCTTGCACTCTGATTGTCGGTGACCTGTCTCCCCACAACTAAAACACTTCAAGCTGCTACTAACAGTTGTCCTAGGATTCGGTCCAACACTGTTAGATGTCGGTCTTTGTTGATTAGGCACAACACGGGGTACCATACCACCCGTCCCGGAACTTCCTCCAATATTAGCAGTTGAAGACGAACCGCCCACCCGACGACTTTGTTTCTCAAAAGCCAACGCCCGTTGGTGCGCTTCAGAAATAGATACCGGGTCAAACATATTTACAGAGTCCATGATTTGGACCCGTAGACCCCCAATATATCGAGCACGAGTTGTTCCTCTGTCTCCTGGATATCGTTTCGGGCAATCAATTGGTAGAACTCAGTTGTGTAATCGTCAACTGATTTGGCACCCTGCTTCAGATTTTGCAACCGTTGGTACATCAACCTTTGAAAGTTATGGGGTAGGAAGTTGGATCGTAAACACTTCTTCATCTTCCTCCAAGTCACGACCTTTGACTTTCCGAGCCTGTCTCGTGTCAGTTTCAGTTGTTGCCACCATGCAGATGCCCTACCACGTAGCCTGGTAGCAATCAATGACACTCTTTTGTTTTCAGGGACTTCTTTGAACTCAAAAACTTCCTCAACAGTAGCCAACCAGTCGATGAACCCCTCCGGATTCAAACTGACCCCATCGAATTCTGGGATATCAATTCTCATTCCGGCCTCCCAACGCCTATTGTCACCTCTATGATCACGCCTTGGCCGCCTTTCTAGATCGTCTTCAGAATATGAGCCGTCAGTGCCGCCGAACGGGTTCCCAAATTCACCATCTTCCACTTGAGAATGTGTTCGAGACCTTTGCCCTCCTCGATTCATCAGTTCGACCATCCTATCAGTCAGTTGGTCAACCATTTGATCCATCCTCTCCTCCATTCGTGCCATAATACGTTCTTCTAGTTCTTGCTCATGAACATTAGCGGGCGTCCTGTTTCTCCTCGGAGGCATTTTGAACCAGGAATTCGGCTCTGATACCAACTGATGCAGCGCGAAAAAACAACACAAAGATAACCAAGAATGAACCTGTTGATTCTAAAAGAATAGCCAGGACAATCTCTTCAAAACCACGTTGATTCTACGAATACCGTGGGATTGGCTTCAAAATCTGGGTTAACACACAGAATTTGGGAGAAAATCGAAAGTTCATAAAATTGATGATCGACCATCTAAATTACATCAAAAACAGTTAAATAAGAAGCAGAAATTAAAATGAAACCCTAAAAGTCCATGGGCCAAATACAAACCCAAAAACAAAACCCAAAAATTAAGGAAAAATAACAAAATTGTTCATAACTCCATTTAGAAAGCGATTTCTGGACTCAAAAATGGGTAAGTCCTCTTCGGGAACTTATCTAGACGTGCTCCTTGCTCCAAGCTTCGATTTGACTGGTCGTAGGCCCGAAACGGAGATTCGTAGCCAAAGTTATGGCCATTTCCATGAAGCCCCTTTAGTCACACGATCGTGGGCCTCTAGGAACGCAAGGGCCCGATCCTCCACACTAGGGCCCGCATCATCCCCTCCTGGGTAGACAAAATTCGACCTCGAATGTGCACCATGGTCATCATAAGAAGAATCCCCATAATAAGGAAGCAAATGCTTTACATTGAAAACATCGGAACAACGAATGTGGCTTGGCAACTGTAGACGGTAAGCATTGGAATTAATCTTCTCCACAATCTCCACCGGTCCAATCTTCTTAGCTGACAGCTTGTTGTACTCACCAACCGAAAAACGATCTTTAGTCAAAACAGCCCAAACAAAGTCACCTACTTCAAAATCAACTTGTCTGCGTTTTTTATCTGCATCTTGCTTGTACTTGGAGTTAGCTCGGACCAAGTTGTCATGAACAGCCTTATGAACATCATGCAGTCCTCCAACAAAATCCTGCACTTTCTTTGGAACAACCCTAGAAACAGGCAGTGACATCAAATCAAGTGGTCCCCGTGGCTGAACAGAATAGACCACCTGGAATGGACTATATCCAGTACTTCGGTTGATAGCATGATTATGAGCAAACTCAGCTTGACAAAGCTTCTGATGCCAGGTCTTCACATGATCACCCACTAAACACCGCAAAATATTACCAAGGGATCGATTGACAACCTCTGTTTGGCCATCCGTTTGAGGATGATATGCACTACTAAAATTGAGCTGAGTGTTCACCATTTTCCATAGGCTGCGCCAAAAATGACTCAAAAACCTAGTGTCTCGATCTGAAACAATAGAAGACGGCAATCCATGCAAACGGTAGACGTCTCGAAAGAATAACTGGGCCACATTAACTGCATCCGTCGTCTTTTTGCAAGGAATAAAGTGCACCATCTTAGAAAAACGATCAACAACCACAAATATTGAATCATTTCCCCGTTGAGTACGTGGTAAAACCAACACAAAATCCATGCTGATGTCTACCCAAGGTTGTGATGGAACAGGCAAAGGCATATAGAGTCCTGCATTGGTAGATGTGCCCTTTGACACCTGACAGATTCGACACCGTTTAACATATCTATCCACCTCCTTGCGCATTGTAGGCCAAAAATAAGATGATTGTACCAACTGTAAAGTGCGGTCTCGGCCGACATTCCCTTCACCATGCAGCTCCCTAATGATTTGAAGGCGGAGACTAGAATCAGGGATGCACAATTGATTGCCTTTGAAAAGAAAACCTTCATGCAGTAGAAAATCAGACATCTGTCCAGATTGTATACCCTGCAGAACAACAGAAAAATAAGGATCAACCGTTAGCTGCTCCATGAGGACATCCATCCCCGGCACACCAACCCTCATGGAAACTAGCAAATTACTCCTCCGACTCAATGCATCAGCCACTTGATTTGACATCCCAGACTTGTGTTTCACCACGAAAGTGAATTTTTCCAAGAACGACATCCACCTCCCATGTTTGTGTGACACCTTATCTTGACTGCGAATATGTCTTAATGAATCATGATCTGTGAACAAAACAAATTCCTTATGAAATAAATAATGGCGCCAATGCTTTACAGCTTGGACCACTGCATAGAACTCAACATCATAAGTGTTATAATGCAGCTTTGGCCCCGTCAACTTCTCACTAAAATAGGCAACCGGTCGTCCTCCTTGACTTAGAACTGCTCCAATCCCAACCTTGGAAGCATCCGTGTGTAATTCAAACACTTGAGAAAAGTCTGGCAATACAAGGATCGGTGATGTAGTAAGCTTCTCTTTTACTAATTGGAAAGCTGATTCTGCTGCTTCGGTCCAAGTAAAGGCCTTCCCTTTCATACAATCAGTCACCGGTGCCATAATAGAACTAAAGTTTGGAATAAACCTCCTATAGAATGAAGCAAGGCCATGAAAGCTTCGAACTTCAGTGATGGTAGTTGGACTTGGCCATTGTCTGACAGCTGCTACTTTAGACTCGTCCACCTGTATTCCTTCCCCAGAAACAACGTACCCCAAGAACAAGACTTTAGGAACCATAAACACACATTTCTTCATAGTTGCATACAAACTATCCCGTCGAAGTACGGTCAAAACCTGCCTCACATGGTTGACATGCTCACAAAAAGTAGCACTGTAAATAAGTATGTCATCAAAATAAACGACTACAAATTTACCAATAAAGGGCCTGAACAACTGGTTCATCACACGCATAAATGTACTAGGAGCGTTTGATAAACCGAAAGGCATCACCAACCACTCATACAATCCTTCACGAGTCTTGAAGGCAGTCTTCCACTCATCCCCAGGCCTAAGTCGTATCTGATAGTACCCGCTCTTCAAGTCCAGTTTCGTAAAGATAGAGGCACCGCTAATCTGGTCAAGTAGGTCATCAAGTCGAGGAATTGGAAATCTGTACCTCATCGTGATCTTATTGATGGGGCGACTATCAACACACATACGCCAAGTACCATCCTTTTTAGGAGTCAACAAAGCAGGAACAGCACACGGGCTCATGCTCTCCCGAACATGAACTTTTGAAATCAAGTCCTCCACCTGTCGTCGCAACTCCTCATGCTCTCCGGGACTCATTCTGTAATGTGGCCTATTAGGCAACTGAGCTCCTGGTTGTAAATCAATATGATGCTGGATGTCACGTAAAGGTGGCAAACCATCAGGTAATTCATTAGGGAAAACATCAGCGAATTCCTTGAGCAGAGGAACCATAGCCTCAGGAATTTCAACCTCCTTAGCGACTTCCTTCCCGAGCAATACAAAAATTTCACCTTCCGCCTCCAACTCGTCTTCAAACTGATTAAGGGTCAGTCGAGTACCCGAAGGTCTCGGAACTGGCTCCTTTGGCTTACTGGGAACCAATGTTATCTTCACACCACCAAACAAGAAACTGTAAGTATTAGTCCGCCCGTTATGATCTATGTTACGATCATACTCCCAAGGTCTGTCCAACAACAAATGACAAGCATCCATAGCAACCACATCACACCACACATCATCTTTATACGTGGTACCAACAGAAAATTGAACAAGGGCTCGTTTAGATACAGTGACCTCGCCACCCTTCTTAAGCCACTGTAGCTTGTAAGGCTTAGGGCGATTTTCTGTTTTCAAAGCCAACTTTTGAACTGCTTCTTCAGATATAAGGTTATCACAACTTCCTGAATCAATAACAAAAGTACAAACCTTTCCCAAAATAGTACATGTCGACTGAAAGATGTTGTGTTTGAGCCAATCATCACCAATAACTTTTGGTGTAAAACAAGACCGCCTTACCACCAAATTTACCCCCACATCTCCAGTTACAACTTCCTCTTCGCATTGATGCTCTTCGTCATACACAGGGGGATCTTCGTAATTTTCACCGGCATCATCATTTTGCCAATCATCTTGCTCAGCAAACAAATGACGTTTTCCGACCTTCTTGCACTCTGATTGTCGGTGACCTGTCTCCCCACAACTAAAACACTTCAAGCTGCTACTAACAGTTGTCCTAGGATTCGGTCCAACACTGTTAGATGTCGGTCTTTGTTGATTAGGCACAACACGGGGTACCATACCACCCGTCCCGGAACTTCCTCCAATATTAGCAGTTGAAGACGAACCGCCCACCCGACGACTTTGTTTCTCAAAAGCCAACGCCCGTTGGTGCGCTTCAGAAATAGATACCGGGTCAAACATATTTACAGAGTCCATGATTTGGACCCGTAGACCCCCAATATATCGAGCAACGAGTTGTTCCTCTGTCTCCTGGATATCGTTTCGGGCAATCAATTGGTAGAACTCAGTTGTGTAATCGTCAACTGATTTGGCACCCTGCTTCAGATTTTGCAACCGTTGGTACATCAACCTTTGAAAGTTATGGGGTAGGAAGTTGGATCGTAAACACTTCTTCATCTTCCTCCAAGTCACGACCTTTGACTTTCCGAGCCTGTCTCGTGTCAGTTTCAGTTGTTGCCACCATGCAGATGCCCTACCACGTAGCCTGGTAGCAATCAATGACACTCTTTTGTTTTCAGGGACTTCTTTGAACTCAAAAACTTCCTCAACAGTAGCCAACCAGTCGATGAACCCCTCCGGATTCAAACTGACCCCATCGAATTCTGGGATATCAATTCTCATTCCGGCCTCCCAACGCCTATTGTCACCTCTATGATCACGCCTTGGCCGCCTTTCTAGATCGTCTTCAGAATATGAACCGTCACTGCCGCCGAACGGGTTCCCAAATTCACCATCTTCCACTTGAGAATGTGTTCGAGACCTTTGCCCTCCTCGATTCATCAGTTCGACCATCCTATCAGTCAGTTGGTCAACCATTTGATCCATCCTCTCCTCCATTCGTGCCATAATACGTTCTTCTAGTTCTTGCTCATGAACATTAGCGGGCGTCCTGTTTCTCCTCGGAGGCATTTTGAACCAGGAATTCGGCTCTGATACCAACTGATGCAGCGCGAAAAAACAACACAAAGATAACCAAGAATGAACCTGTTGATTCTAAAAGAATAGCGAGGACAATCTCTTCAAAACCACGTTGATTCTACGAATACCGTGGGATTGGCTTCAAAATCTGGGTTAACACACAGAATTTGGGAGAAAATCGAAAGTTCATAAAATTGATGATCGACCATCCAAATTACATCAAAAACAGTTAAATAAGAAGCAGAAATTAAAATGAAACCCTAAAAGTCCATGGGCCAAATACAAACCCAAAAACAAAACCCAAAAATTAAGGAAAAATAACAAAATTGTTCATAAATCCATTTAGAAAGCGATTTCTGGACTCAAAAATGGGTAAGTCCTCTTCGAGAACTTATCTAGACGTGCTCCTTGCTCCAAGCTTCGATTTGACTGGTCGTAGGCCCGAAACGGAGATTCGTAGCCAAAGTTATGGCCATTTCCGTGAAGCCCCTTTAGTCACACGATCGTGGGCCTCTAGGAACGCAAGAGCCCGATCCTCCACACTAGGGCCCGCATCATCCCCTCCTGGGTAGACAAAATTCGACCTCGAATGTGCACCATGGTCATCATAAGAAGAATCCCCATAATAAGGAAGCAAATGCTTTACATTGAAAACATCGGAACAACGAATGTGGCTTGGCAACTGTAGACGGTAAGCATTGGAATTAATCTTCTCCACAATCTCCACCGGTCCAATCTTCTTAGCTGACAGCTTGTTGTACTCACCAACCGAAAAACGATCTTTAGTCAAAACAGCCCAAACAAAGTCACCTACTTCAAAATCAACTTGTCTGCGTTTTTTATCTGCATCTTGCTTGTACTTGGAGTTAGCTCGGACCAAGTTGTCATGAACAGCCTTATGAACATCATGCAGTCCTCCAACAAAATCCTGCACTTTCTTTGGAACAACCCTAGAAACAGGCAGTGACATCAAATCAAGTGGTCCCCGTGGCTGAACAGAATAGACCACCTGGAATGGACTATATCCAGTACTTCGGTTGATAGCATGATTATGAGCAAACTCAGCTTGACAAAGCTTCTGATGCCAGGTCTTCACATGATCACCCACTAAACACCGCAAAATATTACCAAGGGATCGATTGACAACCTCTGTTTGGCCATCCGTTTGAGGATGATATGCACTACTAAAATTGAGCTGAGTGTTCACCATTTTCCATAGGCTGCGCCAAAAATGACTCAAAAACCTAGTGTCTCGATCTGAAACAATAGAAGACGGCAATCCATGCAAACGGTAGACGTCTCGAAAGAATAACTGGGCCACATTAACTGCATCCGTCGTCTTTTTGCAAGGAATAAAGTGCACCATCTTAGAAAAACGATCAACAACCACAAATATTGAATCATTTCCCTGTTGAGTACGTGGTAAAACCAACACAAAATCCATGCTGATGTCTACCCAAGGTTGTGATGGAACAGGCAAAGGCATATAGAGTCCTGCATTGGTAGATGTGCCCTTTGACACCTGACAGATTCGACACCGTTTAACATATCTATCCACCTCCTTGCGCATTGTAGGCCAAAAATAAGATGATTGTACCAACTGTAAAGTGCGGTCTCGGCCGACATTCCCTTCACCATGCAGCTCCCTAATGATTTGAAGGCGGAGACTAGAATCAGGGATGCACAATTGATTGCCTTTGAAAAGAAAACCTTCATGCAGTAGAAAATCAGACATCTGTCCAGATTGTATACCCTGCAGAACAACAGAAAAATAAGGATCAACCGTTAGCTGCTCCATGAGGACATCCATCCCCGGCACACCAACCCTCATGGAAACTAGCAAATTACTCCTCCGACTCAATGCATCAGCCACTTGATTTGACATCCCAGACTTGTGTTTCACCACGAAAGTGAATTTTTCCAAGAACGACATCCACCTCCCATGTTTGTGTGACACCTTATCTTGACTGCGAATATGTCTTAATGAATCATGATCTGTGAACAAAACAAATTCCTTATGAAATAAATAATGGCGCCAATGCTTTACAGCTTGGACCACTGCATAGAACTCAACATCATAAGTGTTATAATGCAGCTTTGGCCCCGTCAACTTCTCACTAAAATAGGCAACCGGTCGTCCTCCTTGACTTAGAACTGCTCCAATCCCAACCTTGGAAGCATCCGTGTGTAATTCAAACACTTGAGAAAAGTCTGGCAATACAAGGATCGGTGATGTAGTAAGCTTCTCTTTTACTAATTGGAAAGCTGATTCTGCTGCTTCGGTCCAAGTAAAGGCCTTCCCTTTCATACAATCAGTCACCGGTGCCATAATAGAACTAAAGTTTGGAATAAACCTCCTATAGAATGAAGCAAGGCCATGAAAGCTTCGAACTTCAGTGATGGTAGTTGGACTTGGCCATTGTCTGACAGCTGCTACTTTAGACTCGTCGACCTGTATTCCTTCCCCAGAAACAACGTACCCCAAGAACAAGACTTTAGGAACCATAAACACACCTTTCTTCATAGTTGCATACAAACTATCCCGTCGAAGTACGGTCAAAACCTGCCTCACATGGTTGACATGCTCACCAAAAGTAGCACTGTAAATAAGTATGTCATCAAAATAAACGACTACAAATTTACCAATAAAGGGCCTGAACAACTGGTTCATCACACGCATAAATGTACTAGGAGCGTTTGATAAACCGAAAGGCATCACCAACCACTCATACAATCCTTCACGAGTCTTGAAGGCAGTCTTCCACTCATCCCCAGGCCTAAGTCGTATCTGATACTACCCGCTCTTCAAGTCCAGTTTCGTAAAGATAGAGGCACCGCTAATCTGGTCAAGTAGGTCATCAAGTCGAGGAATTGGAAATCTGTACCTCACCGTGATCTTATTGATGGCGCGACTATCAACACACATACGCCAAGTACCATCCTTTTTAGGAGTCAACAAAGCAGGAACAGCACACGGGCTCATGCTCTCCCGAACATGAACTTTTGAAATCAAGTCCTCCACCTGTCGTCGCAACTCCTCATGCTCTCCGGGACTCATTCTGTAATGTGGCCTATTAGGCAACTGAGCTCCTGGTTGTAAATCAATATGATGCTGGATGTCACGTAAAGGTGACAAACCATCAGGTAATTCATTAGGGAAAACATCAGCGAATTCCTTGAGCAGAGGAACCATGGCCTCAGGAATTTCAACCTCCTTAGCGACTTCCTTCCCGAGCAATACAAAAATTTCACCTTCCGCCTCCAACTCGTCTTCAAACTGATTAAGGGTCAGTCGAGTACCCGAAGGTCTCGGAACTGGCTCCTTTGGATTACTGGGAACCAATGTTATCTTCACACCACCAAACAAGAAACTGTAAGTATTAGTCCGCCCGTTATGATCTATGTTACGATCATACTCCCAAGGTCTGTCCAACAACAAATGACAAGCATCCATAGCAACCACATCACACCACACATCATCTTTATACGTGGTACCAACAGAAAATTGAACAAGGGCTCGTTTAGATACAGTGACCTCGCCACCCTTCTTAAGCCACTGTAGCTTGTAAGGCTTAGGGCGATTTTCTGTTTTCAAAGCCAACTTTTGAACTGCTTCTTCAGATATAAGGTTATCACAACTTCCTGAATCAATAACAAAAGTACAAACCTTTCCCAAAATAGTACATGTCGACTGAAAGATGTTGTGTTTGAGCCAATAATCACCAATAACTTTTGGTGTAAAACAAGACCGCCTTACCACCAAATTTACCCCCACATCTCCAGTTACAACTTCCTCTTCGCATTGATGCTCTTCGTCATACACAGGGGGATCTTCGTAATTTTCACCGGCATCATCATTTTGCCAATCATCTTGCTCAGCAAACAAATGACGTTTTCCGACCTTCTTGCACTCTGATTGTCGGTGACCTGTCTCCCCACAACTAAAACACTTCAAGCTGCTACTAACAGTTGTCCTAGGATTCGGTCCAACACTGTTAGATGTCGGTCTTTGTTGATTAGGCACAACACGGGGTACCATACCACCCGTCCCGGAACTTCCTCCAATATTAGCAGTTGAAGACGAACCGCCCACCCGACGACTTTGTTTCTCAAAAGCCAACGCCCGTTGGTGCGCTTCAGAAATAGATACCGGGTCAAACATATTTACAGAGTCCATGATTTGGACCCGTAGACCCCCAATATATCGAGCAACGAGTTGTTCCTCTGTCTCCTGGATATCGTTTCGGGCAATCAATTGGTAGAACTCAGTTGTGTAATCGTCAACTGATTTGGCACCCTGCTTCAGATTTTGCAACCGTTGGTACATCAACCTTTGAAAGTTATGGGGTAGGAAGTTGGATCGTAAACACTTCTTCATCTTCCTCCAAGTCACGACCTTTGACTTTCCGAGCCTGTCTCGTGTCAGTTTCAGTTGTTGCCACCATGCAGATGCCCTACCACGTAGCCTGGTAGCAATCAATGACACTCTTTTGTTTTCAGGGACTTCTTTGAACTCAAAAACTTCCTCAACAGTAGCCAACCAGTCGATGAACCCCTCCGGATTCAAACTGACCCCATCGAATTCTGGGATATCAATTCTCATTCCGGCCTCCCAACGCCTATTGTCACCTCTATGATCACGCCTTGGCCGCCTTTCTAGATCGTCTTCAGAATATGAACCGTCACTGCCGCCGAACGGGTTCCCAAATTCACCATCTTCCACTTGAGAATGTGTTCGAGACCTTTGCCCTCCTCGATTCATCAGTTCGACCATCCTATCAGTCAGTTGGTCAACCATTTGATCCATCCTCTCCTCCATTCGTGCCATAATACGTTCTTCTAGTTCTTGCTCATGAACATTAGCGGGCGTCCTGTTTCTCCTCGGAGGCATTTTGAACCAGGAATTCGGCTCTGATACCAACTGATGCAGCGCGAAAAAACAACACAAAGATAACCAAGAATGAACCTGTTGATTCTAAAAGAATAGCCAGGACAATCTCTTCAAAACCACGTTGATTCTACGAATACCGTGGGATTGGCTTCAAAATCTGGGTTAACACACAGAATTTGGGAGAAAATCGAAAGTTCATAAAATTGATGATCGACCATCCAAATTACATCAAAAACAGTTAAATAAGAAGCAGAAATTAAAATGAAACCCTAAAAGTCCATGGGCCAAATACAAACCCAAAAACAAAACCCAAAAATTAAGGAAAAATAACAAAATTGTTCATAACTCCATTTAGAAAGCGATTTCTGGACTCAAAAATGGGTAAGTCCTCTTCGGGAAATTATTTAGACGTGCTCCTTGCTCCAAGCTTCGATTTGACTGGTCGTAGGCCCGAAACGGAGATTCGTAGCCAAAGTTATGGCCATTTCCGTGAAGCCCCTTTAGTCACACGATCGTGGGCCTCTAGGAACGCAAGAGCCCGATCCTCCACACTAGGGCCCGCATCATCCCCTCCTGGGTAGACAAAATTCGACCTCGAATGTGCACCATGGTCATCATAAGAAGAATCCCCATAATAAGGAAGCAAATGCTTTACATTGAAAACATCGGAACAACGAATGTGGCTTGGCAACTGTAGACGGTAAGCACTGGAATTAATCTTCTCCACAATCTCCACCGGTCCAATCTTCTTAGCTGACAGCTTGTTGTACTCACCAACCGAAAAACGATCTTTAGTCAAAACAGCCCAAACAAAGTCACCTACTTCAAAATCAACTTGTCTGCGTTTTTTATCTGCATCTTGCTTGTACTTGGAGTTAGCTCGGACCAAGTTGTCATGAACAGCCTTATGAACATCATGCAGTCCTCCAACAAAATCCTGCACTTTCTTTGGAACAACCCTAGAAACAGGCAGTGACATCAAATCAAGTGGTCCCCGTGGCTGAATAGAATAGACCACCTGGAATGGACTATATCCAGTACTTCGGTTGATAGCATGATTATGAGCAAACTCAGCTTGACAAAGCTTCTGATGCCAGGTCTTCACATGATCACCCACTAAACACCGCAAAATATTACCAAGGGATCGATTGACAACCTCTGTTTGGCCATCCGTTTGAGGATGATATGCACTACTAAAATTGAGCTGAGTGTTCACCATTTTCCATAGGCTGCGCCAAAAATGACTCAAAAACCTAGTGTCTCGATCTGAAACAATAGAAGACGGCAATCCATGCAAACGGTAGACGTCTCGAAAGAATAACTGGGCCACATTAACTGCATCCGTCGTCTTTTTGCAAGGAATAAAGTGCACCATCTTAGAAAAACGATCAACAACCACAAATATTGAATCATTTCCCCGTTGAGTACGTGGTAAAACCAACACAAAATCCATGCTGATGTCTACCCAAGGTTGTGATGGAACAGGCAAAGGCATATAGAGTCCTGCATTGGTAGATGTGCCCTTTGACACCTGACAGATTCGACACCGTTTAACATATCTATCCACCTCCTTGCGCATTGTAGGCCAAAAATAAGATGATTGTACCAACTGTAAAGTGCGGTCTCGGCCGACATTCCCTTCACCATGCAGCTCCCTAATGATTTGAAGGCGGAGACTAGAATCAGGGATGCACAATTGATTGCCTTTGAAAAGAAAACCTTCATGCAGTAGAAAATCAGACATCTGTCCAGATTGTATACCCTGCAGAACAACAGAAAAATAAGGATCAACCGTTAGCTGCTCCATGAGGACATCCATCCCCGGCACACCAACCCTCATGGAAACTAGCAAATTACTCCTCCGACTCAATGCATCAGCCACTCGATTTGACATCCCAGACTTGTGTTTCACCACGAAAGTGAATTTTTCCAAGAACGACATCCACCTCCCATGTTTGTGTGACACCTTATCTTGACTGCGAATATGTCTTAATGAATCATGATCTGTGAACAAAACAAATTCCTTATGAAATAAATAATGGCGCCAATGCTTTACAGCTTGGACCACTGCATAGAACTCAACATCATAAGTGCTATAATGCAGCTTTGGCCCCGTCAACTTCTCACTAAAATAGGCAACCGGTCGTCCTCCTTGACTTAGAACTGCTCCAATCCCAACCTTGGAAGCATCCGTGTGTAATTCAAACACTTGAGAAAAGTCTGGCAATACAAGGATCGGTGATGTAGTAAGCTTCTCTTTTACTAATTGGAAAGCTGATTCTGCTGCTTCGGTCCAAGTAAAGGCCTTCCCTTTCATACAATCAGTCACCGGTGCCATAATAGAACTAAAGTTTGGAATAAACCTCCTATAGAATGAAGCAAGGCCATGAAAGCTTCGAACTTCAGTGATGGTAGTTGGACTTGGCCATTGTCTGACAGCTGCTACTTTAGACTCGTCCACCTGTATTCCTTCCCCAGAAACAACGTACCCCAAGAACAAGACTTTAGGAACCATAAACACACATTTCTTCATAGTTGCATACAAACTATCCCGTCGAAGTACGGTCAAAACCTGCCTCACATGGTTGACATGCTCACCAAAAGTAGCACTGTAAATAAGTATGTCATCAAAATAAACGACTACAAATTTACCAATAAAGGGCCTGAACAACTGGTTCATCACACGCATAAATGTACTAGGAGCGTTTGATAAACCGAAAGGCATCACCAACCACTCATACAATCCTTCACGAGTCTTGAAGGCAGTCTTCCACTCATCCCCAGGCCTAAGTCGTATCTGATAGTACCCGCTCTTCAAGTCCAGTTTCGTAAAGATAGAGGCACCGCTAATCTGGTCAAGTAGGTCATCAAGTCGAGGAATTGGAAATCTGTACCTCACCGTGATCTTATTGATGGCGCGACTATCAACACACATACGCCAAGTACCATCCTTTTTAGGAGTCAACAAAGCAGGAACAGCACACGGGCTCATGCTCTCCCGAACATGAACTTTTGAAATCAAGTCCTCCACCTGTCGTCGCAACTCCTCATGCTCTCCGGGACTCATTCTGTAATGTGGCCTATTAGGCAACTGAGCTCCTGGTTGTAAATCAATATGATGCTGGATGTCACGTAAAGGTGGCAAACCATCAGGTAATTCATTAGGGAAAACATCAGCGAATTCCTTGAGCAGAGGAACCATAGCCTCAGGAATTTCAACCTCCTTAGCGACTTCCTTCCCGAGCAATACAAAAATTTCACCTTCCGCCTCCAACTCGTCTTCAAACTGATTAAGGGTCAGTAGAGTACCCGAAGGTCTCGGAACTGGCTCCTTTGGCTTACTGGGAACCAATGTTATCTTCACACCACCAAACAAGAAACTGTAAGTATTAGTCCGCCCGTTATGATCTATGTTACGATCATACTCCCAAGGTCTGCCCAACAACAAACGACAAGCATCCATAGCAACCACATCACACCACACATCATCTTTATACGTGGTACCAACAGAAAATTGAACAAGGGCTCGTTTAGATACAGTGACCTCGCCACCCTTCTTAAGCCACTGTAGCTTGTAAGGCTTAGGGCGATTTTCTGTTTTCAAAGCCAACTTTTGAACTGCTTCTTCAGATATAAGGTTATCACAACTTCCTGAATCAATAACAAAAGTACAAACCTTTCCCAAAATAGTACATGTCGACTGAAAGATGTTGTGTTTGAGCCAATCATCACCAATAACTTTTGGTGTAAAACAAGACCGCCTTACCACCAAATTTACCCCCACATCTCCAGTTACAACTTCCTCTTCGCATTGATGCTCTTCGTCATACACAGGGGGATCTTCGTAATTTTCACCGGCATCATCATTTTGCCAATCATCTTGCTCAGCAAACAAATGACGTTTTCCGACCTTCTTGCACTCTGATTGTCGGTGACCTGTCTCCCCACAACTAAAACACTTCAAGCTGCTACTAACAGTTGTCCTAGGATTCGGTCCAACACTGTTAGATGTCGGTCTTTGTTGATTAGGCACAACACGGGGTACCATACCACCCGTCCCGGAACTTCCTCCAATATTAGCAGTTGAAGACGAACCGCCCACCCGACGACTTTGTTTCTCAAAAGCCAACGCCCGTTGGTGCGCTTCAGAAATAGATACCGGGTCAAACATATTTACAGAGTCCATGATTTGGACCCGTAGACCCCCAATATATCGAGCAACGAGTTGTTCCTCTGTCTCCTGGATATCGTTTCGGGCAATCAATTGGTAGAACTCAGTTGTGTAATCGTCAACTGATTTGGCACCCTGCTTCAGATTTTGCAACCGTTGGTACATCAACCTTTGAAAGTTATGGGGTAGGAAGTTGGATCGTAAACACTTCTTCATCTTCCTCCAAGTCACGACCTTTGACTTTCCGAGCCTGTCTCGTGTCAGTTTCAGTTGTTGCCACCATGCAGATGCCCTACCACGTAGCCTGGTAGCAATCAATGACACTCTTTTGTTTTCAGGGACTTCTTTGAACTCAAAAACTTCCTCAACAGTAGCCAACCAGTCGATGAACCCCTCCGGATTCAAACTGACCCCATCGAATTCTGGGATATCAATTCTCATTCCGGCCTCCCAACGCCTATTGTCACCTCTATGATCACGCCTTGGCCGCCTTTCTAGATCGTCTTCAGAATATGAACCGTCACTGCCGCCGAACGGGTTCCCAAATTCACCATCTTCCACTTGAGAATGTGTTCGAGACCTTTGCCCTCCTCGATTCATCAGTTCGACCATCCTATCAGTCAGTTGGTCAACCATTTGATCCATCCTCTCCTCCATTCGTGCCATAATACGTTCTTCTAGTTCTTGCTCATGAACATTAGCGGGCGTCCTGTTTCTCCTCGGAGGCATTTTGAACCAGGAATTCGGCTCTGATACCAACTGATGCAGCGCGAAAAAACAACACAAAGATAACCAAGAATGAACCTGTTGATTCTAAAAGAATAGCCAGGACAATCTCTTCAAAACCACGTTGATTCTACGAATACCGTGGGATTGGCTTCAAAATCTGGGTTAACACACAGAATTTGGGAGAAAATCGAAAGTTCATAAAATTGATGATCGACCATCCAAATTACATCAAAAACAGTTAAATAAGAAGCAGAAATTAAAATGAAACCCTAAAAGTCCATGGGCCAAATACAAACCCAAAAACAAAACCCAAAAATTAAGGAAAAATAACAAAATTGTTCATAACTCCATTTAGAAAGCGATTTCTGGACTCAAAAATGGGTAAGTCCTCTTCGGGAACTTATCTAGACGTGCTCCTTGCTCCAAGCTTCGATTTGACTGGTCGTAGGCCCGAAACGGAGATTCGTAGCCAAAGTTATGGCCATTTCCGTGAAGCCCCTTTAGTCACACGATCGTGGGCCTCTAGGAACGCAAGAGCCCGATCCTCCACACTAGGGCCCGCATCATCCCCTCCTGGGTAGACAAAATTCGACCTCGAATGTGCACCATGGTCATCATAAGAAGAATCCCCATAATAAGGAAGCAAATGCTTTACATTGAAAACATCGGAACAACGAATGTGGCTTGGCAACTGTAGACGGTAAGCATTGGAATTAATCTTCTCCACAATCTCCACCGGTCCAATCTTCTTAGCTGACAGCTTGTTGTACTCACCAACCGAAAAACGATCTTTAGTCAAAACAGCCCAAACAAAGTCACCTACTTCAAAATCAACTTGTCTGCGTTTTTTATCTGCATCTTGCTTGTACTTGGAGTTAGCTCGGACCAAGTTGTCATGAACAGCCTTATGAACATCATGCAGTCCTCCAACAAAATCCTGCACTTTCTTTGGAACAACCCTAGAAACAGGCAGTGACATCAAATCAAGTGGTCCCCGTGGCTGAACAGAATAGACCACCTGGAATGGACTATATCCAGTACTTCGGTTGATAGCATGATTATGAGCAAACTCAGCTTGACAAAGCTTCTGATGCCAGGTCTTCACATGATCACCCACTAAACACCGCAAAATATTACCAAGGGATCGATTGACAACCTCTGTTTGGCCATCCGTTTGAGGATGATATGCACTACTAAAATTGAGCTGAGTGTTCACCATTTTCCATAGGCTGCGCCAAAAATGACTCAAAAACCTAGTGTCTCGATCTGAAACAATAGAAGACGGCAATCCATGCAAACGGTAGACGTCTCGAAAGAATAACTGGGCCACATTAACTGCATCCGTCGTCTTTTTGCAAGGAATAAAGTGCACCATCTTAGAAAAACGATCAACAACCACAAATATTGAATCATTTCCCCGTTGAGTACGTGGTAAAACCAACACAAAATCCATGCTGATGTCTACCCAAGGTTGTGATGGAACAGGCAAAGGCATATAGAGTCCTGCATTGGTAGATGTGCCCTTTGACACCTGACAGATTCGACACCGTTTAACATATCTATCCACCTCCTTGCGCATTGTAGGCCAAAAATAAGATGATTGTACCAACTGTAAAGTGCGGTCTCGGCCGACATTCCCTTCACCATGCAGCTCCCTAATGATTTGAAGGCGGAGACTAGAATCAGGGATGCACAATTGATTGCCTTTGAAAAGAAAACCTTCATGCAGTAGAAAATCAGACATCTGTCCAGATTGTATACCCTGCAGAACAACAGAAAAATAAGGATCAACCGTTAGCTGCTCCATGAGGACATCCATCCCCGGCACACCAACCCTCATGGAAACTAGCAAATTACTCCTCCGACTCAATGCATCAGCCACTTGATTTGACATCCCAGACTTGTGTTTCACCACGAAAGTGAATTTTTCCAAGAACGACATCCACCTCCCATGTTTGTGTGACACCTTATCTTGACTGCGAATATGTCTTAATGAATCATGATCTGTGAACAAAACAAATTCCTTATGAAATAAATAATTGCGCCAATGCTTTACAGCTTGGACCACTGCATAGAACTCAACATCATAAGTGTTATAATGCAGCTTTGGCCCCGTCAACTTCTCACTAAAATAGGCAACCGGTCGTCCTCCTTGACTTAGAACTGCTCCAATCCCAACCTTGGAAGCATCCGTGTGTAATTCAAACACTTGAGAAAAGTCTGGCAATACAAGGATCGGTGATGTAGTAAGCTTCTCTTTTACTAATTGGAAAGCTGATTCTGCTGCTTCGGTCCAAGTAAAGGCCTTCCCTTTCATACAATCAGTCACCGGTGCCATAATAGAACTAAAGTTTGGAATAAACCTCCTATAGAATGAAGCAAGGCCATGAAAGCTTCGAACTTCAGTGATGGTAGTTGGACTTGGCCATTGTCTGACAGCTGCTACTTTAGACTCGTCCACCTGTATTCCTTCCCCAGAAACAACGTACCCCAAGAACAAGACTTTAGGAACCATAAACACACATTTCTTCATAGTTGCATACAAACTATCCCGTCGAAGTACGGTCAAAACCTGCCTCACATGGTTGACATGCTCACCAAAAGTAGCACTGTAAATAAGTATGTCATCAAAATAAACGACTACAAATTTACCAATAAAGGGCCTGAACAACTGGTTCATCACACGCATAAATGTACTAGGAGCGTTTGATAAACCGAAAGGCATCACCAACCACTCATACAATCCTTCACGAGTCTTGAAGGCAGTCTTCCACTCATCCCCAGGCCTAAGTCGTATCTGATACTACCCGCTCTTCAAGTCCAGTTTCGTAAAGATAGAGGCACCGCTAATCTGGTCAAGTAGGTCATCAAGTCGAGGAATTGGAAATCTGTACCTCACCGTGATCTTATTGATGGCGCGACTATCAACACACATACGCCAAGTACCATCCTTTTTAGGAGTCAACAAAGCAGGAACAGCACACGGGCTCATGCTCTCCCGAACATGAACTTTTGAAATCAAGTCCTCCACCTGTCGTCGCAACTCCTCATGCTCTCCGGGACTCATTCTGTAATGTGGCCTATTAGGCAACTGAGCTCCTGGTTGTAAATCAATATGATGCTGGATGTCACGTAAAGGTGGCAAACCATCAGGTAATTCATTAGGGAAAACATCAGCGAATTCCTTGAGCAGAGGAACCATGGCCTCAGGAATTTCAACCTCCTTAGCGACTTCCTTCCCGAGCAATACAAAAATTTCACCTTCCGCCTCCAACTCGTCTTCAAACTGATTAAGGGTCAGTCGAGTACCCGAAGGTCTCGGAACTGGCTCCTTTGGATTACTGGGAACCAATGTTATCTTCACACCACCAAACAAGAAACTGTAAGTATTAGTCCGCCCGTTATGATCTATGTTACGATCATACTCCCAAGGTCTGTCCAACAACAAATGACAAGCATCCATAGCAACCACATCACACCACACATCATCTTTATACGTGGTACCAACAGAAAATTGAACAAGGGCTCGTTTAGATACAGTGACCTCGCCACCCTTCTTAAGCCACTGTAGCTTGTAAGGCTTAGGGCGATTTTCTATTTTCAAAGCCAACTTTTGAACTGCTTCTTCAGATATAAGGTTATCACAACTTCCTGAATCAATAACAAAAGTACAAACCTTTCCCAAAATAGTACATGTCGACTGAAAGATGTTGTGTTTGAGCCAATCATCACCAATAACTTTTGGTGTAAAACAAGACCGCCTTACCACCAAATTTACCCCCACATCTCCAGTTACAACTTCCTCTTCGCATTGATGCTCTTCGTCATACACAGGGGGATCTTCGTAATTTTCACCGGCATCATCATTTTGCCAATCATCTTGCTCAGCAAACAAATGACGTTTTCCGACCTTCTTGCACTCTGATTGTCGGTGACCTGTCTCCCCACAACTAAAACACTTCAAGCTGCTACTAACAGTTGTCCTAGGATTCGGTCCAACACTGTTAGATGTCGGTCTTTGTTGATTAGGCACAACACGGGGTACCATACCACCCGTCCCGGAACTTCCTCCAATATTAGCAGTTGAAGACGAACCGCCCACCCGACGACTTTGTTTCTCAAAAGCCAACGCCCGTTGGTGCGCTTCAGAAATAGATACCGGGTCAAACATATTTACAGAGTCCATGATTTGGACCCGTAGACCCCTAATATATCAAGCAACGAGTTGTTCCTCTGTCTCCTGGATATCGTTTCGGGCAATCAATTGGTAGAACTCAGTTGTGTAATCGTCAACTGATTTGGCACCCTGCTTCAGATTTTGCAACCGTTGGTACATCAACCTTTGAAAGTTATGGGGTAGGAAGTTGGATCGTAAACACTTCTTCATCTTCCTCCAAGTCACGACCTTTGACTTTCCGAGCCTGTCTCGTGTCAGTTTCAGTTGTTGCCACCATGCAGATGCCCTACCACGTAGCCTGGTAGCAATCAATGACACTCTTTTGTTTTCAGGGACTTCTTTGAACTCAAAAACTTCCTCAACAGTAGCCAACCAGTCGATGAACCCCTCCGGATTCAAACTGACCCCATCGAATTCTGGGATATCAATTCTCATTCCGGCCTCCCAACGCCTATTGTCACCTCTATGATCACGCCTTGGCCGCCTTTCTAGATCGTCTTCAGAATATGAACCGTCACTACCGCCGAACGGGTTCCCAAATTCACCATCTTCCACTTGAGAATGTGTTCGAGACCTTTGCCCTCCTCGATTCATCAGTTCGACCATTCTATCAGTCAGTTGGTCAACCATTTGATCCATCCTCTCCTCCATTCGTGTCATAATACGTTCTTCTAGTTCTTGCTCATGAACATTAGCGGGCGTCCTGTTTCTCCTCGGAGGCATTTTGAACCAGGAATTCGGCTCTGATACCAACTGATGCAGCGCGAAAAAACAACACAAAGATAACCAAGAATGAACCTGTTGATTCTAAAAGAATAGCCAGGACAATCTCTTCAAAACCACGTTGATTCTACGAATACCGTGGGATTGGCTTCAAAATCTGGGTTAACACACATAATTTGGGAGAAAATCGAAAGTTCATAAAATTGATGATCGACCATCCAAATTACATCAAAAACAGTTAAATAAGAAGCAGAAATTAAAATGAAACCCTAAAAGTCCATGGGCCAAATACAAACCCAAAAACAAAACCCAAAAATTAAGGAAAAATAACAAAATTGTTCATAACTCCATTTAGAAAGCGATTTCTGGACTCAAAAATGGGTAAGCCCTCTTCGGGAACTTATCTAGACGTGCTCCTTGCTCCAAGCTTCGATTTGACTGGTCGTAGGCCCGAAACGGAGATTCGTAGCCAAAGTTATGGCCATTTCCGTGAAGCCCCTTTAGTCACACGATCGTGGGCCTCTAGGAACGCAAGAGCCCGATCCTCCACACTAGGGCCCGCATCATCCCCTCCTGGGTAGACAAAATTCGACCTCGAATGTGCACCATGGTCATCATAAGAAGAATCCCCATAATAAGGAAGCAAATGCTTTACATTGAAAACATCGGAACAACGAATGTGGCTTGGCAACTGTAGACGGTAAGCATTGGAATTAATCTTCTCCACAATCTCCACCGGTCCAATCTTCTTAGCTGACAGCTTGTTGTACTCACCAACCGAAAAACGATCTTTAGTTAAAACAGCCCAAACAAAGTCACCTACTTCAAAATCAACTTGTCTGCGTTTTTTATCTGCATCTTGCTTGTACTTGGAGTTAGCTCGGACCAAGTTGTCATGAACAGCCTTATGAACATCATGCAGTCCTCCAACAAAATCCTGCACTTTCTTTGGAACAACCTAGAAACAGGCAGTGACATCAAATCAAGTGGTCCCCGTGGCTGAACAGAATAGACCACCTGGAATGGACTATATCCAGTACTTCGGTTGATAGCATGATTATGAGCAAACTCAGTTTGACAAATCTTCTGATGCCAGGTCTTCACATGATCACCCACTAAACACCGCAAAATATTACCAAGGGATCGATTGACAACCTCTGTTTGGCCATCCGTTTGAGGATGATATGCACTACTAAAATTGAGCTGAGTGTTCACCATTTTCCATAGGCTGCGCCAAAAATGACTCAAAAACCTAGTGTCTCGATCTGAAACAATAGAAGACGGCAATCCATGCAAACGGTAGACGTCTCGAAAGAATAACTGGGCCACATTAACTGCATCCGTCGTCTTTTTGCAAGGAATAAAGTGCACCATCTTAGAAAAACGATCAACAAACACAAATATTGAATCATTTCCCCGTTGAGTACGTGGTAAACCCAACACAAAATCCATGCTGATGTCTACCCAAGGTTGTGATGGAACAGGCAAAGGCATATAGAGTCCTGCATTGGTAGATGTGCCCGTTGACACCTGACAGATTCGACACCGTTTAACATATCTATCCACCTCCTTGCGCATTGTAGGCCAAAAATAAGATGATTGTACCAACTGTAAAGTGCGATCTCGGCCGACATGCCCTTCACCATGCAGCTCCCTAATGATTTGAAGGCGGAGACTAGAATCAGGGATGCACAATTGATTGCCTTTGAAAAGAAAACCTTCATGCAGTAGAAAATCAGACATCTGTCCAGATTGTATACCCTGCAGAACAACAGAAAAATAAGGATCAACCGTTAGCTGCTCCATGAGGACATCCATCCCCGGCACACCAACCCTCATGGAAACTAGCAAATTACTCCTCCGACTCAATGCATCAGCCACCCGATTTGACATCCCAGACTTGTGTTTCACCACGAAAGTGAATTTTTCCAAGAACGACATCCACCTCCCATGTTTGTGTGACACCTTATCTTGACTGCGAATATGTCTTAATGAATCATGATCTGTGAACAAAACAAATTCCTTATGAAATAAATAATGGCGCCAATGCTTTACAGCTTGGACCACTGCATAGAACTCAACATCATAAGTGCTATAATGCAGCTTTGGCCCCGTCAACTTCTCACTAAAATAGGCAACCGGTCGTCCTCCTTGACTTAGAACTGCTCCAATCCCAACCTTGGAAGCATCCGTGTGTAATTCAAACACTTGAGAAAAGTCTGGCAATACAAGGATCGGTGATGTAGTAAGCTTCTCTTTTACTAATTGGAAAGCTGATTCTGCTGCTTCGGTCCAAGTAAAGGCCTTCCCTTTCATACAATCAGTCACCGGTGCCATAATAGAACTAAAGTTTGGAATAAACCTCCTATAGAATGAAGCAAGGCCATGAAAGCTTCGAACTTCAGTGATGGTAGTTGGACTTGGCCATTGTCTGACAGCTGCTACTTTAGACTCGTCCACCTGTATTCCTTCCCCAGAAACAACGTACCCCAAGAACAAGACTTTAGGAACCATAAACACACATTTCTTCATAGTTGCATACAAACTATCCCGTCGAAGTACGGTCAAAACCTGCCTCACATGGTTGACATGCTCACCAAAAGTAGCACTGTAAATAAGTATGTCATCAAAATAAACGACTACAAATTTACCAATAAAGGGCCTGAACAACTGGTTCATCACACGCATAAATGTACTAGGAGCGTTTGATAAACCGAAAGGCATCACCAACCACTCATACAATCCTTCACGAGTCTTGAAGGCAGTCTTCCACTCATCCCCAGGCCTAAGTCGTATCTGATAGTACCCGCTCTTCAAGTCCAGTTTCGTAAAGATAGAGGCACCGCTAATCTGGTCAAGTAGGTCATCAAGTCGAGGAATTGGAAATCTGTACCTCACCGTGATCTTATTGATGGCGCGACTATCAACACACATACGCCAAGTACCATCCTTTTTAGGAGTCAACAAAGCAGGAACAACACACGGGCTCATGCTCTCCCGAACATGACCTTTTGAAATCAAGTCCTCCACCTGTCGTCGCAACTCCTCATGCTCTCCGGGACTCATTCTGTAATGTGGCCTATTAGGCAACTGAGCTTCTGGTTGTAAATCAATATGATGCTGGATGTCACGTAAAGGTGGCAAACCATCAGGTAATTCATTAGGGAAAACCTCAGCGAATTCCTTGAGCAGAGGAACCATAGCCTCAGGAATTTCAACCTCCTTAGCTACTTCCTTCCCGAGCAATACAAAAATTTCACCTTCCGCCTCCAACTCGTCTTCAAACTGATTAAGGGTCAGTAGAGTACCCGAAGGTCTCGGAACTGGCTCCTTTGGCTTACTGGGAACCAATGTTATCTTCACACCACCAAACAAGAAACTGTAAGTATTAGTCCGCCCGTTATGATCTATGTTACGATCATACTCCCAAGGTCTGCCCAACAACAAACGACAAGCATCCATAGCAACCACATCACACCACACATCATCTTTATACGTGGTACCAACAGAAAATTGAACAAGGGCTCGTTTAGATACAGTGACCTCGCCACCCTTCTTAAGCCACTGTAGCTTGTAAGGCTTAGGGCGATTTTCTGTTTTCAAAGCCAACTTTTGAACTGCTTCTTCAGATATAAGGTTATCACAACTTCCTGAATCAATAACAAAAGTACAAACCTTTCCCAAAATAGTACATGTCGACTGAAAGATGTTGTGTTTGAGCCAATCATCACCAATAACTTTTGGTGTAAAACAAGACCGCCTTACCACCAAATTTACCCCCACATCTCCAGTTACAACTTCCTCTTCGCATTGATGCTCTTCGTCATACACAGGGGGATCTTCGTAATTTTCACCGGCATCATCATTTTGCCAATCATCTTGCTCAGCAAAAAAATGACGTTTTCCGACCTTCTTGCACTCTGATTGCCGGTGACCTGTCTCCCCACAACTAAAACACTTCAAGCTGCTACTAACAGTTGTCCTAGGATTCGGTCCAACACTGTTAGATGTCGGTCTTTGTTGATTAGGCACAACACGGGGTACCATACCACCCGTCCCGGAACTTCCTCCAATATTAGCAGTTGAAGACGAACCGCCCACCCGACGACTTTGTTTCTCAAAAGCCAACGCCCGTTGGTGCGCTTCAGAAATAGATACCGGGTCAAACATATTTACAGAGTCCATGATTTGGACCCGTAGACCCCCAATATATCGAGCAACGAGTTGTTCCTCTGTCTCCTGGATATCGTTTCGGGCAATCAATTGGTAGAACTCAGTTGTGTAATCGTCAACTGATTTGGCACCCTGCTTCAGATTTTGCAACCGTTGGTACATCAACCTTTGAAAGTTATGGGGTAGGAAGTTGGATCGTAAACACTTCTTCATCTTCCTCCAAGTCACGACCTTTGACTTTCCGAGCCTGTCTCGTGTCAGTTTCAGTTGTTGCCACCATGCAGATGCCCTACCACGTAGCCTGGTAGCAATCAATGACACTCTTTTGTTTTCAGGGACTTCTTTGAACTCAAAAACTTCCTCAACAGTAGCCAACCAGTCGATGAACCCCTCCGGATTCAAACTGACCCCATCGAATTCTGGGATATCAATTCTCATTCCGGCCTCCCAACGCCTATTGTCACCTCTATGATCACGCCTTGGCCGCCTTTCTAGATCGTCTTCAGAATATGAACCGTCACTGCCGCCGAACGGGTTCCCAAATTCACCATCTTCCACTTGAGAATGTGTTCGAGACCTTTGCCCTCCTCGATTCATCAGTTCGACCATTCTATCAGTCAGTTGGTCAACCATTTGATCCATCCTCTCCTCCATTCGTGTCATAATACGTTCTTCTAGTTCTTGCTCATGAACATTAGCGGGCGTCCTGTTTCTCCTCGGAGGCATTTTGAACCAGGAATTCGGCTCTGATACCAACTGATGCAGCGCGAAAAAACAACACAAAGATAACCAAGAATGAACCTGTTGATTCTAAAAGAATAGCCAGGACAATCTCTTCAAAACCACGTTGATTCTACGAATACCGTGGGATTGGCTTCAAAATCTGGGTTAACACACATAATTTGGGAGAAAATCGAAAGTTCATAAAATTGATGATCGACCATCCAAATTACATCAAAAACAGTTAAATAAGAAGCAGAAATTAAAATGAAACCCTAAAAGTCCATGGGCCAAATACAAACCCAAAAACAAAACCCAAAAATTAAGGAAAAATAACAAAATTGTTCATAACTCCATTTAGAAAGCGATTTCTGGACTCAAAAATGGGTAAGCCCTCTTCGGGAACTTATCTAGACGTGCTCCTTGCTCCAAGCTTCGATTTGACTGGTCGTAGGCCCGAAACGGAGATTCGTAGCCAAAGTTATGGCCATTTCCGTGAAGCCCCTTTAGTCACACGATCGTGGGCCTCTAGGAACGCAAGAGCCCGATCCTCCACACTAGGGCCCGCATCATCCCCTCCTGGGTAGACAAAATTCGACCTCGAATGTGCACCATGGTCATCATAAGAAGAATCCCCATAATAAGGAAGCAAATGCTTTACATTGAAAACATCGGAACAACGAATGTGGCTTGGCAACTGTAGACGGTAAGCATTGGAATTAATCTTCTCCACAATCTCCACCGGTCCAATCTTCTTAGCTGACAGCTTGTTGTACTCACCAACCGAAAAACGATCTTTAGTCAAAACAGCCCAAACAAAGTCACCTACTTCAAAATCAACTTGTCTGCGTTTTTTATCTGCATCTTGCTTGTACTTGGAGTTAGCTCGGACCAAGTTGTCATGAACAGCCTTATGAACATCATGCAGTCCTCCAACAAAATCCTGCACTTTCTTTGGAACAACCTAGAAACAGGCAGTGACATCAAATCAAGTGGTCCCCGTGGCTGAATAGAATAGACCACCTGGAATGGACTATATCCAGTACTTCGGTTGATAGCATGATTATGAGCAAACTCAGCTTGACAAAGCTTCTGATGCCAGGTCTTCACATGATCACCCACTAAACACCGCAAAATATTACCAAGGGATCGATTGACAACCTCTGTTTGGCCATCCGTTTGAGGATGATATGCACTACTAAAATTGAGCTGAGTGTTCACCATTTTCCATAGGCTGCGCCAAAAATGACTCAAAAACCTAGTGTCTCGATCTGAAACAATAGAAGACGGCAATCCATGCAAACGGTAGACGTCTTGAAAGAATAACTGGGCCACATTAACTGCATCCGTCGTCTTTTTGCAAGGAATAAAGTGCACCATCTTAGAAAAACGATCAACAACCACAAATATTGAATCATTTCCCCGTTGAGTACGTGGTAAAACCAACACAAAATCCATGCTGATGTCTACCGAGGTTGTGATGGAACAGGCAAAGGCATATAGAGTCCTGCATTGGTAGATGTGCCCTTTGACACCTGACAGATTCGACACCGTTTAACATATCTATCCACCTCCTTGCGCATTGTAGGCCAAAAATAAGATGATTGTACCAACTGTAAAGTGCGATCTCGGCCGACATTCCCTTCACCATGCAGCTCCCTAATGATTTGAAGGCGGAGACTAGAATCAGGGATGCACAATTGATTGCCTTTGAAAAGAAAACCTTCATGCAGTAGAAAATCAGACATCTGTCCAGATTGTATACCCTGCAGAACAACAGAAAAATAAGGATCAACCGTTAGCTGCTCCATGAGGACATCCATCCCCGGCACACCAACCCTCATGGAAACTAGCAAATTACTCCTCCGACTCAATGCATCAGCCACTCGATTTGACATCCCAGACTTGTGTTTCACCACGAAAGTGAATTTTTCCAAGAACGACATCCACCTCCCATGTTTGTGTGACACCTTATCTTGACTGCGAATATGTCTTAATGAATCATGATCTGTGAACAAAACAAATTCCTTATGAAATAAATAATGGCGCCAATGCTTTACAGCTTGGACCACTGCATAGAACTCAACATCATAAGTGCTATAATGCAGCTTTGGCCCCGTCAACTTCTCACCAAAATAGGCAACCGGTCGTCCTCCTTGACTTAGAACTGCTCCAATCCCAACCTTGGAAGCATCCGTGTGTAATTCAAACACTTGAGAAAAGTCTGGCAATACAAGGATCGGTGATGTAGTAAGCTTCTCTTTTACTAATTGGAAAGCTGATTCTGCTGCTTCGGTCCAAGTAAAGGCCTTCCCTTTCATACAATCAGTCACCGGTGCCATAATAGAACTAAAGTTTGGAATAAACCTCCTATAGAATGAAGCAAGGCCATGAAAGCTTCGAACTTCAGTGATGGTAGTTGGACTTGGCCATTGTCTGACAGCTGCTACTTTAGACTCGTCCACCTGTATTCCTTCCCCAGAAACAACGTACCCCAAGAACAAGACTTTAGGAACCATAAACACAAATTTCTTCATAGTTGCATACAAACTATCCCGTCGAAGTACGGTCAAAACCTGCCTCACATGGTTGACATGCTCACCAAAAGTAGCACTGTAAATAAGTATGTCATCAAAATAAACGACTACAAATTTACCAATAAAGGGCCTGAACAACTGGTTCATCACACGCATAAATGTACTAGGAGCGTTTGATAAACTGAAAGGCATCACCAACCACTCATACAATCCTTCACGAGTCTTGAAGGCAGTCTTCCACTC
Source organism: Lactuca virosa (assembly GCF_052849685.1). Taxonomy (NCBI): domain Eukaryota; kingdom Viridiplantae; phylum Streptophyta; class Magnoliopsida; order Asterales; family Asteraceae; genus Lactuca; species Lactuca virosa. Next base: position 455,623,562 of record NC_136430.1, read on the forward strand.
ATCCCCAGGCCTAAGTCGTATCTGATAGTACCCGCTCTTCAAGTCCAGTTTCGTAAAGATAGAGGCACCGCTAATCTGGTCAAGTAGGTCATCAAGTCGAGGAATTGGAAATCTGTACCTCACCGTGATCTTATTGATGGCGCGACTATCAACACACATACGCCAAGTACCATCCTTTTTAGGAGTCAACAAAGTAGGAACAGCACACGGGCTCATGCTCTCCCGAACATGACCTTTTGAAATCAAGTCCTCCACCTGTCGTCGCAACTCCTCATGCTCTCCGGGACTCATTCTGTAATGTGGCCTATTAGGCAACTGAGCTCCTGGTTGTAAATCAATATGATGCTGGATGTCACGTAAAGGTGGCAAACCATCAGGTAATTCATTAGGGAAAACATCAGCGAATTCCTTGAGCAGAGGAACCATAGCCTCAGGAATTTCAACCTCCTTAGCGACTTCCTTCCCGAGCAATACAAAAATTTCACCTTCCGCCTCCAACTCGTCTTCAAACTGATTAAGGGTCAGTAGAGTACCCGAAGGTCTCGGAACTGGCTCCTTTGGCTTACTGGGAACCAATGTTATCTTCACACCACCAAACAAGAAACTGTAAGTATTAGTCCGCCCGTTATGATCTATGTTACGATCATACTCCCAAGGTCTGCCCAACAACAAATGACAAGCATCCATAGCAACCACATCACACCACACATCATCTTTATACGTGGTACCAACAGAAAATTGAACAAGGGCTCGTTTAGATACAGTGACCTCGCCACCCTTCTTAAGCCACTGTAGCTTGTAAGGCTTAGGGCGATTTTCTGTTTTCAAAGCCAACTTTTGAACTGCTTCTTCAGATATAAGGTTATCACAACTTCCTGAATCAATAACAAAAGTACAAACCTTTCCCAAAATAGTACATGTCGACTGAAAGATGTTGTGTTTGAGCCAATCATCACCAATAACTTTTGGTGTAAAACAAGACCGCCTTACCACCAAATTTACCCCCACATCTCCAGTTACAACTTCCTCTTCGCATTGATGCTCTTCGTCATACACAGGGGGATCTTCGTAATTTTCACCGGCATCATCATTTTGCCAATCATCTTGCTCAGCAAAAAAATGACGTTTTCCGACCTTCTTGCACTCTGATTGTCGGTGACCTGTCTCCCCACAACTAAAACACTTCAAGCTGCTACTAACAGTTGTCCTAGGATTCGGTCCAACACTGTTAGATGTCGGTCTTTGTTGATTAGGCACAACACGGGGTACCATACCACCCGTCCCGGAACTTCCTCCAATATTAGCAGTTGAAGACGAACCGCCCACCCGACGACTTTGTTTCTCAAAAGCCAACGCCCGTTGGTGCGCTTCAGAAATAGATACCGGGTCAAACATATTTACAGAGTCCATGATTTGGACCCGTAGACCCCCAATATATCGAGCAACGAGTTGTTCCTCTGTCTCCTGGATATCGTTTCGGGCAATCAATTGGTAGAACTCAGTTGTGTAATCGTCAACTGATTTGGCACCCTGCTTCAGATTTTGCAACCGTTGGTACATCAACCTTTGAAAGTTATGGGGTAGGAAGTTGGATCGTAAACACTTCTTCATCTTCCTCCAAGTCACGACCTTTGACTTTCCGAGCCTGTCTCGTGTCAGTTTCAGTTGTTGCCACCATGCAGATGCCCTACCACGTAGCCTGGTAGCAATCAATGACACTCTTTTGTTTTCAGGGACTTCTTTGAACTCAAAAACTTCCTCAACAGTAGCCAACCAGTCGATGAACCCCTCCGGATTCAAACTGACCCCATCGAATTCTGGGATATCAATTCTCATTCCGGCCTCCCAACGCCTATTGTCACCTCTATGATCACGCCTTGGCCGCCTTTCTAGATCGTCTTCAGAATATGAACCGTCACTGCCGCCGAACGGGTTCCCAAATTCACCATCTTCCACTTGAGAATGTGTTCGAGACCTTTGCCCTCCTCGATTCATCAGTTCGACCATCCTATCAGTCAGTTGGTCAACCATTTGATCCATCCTCTCCTCCATTCGTGCCATAATACGTTCTTCTAGTTCTTGCTCATGAACATTAGCGGGCGTCCTGTTTCTCCTCGGAGGCATTTTGAACCAGGAATTCGGCTCTGATACCAACTGATGCAGCGCGAAAAAACAACACAAAGATAACCAAGAATGAACCTGTTGATTCTAAAAGAATAGCCAGGACAATCTCTTCAAAACCACGTTGATTCTACGAATACCGTGGGATTGGCTTCAAAATCTGGGTTAACACACAGAATTTGGGAGAAAATCGAAAGTTCATAAAATTGATGATCGACCATCCAAATTACATCAAAAACAGTTAAATAAGAAGCAGAAATTAAAATGAAACCCTAAAAGTCCATGGGCCAAATACAAACCCAAAAACAAAACCCAAAAATTAAGGAAAAATAACAAAATTGTTCATAACTCCATTTAGAAAGCGATTTCTGGACTCAAAAATGGGTAAGTCCTCTTCGGGAACTTATCTAGACGTGCTCCTTGCTCCAAGCTTCGATTTGACTGGTCGTAGGCCCGAAACGGAGATTCGTAGCCAAAGTTATGGCCATTTCCGTGAAGCCCCTTTAGTCACACGATCGTGGGCCTCTAGGAACGCAAGAGCCCGATCCTCCACACTAGGGCCCGCATCATCCCCTCCTGGGTAGACAAAATTCGACCTCGAATGTGCACCATGGTCATCATCAGAAGAATCCCCATAATAAGGAAGCAAATGCTTTACATTGAAAACATCGGAACAACGAATGTGGCTTGGCAACTGTAGACGGTAAGCATTGGAATTAATCTTCTCCACAATCTCCACCGGTCCAATCTTCTTAGCTGACAGCTTGTTGTACTCACCAACCGAAAAACGATCTTTAGTCAAAACAGCCCAAACAAAGTCACCTACTTCAAAATCAACTTGTCTGCGTTTTTTATCTGCATCTTGCTTGTACTTGGAGTTAGCTCGGACCAAGTTGTCATGAACAGCCTTATGAACATCATGCAGTCCTCCAACAAAATCCTGCACTTTCTTTGGAACAACCCTAGAAACAGGCAGTGACATCAAATCAAGTGGTCCCCGTGGCTGAACAGAATAGACCACCTGGAATGGACTATATCCAGTACTTCGGTTGATAGCATGATTATGAGCAAACTCAGCTTCACAAAGCTTCTGATCCCAGGTCTTCACATGATCACCCACTAAACACCGCAAAATATTACCAAGGGATCGATTGACAACCTCTGTTTGGCCATCCGTTTGAGGATGATATGCACTACTAAAATTGAGCTGAGTGTTCACCATTTTCCATAGGCTGCGCCAAAAATGACTCAAAAACCTAGTGTCTCGATCTGAAACAATAGAAGACGGCAATCCATGCAAACGGTAGACGTCTCGAAAGAATAACTGGGCCACATTAACTGCATCCGTCGTCTTTTTGCAAGGAATAAAGTGCACCATCTTAGAAAAACGATCAACAAACACAAATATTGAATCATTTCCCCGTTGAGTACGTGGTAAACCCAACACAAAATCCATGCTGATGTCTACCCAAGGTTGTGATGGAACAGGCAAAGGCATATAGAGTCCTGCATTGGTAGATGTGCCCGTTGACACCTGACAGATTCGACACCGTTTAACATATCTATCCACCTCCTTGCGCATTGTAGGCCAAAAATAAGATGATTGTACCAACTGTAAAGTGCGATCTCGGCCGACATGCCCTTCACCATGCAGCTCCCTAATGATTTGAAGGCGGAGACTAGAATCAGGGATGCACAATTGATTGCCTTTGAAAAGAAAACCTTCATGCAGTAGAAAATCAGACATCTGTCCAGATTGTATACCCTGCAGAACAACAGAAAAATAAGGATCAACCGTTAGCTGCTCCATGAGGACATCCATCCCCGGCACACCAACCCTCATGGAAACTAGCAAATTACTCCTCCGACTCAATGCATCAGCCACCCGATTTGACATCCCAGACTTGTGTTTCACCACGAAAGTGAATTTTTCCAAGAACGACATCCACCTCCCATGTTTGTGTGACACCTTATCTTGACTGCGAATATGTCTTAATGAATCATGATCTGTGAACAAAACAAATTCCTTATGAAATAAATAATGGCGCCAATGCTTTACAGCTTGGACCACTGCATAGAACTCAACATCATAAGTGCTATAATGCAGCTTTGGCCCCGTCAACTTCTCACTAAAATAGGCAACCGGTCGTCCTCCTTGACTTAAAACTGCTCCAATCCCAACCTTGGAAGCATCCGTGTGTAATTCAAACACTTGAGAAAAGTCTGGCAATACAAGGATCGGTGATGTAGTAAGCTTCTCTTTTACTAATTGGAAAGCTGATTCTGCTGCTTCGGTCCAAGTAAAGGCCTTCCCTTTCATACAATCAGTCACCGGTGCCATAATAGAACTAAAGTTTGGAATAAACCTCCTATAGAAAGAAGCAAGGCCATGAAAGCTTCGAACTTCAGTGATGGTAGTTGGACTTGGTCATTGTCTGACAGCTGCTACTTTAGACTCGTCCACCTGTATTCCTTCCCCAGAAACAACGTACCCCAAGAACAAGACTTTAGGAACCATAAACACACATTTCTTCATAGTTGCATACAAACTATCCCGTCGAAGTACGGTCAAAACCTGCCTCACATGGTTGACATGCTCACCAAAAGTAGCACTGTAAATAAGTATGTCATCAAAATAAACGACTACAAATTTACCAATAAAGGGCCTGAACAACTGGTTCATCACACGCATAAATGTACTAGGAGCGTTTGATAAACCGAAAGGCATCACCAACCACTCATACAATCCTTCACGAGTCTTGAAGGCAGTCTTCCACTCATCCCCAGGCCTAAGTCGTATCTGATAGTACCCGCTCTTCAAGTCCAGTTTCGTAAAGATAGAGGCACCGCTAATCTGGTCAAGTAGGTCATCAAGTCGAGGAATTGGAAATCTGTACCTCACCGTGATCTTATTGATGGCGCGACTATCAACACACATACGCCAAGTACCATCCTTTTTAGGAGTCAACAAAGCAGGAACAACACACGGGCTCATGCTCTCCCGAACATGACCTTTTGAAATCAAGTCCTCCACCTGTCGTCGCAACTCCTCATGCTCTCCGGGACTCATTCTGTAATGTGGCCTATTAGGCAACTGAGCTCCTGGTTGTAAATCAATATGATGCTGGATGTCACGTAAAGGTGGCAAACCATCAGGTAATTCATTAGGGAAAACATCTGCGAATTCCTTGAGCAGAGGAACCATAGCCTCAAGAATTTCAACCTCCTTAGCGACTTCCTTCCCGAGCAATACAAAAATTTCACCTTCCGCCTCCAACTCGTCTTCAAACTGATTAAGGGTCAGTAGAGTACCCGAAGGTCTCGGAACTGGCTCCTTTGGCTTACTGGGAACCAATGTTATCTTCACACCACCAAACAAGAAACTGTAAGTATTAGTCCGCCCGTTATGATCTATGTTACGATCATACTCCCAAGGTCTGCCCAACAACAAATGACAAGCATCCATAGCAACCACATCACACCACACATCATCTTTATACGTGGTACCAACAGAAAATTGAACAAGGGCTCGTTTAGATACAGTGACCTCGCCACCCTTCTTAAGCCACTGTAGCTTGTAAGGCTTAGGTCGATTTTCTGTTTTCAAAGCCAACTTTTGAACTGCTTCTTCAGATATAAGGTTATCACAACTTCCTGAATCAATAACAAAAGTACAAACCTTTCCCAAAATAGTACATGTCGACTGAAAGATGTTGTGTTTGAGCCAATCATCACCAATAACTTTTGGTGTAAAACAAGACCGCCTTACCACCAAATTTACCCCCACATCTCCAGTTACAACTTCCTCTTCGCATTGATGCTCTTCGTCATACACAGGGGGATCTTCGTAATTTTCACCGGCATCATCATTTTGCCAATCATCTTGCTCAGCAAAAAAATGACGTTTTCCGACCTTCTTGCACTCTGATTGTCGGTGACCTGTCTCCCCACAACTAAAACACTTCAAGCTGCTACTAACAGTTGTCCTAGGATTCGGTCCAACACTGTTAGATGTCGGTCTTTGTTGATTAGGCACAACACGGGGTACCATACCACCCGTCCCGGAACTTCCTCCAATATTAGCAGTTGAAGACGAACCGCCCACCCGACGACTTTGTTTCTCAAAAGCCAACGCCCGTTGGTGCGCTTCAGAAATAGATACCGGGTCAAACATATTTACAGAGTCCATGATTTGGACCCGTAGACCCCCAATATATCGAGCAACGAGTTGTTCCTCTGTCTCCTGGATATCGTTTCGGGCAATCAATTGGTAGAACTCAGTTGTGTAATCGTCAACTGATTTGGCACCCTGCTTCAGATTTTGCAACCGTTGGTACATCAACCTTTGAAAGTTATGGGGTAGGAAGTTGGATCGTAAACACTTCTTCATCTTCCTCCAAGTCACGACCTTTGACTTTCCGAGCCTGTCTCGTGTCAATTTCAGTTGTTGCCACCATGCAGATGCCCTACCACGTAGCCTGGTAGCAATCAATGACACTCTTTTGTTTTCAGGGACTTCTTTGAACTTAAAAACTTCCTCAACAGTAGCTAACCAGTCGATGAACCCCTCCGGATTCAAACTGACCCCATCGAATTCTGGGATATCAATTCTCATTCCGGCCTCCCAACGCCTATTGTCACCTCTATGATCACGCCTTGGCCGCCTTTCTAGATCGTCTTCAGAATATGAACCGTCACTGCCGCCGAACGGGTTCCCAAATTCACCATCTTCCACTTGAGAATGTGTTCGAGACCTTTGCCCTCCTCGATTCATCAGTTCGACCATCCTATCAGTCATTTGGTCAACCATTTGATCCATCCTCTCCTCCATTCGTGCCATAATACGTTCTTCTAGTTCTTGCTCATGAACATTAGCGGGCGTCCTGTTTCTCCTCGGAGGCATTTTGAACCAGGAATTCGGCTCTGATACCAACTGATGCAGCGCAAAAAAACAACACAAAGATAACCAAGAATGAACCTGTTGATTCTAAAAGAATAGCCAGGACAATCTCTTCAAAACCACGTTGATTCTACGAATACCGTGGGATTGGCTTCAAAATCTGGGTTAACACACAGAATTTGGGAGAAAATCGAAAGTTCATAAAATTGATGATCGACCATCCAAATTACATCAAAAACAGTTAAATAAGAAGCAGAAATTAAAATGAAACCCTAAAAGTCCATGGGCCAAATACAAACCCAAAAACAAAACCCAAAAATTAAGGAAAAATAACAAAATTGTTCATAACTCCATTTAGAAAGCGATTTCTGGACTCAAAAATGGGTAAGTCCTCTTCGGGAACTTATCCAGACGTGCTCCTTGCTCCAAGCTTCGATTTGACTGGTCGTAGGCCCGAAACGGAGATTCGTAGCCAAAGTTATGGCCATTTCCGTGAAGCCCCTTTAGTCACACGATCGTGGGCCTCTAGGAACGCAAGAGCCCGATCCTCCACACTAGGGCCCGCATCATCCCCTCCTGGGTAGACAAAATTCGACCTCGAATGTGCACCATGGTCATCATCAGAAGAATCCCCATAATAAGGAAGCAAATGCTTTACATTGAAAACATCGGAACAACGAATGTGGCTTGGCAACTGTAGACGGTAAGCATTGGAATTAATCTTCTCCACAATCTCCACCGGTCCAATCTTCTTAGCTGACAGCTTGTTGTACTCACCAACCGAAAAACGATCTTTAGTCAAAACAGCCCAAACAAAGTCACCTACTTCAAAATCAACTTGTCTGCGTTTTTTATCTGCATCTTGCTTGTACTTGGAGTTAGCTCGGACCAAGTTGTCATGAACAGCCTTATGAACATCATGCAGTCCTCCAACAAAATCCTGCACTTTCTTTGGAACAACCCTAGAAACAGGCAGTGACATCAAATCAAGTGGTCCCCGTGGCTGAACAGAATAGACCACCTGGAATGGACTATATCCAGTACTTCGGTTGATAGCATGATTATGAGCAAACTCAGCTTCACAAAGCTTCTGATCCCAGGTCTTCACATGATCACCCACTAAACACCGCAAAATATTACCAAGGGATCGATTGACAACCTCTGTTTGGCCATCCGTTTGAGGATGATATGCACTACTAAAATTGAGCTGAGTGTTCACCATTTTCCATAGGCTGCGCCAAAAATGACTCAAAAACCTAGTGTCTCGATCTGAAACAATAGAAGACGACAATCCATGCAAACGGTAGACGTCTCGAAAGAATAACTGGGCCACATTAACTGCATCCGTCGTCATTTTGCAAGGAATAAAGTGCACCATCTTAGAAAAACGATCAACAACCACAAATATTGAATCATTTCCCCGTTGAGTACGTGGTAAACCCAACACAAAATCCATGCTGATGTCTACCCAAGGTTGTGATGGAACAGGCAAAGGCATATAGAGTCCTGCATTGGTAGATGTGCCCTTTGACACCTGACAGATTCGACACCGTTTAACATATCTATCCACCTCCTTGCGCATTGTAGGCCAAAAATAAGATGATTGTACCAACTGTAAAGTGCGATCTCGGCCGACATGCCCTTCACCATGCAGCTCCCTAATGATTTGAAGGCGGAGACTAGAATCAGGGATGCACAATTGATTGCCTTTGAAAAGAAAACCTTCATGCAGTAGAAAATCAGACATCTGTCCAGATTGTATACCCTGCAGAACAACAGAAAAATAAGGATCAACCGTTAGCTGCTCCATGAGGACATCCATCCCCGGCACACCAACCCTCATGGAAACTAGCAAATTACTCCTCCGACTCAATGCATCAGCCACCCGATTTGACATCCCAGACTTGTGTTTCACCACGAAAGTGAATTTTTCCAAGAACGACATCCACCTCCCATGTTTGTGTGACACCTTATCTTGACTGCGAATATGTCTTAATGAATCATGATCTGTGAACAAAACAAATTCCTTATGAAATAAATAATGGCGCCAATGCTTTACAGCTTGGACCACTGCATAGAACTCAACATCATAAGTGCTATAATGTAGCTTTGGCCCCGTCAACTTCTCACTAAAATAGGCAACCGGTCGTCCTCCTTGACTTAGAACTGCTCCAATCCCAACCTTGGAAGCATCCGTGTGTAATTCAAACACTTGAGAAAAGTCTGGCAATACAAGGATCGGTGATGTAGTAAGCTTCTCTTTTACTAATTGGAAAGCTGATTCTGCTGCTTCGGTCCAAGTAAAGGCCTCCCTTTCATACAATCAGTCACCGGTGCCATAATAGAACTAAAGTTTGGAATAAACCTCCTATAGAATGAAGCAAGGCCATGAAAGCTTCGAACTTCAGTGATGGTAGTTGGACTTGGTCATTGTCTGACAGCTGCTACTTTAGACTCGTCCACCTGTATTCCTTCCCCAGAAACAACGTACCCCAAGAACAAGACTTTAGGAACCATAAACACACATTTCTTCATAGTTGCATACAAACTATCCCGTCGAAGTACGGTCAAAACCTGCCTCACATGGTTGACATGCTCACCAAAAGTAGCATTGTAAATAAGTATGTCATCAAAATAAACGACTACAAATTTACCAATAAAGGGCCTGAACAACTGGTTCATCACACGCATAAATGTACTAGGAGCGTTTGACAAACCGAAAGGCATCACCAACCACTCATACAATCCTTCACGAGTCTTGAAGGCAGTCTTCCACTCATCCCCAGGCCTAAGTCGTATCTGATAGTACCCGCTCTTCAAGTCCAGTTTCGTAAAGATAGAGGCACCGCTAATCTGGTCAAGTAGGTCATCAAGTCGAGGAATTGGAAATCTGTACCTCACCGTGATCTTATTGATGGCGCGACTATCAACACACATACGCCAAGTACAATCCTTTTTAGGAGTCAACAAAGCAGGAACAACACACGGGCTCATGCTCTCCCGAACATGACCTTTTGAAATCAAGTCCTCCACCTGTCGTCGCAACTCCTCATGCTCTCCGGGACTCATTCTGTAATGTGGCCTATTAGGCAACTGAGCTCCTGGTTGTAAATCAATATGATGCTGGATGTCACGTAAAGGTGGCAAACCATCAGGTAATTCATTAGGGAAAACATCAGCGAATTCCTTGAGCAGAGGAACCATAGCCTCAGGAATTTCAACCTCCTTAGCGACTTCCTTCCCGAGCAATACAAAAATTTCACCTTCCGCCTCCAACTCGTCTTCAAACTGATTAAGGGTCAGTAGAGTACCCGAAGGTCTCGGAACTGGCTCCTTTGGCTTACTGGGAACCAATGTTATCTTCACACCACTAAACAAGAAACTGTAAGTATTAGTCCGCCCGTTATGATCTATGTTACGATCATACTCCCAAGGTCTGCCCAACAACAAATGACAAGCATCCATAGCAACCACATCACACCACACATCATCTTTATACGTGGTACCAACAGAAAATTGAACAAGGGCTCGTTTAGATACAGTGACCTCGCCACCCTTCTTAAGCCACTGTAGCTTGTAAGGCTTAGGTCGATTTTCTGTTTTCAAAGCCAACTTTTGAACTGCTTCTTCAGATATAAGGTTATCACAACTTCCTGAATCAATAACAAAAGTACAAACCTTTCCCAAAATAGTACATGTCGACTGAAAGATGTTGTGTTTGAGCCAATCATCACCAATAACTTTTGGTGTAAAACAAGACCGCCTTACCACCAAATTTACCCCCACATCTCCAGTTACAACTTCCTCTTCGCATTGATGCTCTTCGTCATACACAGGGGGATCTTCGTAATTTTCACCGGCATCATCATTTTGCCAATCATCTTGCTCAGCAAAAAAATGACGTTTTCCGACCTTCTTGCACTCTGATTGTCAATGACCTGTCTCCCCACAACTAAAACACTTCAAGCTGCTACTAACAGTTGTCCTAGGATTCGGTCCAACACTGTTAGATGTCGGTCTTTGTTGATTAGGCATAACACGGGGTACCATACCACCCGTCCCGGAACTTCCTCCAATATTAGCAGTTGAAGACGAACCGCCCACCCGACGACTTTGTTTCTCAAAAGCCAACGCCCGTTGGTGCGCTTCAGAAATAGATACCGGGTCAAACATATTTACAGAGTCCATGATTTGGACCCGTAGACCCCCAATATATCGAGCAACGAGTTGTTCCTCTGTCTCCTGGATATCGTTTCGGGCAATCAATTGGTAGAACTCAGTTGTGTAATCGTCAACTGATTTGGCACCCTGCTTCAGATTTTGCAACCGTTGGTACATCAACCTTTGAAAGTTATGGGGTAGGAAGTTGGATCGTAAACACTTCTTCATCTTCCTCCAAGTCACGACCTTTGACTTTCCGAGCCTGTCTCGTGTCAGTTTCAGTTGTTGCCACCATGCAGATGCCCTACCACGTAGCCTGGTAGCAATCAATGACACTCTTTTGTTTTCAGGGACTTCTTTGAACTCAAAAACTTCCTCAACAGTAGCCAACCAGTCGATGAACCCCTCCGGATTCAGACTGACCCCATCGAATTCTGGGATATCAATTCTCATTCCGGCCTCCCAACGCCTATTGTCACCTCTATGTTCACGCCTTGGCCGCCTTTCTAGATCGTCTTCAGAATATGAACCGTCACTGCCGCCGAACGGGTTCCTAAATTCACCATCTTCCACTTGAGAATGTGTTCGAGACCTTTGCCCTCCTCGATTCATCAGTTCGACCATCCTATCAGTCATTTGGTCAACCATTTGATCCATCCTCTCCTCCATTCGTGCCATAATACGTTCTTCTAGTTCTTGCTCATGAACATTAGCGGGCGTCCTGTTTCTCCTCGGAGGCATTTTGAACCAGGAATTCGGCTCTGATACCAACTGATGCAGCGCAAAAAAACAACACAAAGATAACCAAGAATGAACCTGTTGATTCTAAAAGAATAGCCAGGACAATCTCTTCAAAACCACGTTGATTCTACGAATACCGTGGGATTGGCTTCAAAATCTGGGTTAACACACAGAATTTGGGAGAAAATCGAAAGTTCATAAAATTGATGATCGACCATCCAAATTACATCAAAAACAGTTAAATAAGAAGCAGAAATTAAAATGAAACCCTAAAAGTCCATGGGCCAAATACAAACCCAAAAACAAAACCCAAAAATTAAGGAAAAATAACAAAATTGTTCATAACTCCATTTAGAAAGCGATTTCTGGACTCAAAAATGGGTAAGTCCTCTTTGGGAACTTATCCAGACGTGCTCCTTGCTCCAAGCTTCGATTTGACTGGTCGTAGGCTCGAAACGGAGATTCGTAGCCAAAGTTATGGCCATTTCCGTGAAGCCCCTTTAGTCACACGATCGTGGGCCTCTAGGAACGCAAGAGCCCGATCCTCCACACTAGGGCCCGCATCATCCCCTCCTGGGTAGACAAAATTCGACCTCGAATGTGCACCATGGTCATCATCAGAAGAATCCCCATAATAAGGAAGCAAATGCTTTACATTGAAAACATCGGAACAACGAATGTGGCTTGGCAACTGTAGACGGTAAGCATTGGAATTAATCTTCTCCACAATCTCCACCGGTCCAATCTTCTTAGCTGACAGCTTGTTGTACTCACCAACCGAAAAACGATCTTTAGTCAAAACAGCCCAAACAAAGTCACCTACTTCAAAATCAACTTGTCTGCGTTTTTTATCTGCATCTTGCTTGTACTTGGAGTTAGCTCGGACCAAGTTGTCATGAACAGCCTTATGAACATCATGCAGTCCTCCAACAAAATCCTGCACTTTCTTTGGAACAACCCTAGAAACAGATAGTGACATCAAATCAAGTGGTCCCCGTGGCTGAACAGAATATACCACCTGGAATGGACTATATCCAGTACTTCGGTTAATAGCATGATTATGAGTTAACTCAGCTTGACAAAGCTTCTGATCCCAGGTCTTCACATGATCACCCACTAAACACCGCAAAATATTACCAAGGGATCGATTGACAACCTCTGTTTGGCCATCCGTTTGAGGATGATATGCACTACTAAAATTGAGCTGAGTGTTCACCATTTTCCATAAGCTGCGCCAAAAATGACTCAAAAACCTAGTGTCTCGATCTGAAACAATAGAAGACGGCAATCCATGCAAACGGTAGACGTCTCAAAAGAATAACTGGGCCACATTAACTGCATCCGTCGTCTTTTTGCAAGGAATAAAGTGCACCATCTTAGAAAAACGATCAACAACCACAAATATTGAATCATTTCCCCGTTGAGTACGTGGTAAACCCAACACAAAATCCATGCTGATGTCTACCCAAGGTTGTGATGGAACAGGCAAAGGCATATAGAGTCCTGCATTGGTAGATGTGCACTTAGACACCTGACAGATTCGACACCGTTTAACATATCTATCCACCTCCTTGCGCATTGTAGGCCAAAAATAAGATGATTGTACCAACTGTAAAGTGCGATCTCGACCGACATGCCCTTCACCATGCAGCTCCCTAATGATTTGAAGGCGGAGACTAGAATCAGGGATGCACAATTGATTGCCTTTGAAAAGAAAACCTTCATGCAGTAGAAAATCAGACATCTGTCCAGATTGTATACCCTACAGAACAACAGAAAAATAAGGATCAACCGTTAGCTGCTCCATGAGGACATCCATCCCCGGCACACCAACCCTCATGGAAACTAGCAAATTACTCCTCCGACTCAATGCATCAGCCACCCGATTTGACATCCCAGACTTGTGTTTCACCACGAAAGTGAATTTTTCCAAGAACGACATCCACCTCCCATGTTTGTGTGACACCTTATCTTGACTGCGAATATGTCTTAATGAATCATGATCTGTGAACAAAACAAATTCCTTATGAAATAAATAATGGCGCCAATGCTTTACAGCTTGGACCACTGCATAGAACTCAACATCATAAGTGCTATAATGCAGCTTTGGCCCCGTCAACTTCTCACTAAAATAGGCAACCGGTCGTCCTCCTTGACTTAGAACTGCTCCAATCCCAACCTTGGAAGCATCTGTGTGTAATTCAAACACTTGAGAAAAGTTTGGCAATACAAGGATCGGTGATGTAGTAAGCTTCTCTTTTACTAATTGGAAAGCTGATTCTGCTGCTTCGGTCCAAGTAAAGGCCTTCCCTTTCATACAATCAGTCACCGGTGCCATAATAGAACTAAAGTTTGGAATAAACCTCCTATAGAATGAAGCAAGGCCATGAAAGCTTCGAACTTCAGTGATGGTAGTTGGACTTGGCCATTGTCTGACAGCTGCTACTTTAGACTCGTCCACCTGTATTCCTTCCCCAGAAACAACGTACCCCAAGAACAAGACTTTAGGAACCATAAACACACATTTCTTCATAGTTGCATACAAACTATCCCGTCGAAGTACGGTCAAAACCTGCCTCACATGGTTGACATGCTCACCAAAAGTAGCACTGTAAATAAGTATGTCATCAAAATAAACGACTACAAATTTACCAATAAAGGGCCTGAACAACTGGTTCATCACACGCATAAATGTACTAGGAGCGTTTGATAAACCGAAAGGCATCACCAACCACTCATACAATCCTTCACGAGTCTTGAAGGCAGTCTTCCACTCATCCCCAGGCCTAAGTCGTATCTGATAGTACCCGCTCTTCAAGTCCAGTTTCGTAAAGATAGAGGCACCGCTAATCTGGTCAAGTAGGTCATCAAGTCGAGGAATTGGAAATCTGTACCTCACCGTGATCTTATTGATGGCGCGACTATCAACACACATACGCCAAGTACCATCCTTTTTAGGAGTCAACAAAGCAGGAACAGCACACGGGCTCATGCTCTCCCGAACATGACCTTTTGAAATCAAGTCCTCCACCTGTCGTCGCAACTCCTCATGCTCTCCGGGACTCATTCTGTAATGTGGCCTATTAGGCAACTGAGCTCCTGGTTATAAATCAATATGATGCTGGATGTCACGTAAAGGTGGCAAACCATCAGGTAATTCATTAGGGAAAACATCAGCGAATTCCTTGAGCAGAGGAACCATAGCCTCAAGAATTTCAACCTCCTTAGCGACTTCCTTCCCGAGCAATACAAAAATTTCACCTTCCGCCTCCAACTCGTCTTCAAACTGATTAAGGGTCAGTAGAGTACCCGAAGGTCTCGGAACTGGCTCCTTTGGCTTACTGGGAACCAATGTTATCTTCACACCACCAAACAAGAAACTGTAAGTATTAGTCCGCCCGTTATGATCTATGTTACGATCATACTCCCAAGGTCTGCCCAACAACAAATCACAAGCATCCATAGCAACCACATCACACCACACATCATCTTTATACGTGGTACCAACAGAAAATTGAACAAGGGCTCGTTTAGATACAGTGACCTCGCCACCCTTCTTAAGCCACTGTAGCTTGTAAGGCTTAGGGCGATTTTCTGTTTTCAAAGCCAACTTTTGAACTGCTTCTTCAGATATAAGGTTATCACAACTTCCTGAATCAATAACAAAAGTACAAACCTTTCCCAAAATAGTACATGTCGACTGAAAGATGTTGTGTTTGAGCCAATCATCACCAATCACTTTTGGTGTAAAACAAGACCGCCTTACCACCAAATTTACCCCCACATCTCCAGTTACAACTTCCTCTTCGCATTGATGCTCTTCGTCATACACAGGGGGATCTTCGTAATTTTCACCGGCATCATCATTTTGCCAATCATCTTGCTCAGCAAACAAATGACGTTTTCCGACCTTCTTGCACTCTGATTGTCGGTGACCTGTCTCCCCACAACTAAAACACTTCAAGCTGCTACTAACAGTTGTCCTAGGATTCGGTCCAACACTGTTAGATGTCGGTCTTTGTTGATTAGGCACAACACGGGGTACCATACCACCCGTCCCGGAACTTCCTCCAATATTAGCAGTTGAAGACGAACCGCCCACCCGACGACTTTGTTTCTCAAAAGCCAACGCCCGTTGGTGCGCTTCAGAAATAGATACCGGGTCAAACATATTTACAGAGTCCATGATTTGGACCTGTAGACCCCCAATATATCGAGCAACGAGTTGTTCCTCTGTCTCCTGGATATCGTTTCGGGCAATCAATTGGTAGAACTCAGTTGTGTAATCGTCAACTGATTTGGCACCCTGCTTCAGATTTTGCAACCGTTGGTACATCAACCTTTGAAAGTTATGGGGTAGGAAGTTGGATCGTAAACACTTCTTCATCTTCCTCCAAGTCACGACCTTTGACTTTCCGATCCTGTCTCGTGTCAGTTTCAGTTGTTACCACCATGCGGATGCCCTACCACGTAGCCTGGTAGCAATCAATGACACTCTTTTGTTTTCAGGGACTTCTTTGAACTCAAAAACTTCCTCAACAGTAGCCAACCAGTCGATGAACCCCTCCGGATTCAAAGTGACCCCATCGAATTCTGGGATATCAATTCTCATTCCGGCCTCCCAACGCCTATTGTCACCTCTATGATCACGCCTTGGCCGCCTTTCTAGATCGTCTTCAGAATATGAACCGTCACTGCCGCCGAACGGGTTCCCAAATTCACCATCTTCCACTTGAGAATGTGTTCGAGACCTTTACCCTCCTCGATTCATCAGTTCGACCATCCTATCAGTCAGTTGGTCAACCATTTGATCCATCCTCTCCTCCATTCGTGCCATAATACGTTCTTCTAGTTCTTGCTCATGAACATTAGCGGGCGTCCTGTTTCTCCTCGGAGGCATTTTGAACCAGGAATTCGGCTCTGATACCAACTGATGCAGCGCAAAAAAACAACACAAAGATTACCAAGAATGAACCTGTTGATTCTAAAAGAATAGCCAGGACAATCTCTTCAAAACCACGTTGATTCTACGAATACCGTGGGATTGGCTTCAAAATCTGGGTTAACACATAGAATTTGGGAGAAAATCGAAAGTTCATAAAATTGATGATCGACCATCCAAATTACATCAAAAACAGTTAAATAAGAAGCAGAAATTAAAATGAAACCCTAAAAGTCCATGGGCCAAATACAAACCCAAAAACAAAACCCAAAAATTAAGGAAAAATAACAAAATTGTTCATAACTCCATTTAGAAAGCGATTTCTGGACTCAAAATGGGTAAGTCCTCTTCGGGAACTTATCCAGACGTGCTCCTTGCTCCAAGCTTCGATTTGACTGGTCGTAGGCCCGAAACGGAGATTCGTAGCCAAAGTTATGGCCATTTCCGTGAAGCCCCTTTAGTCACACGATCGTGGGCCTCTAGGAACGCAAGAGCCCGATCCTCCACACTAGGGCCCGCATCATCCCTTCCTGGGGAGACAAAATTCGACCTCGAATGTGCACCATGGTCATCATCAGAAGAATCCCCATAATAAGGAAGCAAATGCTTTACATTGAAAACATCGGAACAACGAATGTGGCTTGGCAACTGTAGACGGTAAGCATTGGAATTAATCTTCTCCACAATCTCCACCGGTCCAATCTTCTTAGCTGACAGGTTGTTGTACTCACCAACCGAAAAACGATCTTTAGTCAAAACAGCCCAAACAAAGTCACCTACTTCAAAATCAACTTGTCTGTGTTTTTTATCTGCATCTTGCTTGTACTTGGAGTTAGCTCGGACCAAGTTGTCATGAACAGCCTTATGAACATCATGCAGTCCTCCAACAAAATCCTGAACTTTCTTTGGAACAACCCTAGAAACAGGCAGTGACATCAAATCAAATGGTCCCCGTGGCTGAACAGAATAGACCACCTGGAATGGACTATATCTAGTACTTTGGTTGATAGCATGATTATGAGCAAACTCAGCTTGACAAAGCTTCTGATCCCAGGTCTTCACATGATCACCCACTAAACACCGCAAAATAATACCAAGGGATCGATTGACAACCTCTGTTTGGCCATCCGTTTGAGGATGATATGCACTACTAAAATTGAGCTGAGTGTTCACCATTTTCCATAGGCTGCGCCAAAAATGACTCAAAAACCTAGTGTCTCGATCTGAAACAATAGAAGACGGCAATCCATGCAAACGGTAGACGTCTCGAAAGAATAACTGGGCCACATTAACTGCATCCGTCGTCTTTTTGCAAGGAATAAAGTGCACCATCTTAGAAAAACGATCAACAACCACAAATATTGAATCATTTCCCAGTTGAGTACGTGGTAAACCCAACATAAAATCCATGCTGATGTCTACCCAAGGTTGTGATGGAACAGGCAAAGGCATATAGAGTCCTGCATTGGTAGATGTGCCCTTTGACACCTGACAGATTCGACACCGTTTAACATATCTATCCACCTCCTTGCGCATTGTAGGCCAAAAATAAGATGATTGTACCAACTGTAAAGTGCGATCTCGGCCGACATGCCCTTCACCATGTAGCTCCCTAATGATTTGAAGGCGGAGACTAGAATCAGGGATGCACAATTGATTGCCTTTGAAAAGAAAACCTTCATGCAGTAGAAAATCAGACATCTGTCCAGATTGTATACCCTGCAGAACAACAGAAAAATAAGGATCAACCGTTAGCTGCTCCATGAGGACATCCATCCCCGGCACACCAACCCTCATGGAAACTAGCAAATTACTCCTCCGACTCAATGCATCAGCCACCCGATTTGACATCCCAGACTTGTGTTTCACCACGAAAGTGAATTTTTCCAAGAACGACATCCACCTCCCATGTTTGTGTGACACCTTATCTTGACTGCGAATATGTCTTAATGAATCATGATCTGTGAACAAAACAAATTCCTTATGAAATAAATAATGGCGCCAATGCTTTACAGCTTGGACCACTGCATAGAACTCAACATCATAAGTGCTATAATGCAGCTTTGGCCCCGTCAACTTCTCACTAAAATAGGCAACTGGTCGTCCTCCTTGACTTAGAACTGCTCCAATCCCAACCTTGGAAGCATCCGTGTGTAATTCAAACACTTGAGAAAAGTTTGGCAATACAAGGATCGGTGATGTAGTAAGCTTCTCTTTTACTAATTGGAAAGCTGATTCTGCTGCTTCGGTCCAAGTAAAGGCCTTCCCTTTCATACAATCAGTCACCGGTGCCATAATAGAACTAAAGTTTGGAATAAACCTCCTATAGAATGAAGCAAGGCCATGAAAGCTTCGAACTTCAGTGATGGTAGTTGGACTTGGCCATTGTCTGACAGCTGCTACTTTAGACTCGTCCACCTGTACTCCTTCCCCAGAAACAACGTACCCCAAGAACAAGACTTTAGGAACCATAAACACACATTTCTTCATAGTTGCATACAAACTATCCCGTCGAAGTACGGTCAAAACCTGCCTCACATGGTTGACATGCTCACCAAAAGTAGCACTGTAAATAAGTATGTCATCAAAATAAACGACTACAAATTTACCAATAAAGGGCCTGAACAACTGGTTCATCACACGCATAAATGTACTAGGAGCGTTTGACAAACCGAAAGGCATCACCAACCACTCATACAATCCTTCACGAGTCTTGAAGGCAGTCTTCCACTCATCCCCAGGCCTAAGTTGTATCTGATAGTACCCGCTCTTCAAGTCCAGTTTCGTAAAGATAGAGGCACCGCTAATCTGGTCAAGTAGGTCATCAAGTCGAGGAATTGGAAATCTGTACCTCACCGTGATCTTATTGATGACGCGACTATCAACACACATACGCCAAGTACCATCCTTTTTAGGAGTCAACAAAGCAGGAACAGCACACGGGCTCATGCTCTCCCGAACATGACCTTTTGAAATCAAGTCCTCCACCTGTCGTCGCAACTCCTCATGCTCTCCGGGACTCATTCTGTAATGTGGCCTATTAGGAAACTGAGCTCCTGGTTGTAAATCAATATGATGCTGGATGTCACGTAAAGGTGGCAAACCATCAGGTAATTCATTAGGGAAAACATCAGCGAATTCCTTGAGCAGAGGAACCATAGCCTCAGGAATTTCAACCTCCTTAGCGACTTCCTTCCCGAGCAATACAAAAATTTCACCTTCCGCCTCCAACTCGTCTTCAAACTGATTAAGGGTCAGTAGAGTACCCGAAGGTCTCGGAACTGGCTCCTTTGGCTTACTGGGAACCAATGTTATCTTCACACCACCAAACAAGAAACTGTAAGTATTAGTCCGCCCGTTATGATCTATGTTACGATCATACTCCCAAAGTTTGCCCAACAACAAATGACAAGCATCCATAGCAACCACATCACACCACACATCATCTTTATACGTGGTACCAACAGAAAATTGAACAAGGGCTCGTTTAGATACAGTGACCTCGCCACCCTACTTAAGCCACTGTAGCTTGTAAGGCTTAGGGCGATTTTCTGTTTTCAAAGCCAACTTTTGAACTGCTTCTTCAGATATAAGGTTATCACAACTTCCTGAATCAATAACAAAAGTACAAACCTTTCCCAAAATAGTACATGTCGACTGAAAGATGTTGTGTTTGAGCCAATCATCACCAATCACTTTTGGTGTAAAACAAGACCGCCTTACCACCAAATTTACCCCCACATCTCCAGTTACAACTTCCTCTTCGCATTGATGCTCTTCGTCATACACAGGGGGATCTTCGTAATTTTCACCGGCATCATCATTTTGCCAATCATCTTGCTCAGCAAACAAATGACGTTTTCCGACCTTCTTGCACCCTGATTGTCGGTGACCTGTCTCCCCACAACTAAAACACTTCAAGCTGCTACTAACAGTTGTCCTAGGATTCGGTCCAACACTGTTAGATGTCGGTCTTTGTTGATTAGGCACAACACGGGGTACCATACCACCCGTCCCGGAACTTCCTCCAATATTAGCAGTTGAAGACGAACCGCCCACCCGACGACTTTGTTTCTCAAAAGCCAACGCCCGTTGGTGCGCTTCAGAAATAGATACCGGGTCAAACATATTTACAGAGTCCATGATTTGGACCCGTAGACCCCCAATATATCGAGCAACGAGTTGTTCCTCTGTCTCCTGGATATCGTTTCGGGCAATCAATTGGTAGAACTCAGTTGTGTAATCGTCAACTGATTTGGCACCCTGCTTCAGATTTTGCAACCGTTGGTACATCAACCTTTGAAAGTTATGGGGTAGGAAGTTGGATCGTAAACACTTCTTCATCTTCCTCCAAGTCACGACCTTTGACTTTCCGAGCCTGTCTCGTGTCAGTTTCAGTTGTTGCCACCATGCAGATGCCCTACCACGTAGCCTGGTAGCAATCAATGACACTCTTTTGTTTTCAGGGACTTCTTTGAACTCAAAAACTTCCTCAACAGTAGCCAACCAGTCGATGAACCCCTCCGGATTCAAACTGACCCCATCGAATTCTGGGATATCAATTCTCATTCCGGCCTCCCAACGCCTATTGTCACCTCTATGATCACGCCTTGGCCGCCTTTCTAGATCGTCTTCAGAATATGAACCGTCACTGCCGCCGAACGGGTTCCCAAATTCACCATCTTCCACTTGAGAATCTGTTCGAGACCTTTGCCCTCCTCGATTCATTAGTTCGACCATCCTATCAGTCAGTTGGTCAACCATTTGATCCATCCTCTTCTCCATTCGTGCCATAATACGTTCTTCTAGTTCTTGCTCATGAACATTAGCGGGCGTCCTGTTTCTCCTCGGAGGCATTTTGAACCAGGAATTCGGCTCTGATACCAACTGATGCAGCGCAAAAAAACAACACAAAGATAACCAAGAATGAACCTGTTGATTCTAAAAGAATAGCCAGGACAATCTCTTCAAAACCACGTTGATTCTACGAATACCGTGGGATTGGCTTCAAAATCTGGGTTAACACACATAATTTGGGAGAAAATCGAAAGTGCATAAAATTGATGATCGACCATCCAAATTACATCAAAAACAGTTAAATAAGAAGCAGAAATTAAAATGAAACCCTAAAAGTCCATGGGCCAAATACAAACCCAAAAACAAAACCCAAAAATTAAGGAAAAATAACAAAATTGTTCATAAATCCATTTAGAAAGCGATTTCTGGACTCAAAAATGGGTAAGTCCTCTTCGGGAACTTATCTAGACGTGCTCCTTTCTCCAAGCTTCGATTTGACTGGTCGTAGGCCCGAAACGGAGATTCGTAGCCAAAGTTATGGCCATTTCCGTGAAGCCCCTTTAGTCACACGATCGTGGGCCTCTAGCAACGCAAGAACCCGATCCTCCACACTAGGGCCCGCATCATCCCCTCCTGGGTAGACAAAATTCGACCTCGAATGTGCACCATGGTCATCATCAGAAGAATCCCCATAATAAGGAAGCAAATGCTTTACATTGAAAACATCGGAACAACGAATGTGGCTTGGCAACTGTAGACGGTAAGCATTGGAATTAATCTTCTCCACAATCTCCACCGGTCCAATCTTCTTAGCTGACAGCTTGTTGTACTCACCAACCGAAAAACGATCTTTAGTCAAAACAGCCCAAACAAAGTCACCTACTTCAAAATCAACTTGTCTGCGTTTTTTATCTGCATCTTGCTTGTACTTGGAGTTAGCTCGGACCAAGTTGTCATGAACAGCCTTATGAACATCATGCAGTCCTCCAACAAAATCCTGCACTTTCTTTGGAACAACCCTAGAAACAGGCAGTGACATCAAATCAAGTGGTCCCCGTGGCTGAACAGAATAGACCACCGGGAATGGACTATATCCAGTACTTTGGTTGATAGCATGATTATGAGCAAACTCAGCTTGACAAAGCTTCTGATCCCAGGTCTTCACATGATCACCCACTAAACACTGCAAAATATTACCAAGGGATCGATTGACAACCTCTGTTTGGCCATCCGTTTGAGGATGATATGCACTACTAAAATTGAGCTGAGTGTTCACCATTTTCCATAGGCTGCGCCAAAAATGACTCAAAAACCTAGTGTCTCGATCTGAAACAATAGAAGACGGCAATCCATGCAAACGGTAGACGTCTCGAAAGAATAATTGGGCCACATTAACTGCATCCGTCGTCTTTTTTCAAGGAATAAAGTGCACCATCTTAGAAAAACGAACAACAACCACAAATATTGAATCATTTCCCCGTTGAGTACGTGGTAAACCCAACACAAAATCCATGCTGATGTCTACCCAAGGTTGTGATGGAACAGGCAAAGGCATATAGAGTCCTGCATTGGTAGATGTGCCCTTTGACACCTGACAGATTCGACACCGTTTAACATATCTATCCACCTCCTTGCGCATTGTAGGCCAAAAATAAGATGATTGTACCAACTGTAAAGTGCGATCTCGGCCGACATGCCCTTCACCATGAAGCTCCCTAATGATTTGAAGGCGGAGACTAGAATCAGGGATGCACAATTGATTGCCTTTGAAAAGAAAACCTTCATGCAGAAGAAAATCAGACATCTGTCCAGATTGTATACCCTGCAGAACAACAGAAAAATAAGGATCAATCGTTAGCTGCTCCATGAGGACATCCATCCCCGGCACACCAACCCTCATGGAAACTAGCAAATTACTCCTCCGACTCAATGCATCAGCCACCCGATTTGACATCCCAGACTTGTGTTTCACCACGAAAGTGAATTTTTCCAAGAACGACATCCACCTCCCATGTTTGTGTGACACCTTATCTTGACTGCGAATATGTCTTAATGAATCATGATCTGTGAACAAAACAAATTCCTTATGAAATAAATAATGGCGCCAATGCTTTATAGCTTGGACCACTGCATAGAACTCAACATCATAAGTGCTATAATGCAGCTTTGGCCCCGTCAACTTCTCACTAAAATAGGCAACCGGTCGTCCTCCTTGACTTAGAACTGCTCCAATCCCAACCTTGGAAGCATCCGTGTGTAATTCAAACACTTGAGAAAAGTCTGGCAATACAAGGATCGGTGATGTAGTAAGCTTCTCTTTTACTAATTGGAAAGCTGATTCTGCTGCTTCGGTCCAAGTAAAGGCCTTCCCTTTCATACAATCAGTCACCGGTGCCATAATAAAACTAAAGTTTGGAATAAACCTCCTATAGAATGAAGCAAGGCCATGAAAGCTTCGAACTTCAGTGATGGTAGTTGGACTTGGCCATTGTCTGACAGCTGCTACTTTAGACTCGTCCACCTGTATTCCTTCCCCAGAAACAACGTACCGCAAGAACAAGACTTTAGGAACCATAAACACACATTTCTTCATAGTTGCATACAAACTATCCCGTCGAAGTACGGTCAAAACCTGCCTCACATGGTTGACATGCTCACCAAAAGTAGCACTGTAAATAAGTATGTCATCAAAATAAACGACTACAAATTTACCAATAAAGGGCCTGAACAACTGGTTCATCACACGCATAAATGTACTAGGAGCGTTTGATAAACCGAAAGGCATCACCAACCACTCATACAATCCTTCACGAGTCTTGAAGGCAGTCTTCCACTCATCCCCAGGCCTAAGTCGTATCTGATAGTACCCGCTCTTCAAGTCCAGTTTCGTAAAGATAGAGGCACCGCTAATCTGGTCAAGTAGGTCATCAAGTCGAGGAATTGGAAATCTGTACCTCACCGTGATCTTATTGATGGCGCGACTATCAACACACATACGCCAAGTACCATCCTTTTTAGGAGTCAACAAAGCAGGAACAGCACACGGGCTCATGCTCTCCCGAACATGACCTTTTGAAATCAAGTCCTCCACCTGTCGTCGCAACTCCTCATGCTCTCCGGGACTCATTCTGTAATGTGGCCTATTAGGCAACTGAGCTCCTGGTTGTAAATCAATATGATGCTGGATGTCACGTAAAGGTGGCAAACCATCAGGTAATTCATTGGGGAAAACATCAGCGAATTCCTTGAGCAGAGGAACCATAGCCTCAGGAATTTCAACCTCCTTAGCGACTTCCTTCCCGAGCAATACAAAAATTTCACCTTCCGCCTCCAACTCGTCTTCAAATTGATTAAGGGTCAGTAGAGTACCCGAAGGTCTCGGAACTGGCTCCTTTGGCTTACTGGGAACCAATGTTATCTTCACACCACCAAACAAGAAACTGTAAGTATTAGTCCGCCCGTTATGATCTATGTTACGATCATACTCCCAAGGTCTGCCCAACAACAAATGACAAGCATCCATAGCAACCACATCACACCACACATCATCTTTATATGTGGTACCAACAGAAAATTGAACAAGGGCTCGTTTAGATACAGTGACCTCGCCACCCTTCTTAAGCCACTGTAGCTTGTAAGGCTTAGGGCGATTTTCTGTTTTCAAAGCCAACTTTTGAACTGCTTCTTCAGATATAAGGTTATCACAACTTCCTGAATCAATAACAAAAGTACAAACCTTTCCCAAAATAGTACATGTCGACTGAAAGATGTTGTGTTTGAGCCAATCATCACCAATAACTTTTGGTGTAAAACAAGACCGCCTTACCACCAAATTTACCCCCACATCTCCAGTTACAACTTCCTCTTCGCATTGATGCTCTTTGTCATACACAGGGGGATCTTCGTAATTTTCACCGGCATCATCATTTTGCCAATCATCTTGCTCAGCAAACAAATGACGTTTTCCGACCTTCTTGCACTCTGATTGTCGGTGACCTGTCTCCCCACAACTAAAACACTTCAAGCTGCTACTAACAGTTGTCCTAGGATTCGGTCCAACACTGTTAGATGTCGGTCTTTGTTGATTAGGCACAACACGGGGTACCATACCACCCGTCCCGGAACTTCCTCCAATATTAGCAGTTGAAGACGAACCGCCCACCCGACGACTTTGTTTCTCAAAAGCCAACGCCCGTTGGTGCGCTTCAGAAATAGATACCGGGTCAAACATATTTACAGAGTCCATGATTTGGACTCGTAGACCCCCAATATATCGAGCAACGAGTTGTTCCTCTATCTCCTGGATATCGTTTCGGGCAATCAATTGGTAGAACTCAGTTGTGTAATCGTCAACTGATTTGGCACCCTGCTTCAGATTTTGCAACCGTTGGTACATCAACCTTTGAAAGTTATGGGGTAGGAAGTTGGATCGTAAACACTTCTTCATCTTCCTCCAAGTCACGACCTTTGACTTTCCGAGCCTGTCTCGTGTCAGTTTCAGTTGTTGCCACCATGCAGATGCCCTACCACGTAGCCTGGTAGCAATCAATGACACTCTTTTGTTTTCAGGGACTTCTTTGAACTCAAAAACTTCCTCAACAGTAGCCAACCAGTCGATGAACCCCTCCGGATTCAAACTGACCCCATCGAATTCTGGGATATCAATTCTCATTCCGGCCTCCCAACGCCTATTGTCACCTCTATGATCACGCCTTGGCCGCCTTTCTAGATCGTCTTCAGAATATGAACCGTCACTGCCGCCGAACGGGTTCCCAAATTCACCATCTTCCACCTGAGAATGTGTTCGAGACCTTTGCCCTCCTCGATTCATCAGTTCGACCATCCTATCAGTCAGTTGGTCAACCATTTGATCCATCCTCTCCTCCATTCGTGCCATAATACGTTCTTCTAGTTCTTGCTCATGAACATTAGCGGGCGTCCTGTTTCTCCTCGGAGGCATTTTGAACCAGGAATTCGGCTCTAATACCAACTGATGCAGCGCAAATAAACAACACAAAGATAACCAAGAATGAACCTGTTGATTCTAAAAGAATAGCCAGGACAATCTCTTCAAAACCACGTTGATTCTACGAATACCGTGGGATTGGCTTCAAAATCTGGGTTAACACACAGAATTTGGGAGAAAATCGAAAGTTCATAAAATTGATGATCGACCATCCAAATTACATCAAAAACAGTTAAATAAGAAGCAGAAATTAAAATGAAACCCTAAAAGTCCATGGGCCAAATACAAACCCAAAAACAAAACCCAAAAATTAAGGAAAAATAACAAAATTGTTCATAACTCCATTTAGAAAGCGATTTCTGGACTCAAAAATGGGTAAGTCCTCTTCGGGAACTTATCTAGACGTGCTCCTTGCTCCAAGCTTCGATTTGACTGGTCGTAGGCCCGAAACGGAGATTCGTAGCCAAAGTTATGGCCATTTCCGTGAAGCCCCTTTAGTCACACGATCGTGGGCCTCTAGGAACGCAAGAGCCCGATCCTCCACACTAGGGCCCGCATCATCCCCTCCTGGGTAGACAAAATTCGACCTCGAATGTGCACCATGGTCATCATCAGAAGAATCCCCATAATAAGGAAGCAAATGCTTTACATTGAAAACATCGGAACAACGAATGTGGCTTGGCAACTGTAGACGGTAAGCATTGGAATTAATCTTCTCCACAATCTCCACCGGTCCAATCTTCTTAGCTGACAGCTTGTTGTACTCACCAACCGAAAAACGATCTTTAGTCAAAACAGCCCAAACAAAGTCACCTACTTCAAAATCAACTTGTCTGCGTTTTTTATCTGCATCTTGCTTGTACTTGGAGTTAGCTCGGACCAAGTTGTCATGAACAGCCTTATGAACATCATGCAGTCCTCCAACAAAATCCTGCACTTTCTTTGGAACAACCCTAGAAACAGGCAGTGACATCAAATCAAGTGGTCCCCGTGGCTGAACAGAATAGACCACCTGGAATGGACTATATCCAGTACTTCGGTTGATAGCATGATTATGAGCAAACTCAGCTTGACAAAGCTTCTGATGCCAGGTCTTCACATGATCACCCACTAAACACCGCAAAATATTACCAAGGGATCGATTGACAACCTCTGTTTGGCCATCCGCTTGAGGATGATATGCACTACTAAAATTGAGCTGAGTGTTCACCATTTTCCATAGGCTGCGCCAAAAATGACTCAAAAACCTAGTGTCTCGATCTGAAACAATAGAAGACGGCAATCCATGCAAACGGTAGACGTCTCGAAAGAATAACTGGGCCACATTAACTGCATCCGTCGTCTTTTTGCAAGGAATAAAGTGCACCATCTTAGAAAAACGATCAACAACCACAAATATTGAATCATTTCCCCGTTGAGTACGTGGTAAAACCAACACAAAATCCATGCTGATGTCTACCCAAGGTTGTGATGGAACAGGCAAAGGCATATAGAGTCCTGCATTGGTAGATGTGCCCTTTGACACCTGACAGATTCGACACCGTTTAACATATCTATCCACCTCCTTGCGCATTGTAGGCCAAAAATAAGATGATTGTACCAACTGTAAAGTGCGATCTCGGCCGACATGCCCTTCACCATGCAGCTCCCTAATGATTTGAAGGCGGAGACTAGAATCAGGGATGTACAATTGATTGCCTTTGAAAAGAAAACCTTCATGCAGTAGAAAATCAGACATCTGTCCAGATTGTATACCCTGCAGAACAACAGAAAAATAAGGATCAACCGTTAGCTGCTCCATGAGGACATCCATCCCCGGCACACCAACCCTCATGGAAACTAGCAAATTACTCCTCCGACTCAATGCATCAGCCACCCGATTTGACATCCCAAACTTGTGTTTCACCACGAAAGTGAATTTTTCCAAGAACGACATCCACCTCCCATGTTTGTGTGACACCTTATCTTGACTGCGAATATGTCTTAATGAATCATGATCTGTGAACAAAACAAATTCCTTATGAAATAAATAATGGCACCAATGCTTTACAGCTTGGACCACTGTATAGAACTCAACATCATAAGTGCTATAATGCAGCTTTGGCCCCGTCAACTTCTCACTAAAATAGGCAACCGGTCGTCCTCCTTGACTTAGAACTGCTCCAATCCCAACCTTGGAAGCATCCGTGTGTAATTCAAACACTTGAGAAAAGTCTGGCAATACAAGGATCGGTGATGTAGTAAGCTTCTCTTTTACTAATTGGAAAGCTGATTCTGCTGCTTCGGTCCAAGTAAAGGCCTTCCCTTTCATACAATCAGTCACCGGTGCCATAATAGAACTAAAGTTTGGAATAAACCTCCTATAGAATGAAGCAAGGCCATGAAAGCTTCGAACTTCAGTGATGGTAGTTGGACTTGGCCATTGTCTGACAGCTGCTACTTTAGACTCGTCCACCTGTAAACGTACCCCAAGAACAAGACTTTAGGAACCATAAACACACATTTCTTCATAGTTGCATACAAACTATCCCGTCGAAGTACGGTCAAAACCTGCCTCACATGGTTGACATGCTCACCAAAAGTAGCACTGTAAATAAGTATGTCATCAAAATAAACGACTACAAATTTACCAATAAAGTGCCTGAACAACTGGTTCATCACACGCATAAATGTACTAGGAGCGTTTGATAAACCGAAAGGCATCACCAACCACTCATACAATCCTTCACGAGTCTTGAAGGCAGTCTTCCACTCATCCCCAGGCCTAAGTCGTATCTGATAGTACCCGCTCTTCAAGTCCAGTTTCGTAAAGATAGAGGCACCGCTAATCTGGTCAAGTAGGTCATCAAGTCGAGGAATTGGAAATCTGTACCTCACCGTGATCTTATTGATGGCGCGACTATCAACACACATACGCCAAGTACCATCCTTTTTAGGAGTCAACAAAGCAGGAACAGCACACGGGCTCATGCTCTCCCGAACATGACCTTTTGAAATCAAGTCCTCCACCTGTCGTCGCAACTCCTCATGCTCTCCGGGACTCATTCTGTAATGTGGCCTATTAGGCAACTGAGCTCCTGGTTGTAAATCAATATGATGCTGGATGTCACGTAAAGGTGGCAAACCATCAGGTAATTCATTAGGGAAAACATCAGCGAATTCCTTGAGCAGAGGAACCATAGCCTCAGGAATTTCAACCTCCTTAGCGACTTCCTTCCCGAGCAATACAAAAATTTCACCTTCCGCCTCCAACTCGTCTTCAAACTGATTAAGGGTCAGTAGAGTACCCGAAGGTCTCGGAACTGGCTCCTTTGGCTTACTGGGAACCAATGTTATCTTCTCACCACCAAACAAGAAACTGTAAGTATTAGTCCGCCCGTTATGATCTATGTTACGATCATACTCCCAAGGTCTGCCCAACAACAAAGGACAAGCATCCATAGCAACCACATCACACCATACATCATCTTTATACGTGGTACCAACAGAAAATTGAACAAGGGCTCGTTTAGATACAGTGACCTCGCCACCCTTCTTAAGCCACTGTAGCTTGTAAGGCTTAGGGCGATTTTCTGTTTTCAAAGCCAACTTTTGAACTGCTTCTTCAGATATAAGGTTATCACAACTTCCTGAATCAATAACAAAAGTACAAACCTTTCCCAAAATAGTACATGTCGACTGAAAGATGTTGTGTTTGAGCCAATCATCACCAATAACTTTTGGTGTAAAACAAGACCGCCTTACCACCAAATTTACCCCCACATCTCCAGTTACAACTTCCTCTTCGCATTGATGCTCTTCGTCATACACAGGGGGATCTTCGTAATTTTCACCGGCATCATCATTTTGCCAATCATCTTGCTCAACAAACAAATGATGTTTTCCGACCTTCTTGCACTCTGATTGTCGGTGACCTGTCTCCCCACAACTAAAACACATCAAGCTGCTACTAACAGTTGTCCTAGGATTCGGTCCAACACTGTTAGATGTCGGTCTTTGTTGATTAGGCACAACACGGGGTACCATACCACCCGTCCCGGAACTTCCTCCAATATTAGCAGTTGAAGACGAACCGCCCACCCGACGACTTTGTTTCTCAAAAGCCAACGCCCGTTGGTGCGCTTCAGAAATAGATACCGGGTCAAACATATTTACAGAGTCCATGATTTGGACCCGTAGACCCCCAATATATCGAGCAACGAGTTGTTCCTCTGTCTCCTGGATATCGTTTCGAGCAATCAATTGGTAGAACTCAGTTGTGTCATCGTTAACTGATTTGGCACCCTGCTTCAGATTTTGCAGCCGTTGGTACATCAACCTTTGAAAGTTATGGGGTAGGAAGTTGGATCGTAAACACTTCTTCATCTTCCTCCAAGTCACGACCTTTGACTTTCCGAGCCTGTCTCGTGTCAGTTTCAGTTGTTGCCACCATGCAGATGCCCTACCACGTAGCCTGGTAGCAATCAATGACACTCTTTTGTTTTCAGGGACTTCTTTGAACTCAAAAACTTCCTCAACAGTAGCCAACCAGTCGATGAACCCCTCCGGATTCAAACTGACCCCATCGAATTCTGGGATATTAATTCTCATTCCGGCCTCCCAACGCCTATTGTCACCTCTATGATCACGCCTTGGCCGCCTTTCTAGATCGTCTTCAGAATATGAACCGTCACTACCGCCGAACGGGTTCCCAAATTCACCATCTTCCACTTGAGAATGTGTTCGAGACCTTTTCCCTCCTCGATTCATCAGTTCGACCATCCTATCAGTCAGTTGGTCAACCATTTGATCCATCCTCTCCTCCATTCGTGCCATAATACGTTCTTCTAGTTCTTGCTCATGAACATTAGCGGGCGTCCTGTTTCTCCTCGGAGGCATTTTGAACCAGGAATTCGGCTCTGATACCAACTGATGCAGCGCAAAAAAACAACACAAAGATAACCAAGAATGAACCTGTTGATTCTAAAAGAATAGCCAGGACAATCTCTTCAAAACCACGTTGATTCTACGAATACCGTGGGATTGGCTTCAAAATCTGGGTTAACACACAGAATTTGGGAGAAAATCGAAAGTTCATAAAATTGATGATCGACCATCCAAATTACATCAAAAACAGTTAAATAAGAAGCAGAAATTAAAATGAAACCCTAAAAGTCCATGGGCCAAATACAAACCCAAAAACAAAACCCAAAAATTAAGGAAAAATAACAAAATTGTTCATAACTCCATTTAGAAAGCGATTTCTGGACTCAAAAATGGGTAAGTCCTCTTCGGGAACTTTTCTAGACGTGCTCCTTGCTCCAAGCTTCGATTTGACTGGTCGTAGGCCCGAAACGGAGATTCGTAGCCAAAGTTATGGCCATTTCCGTGAAGCCCCTTTAGTCACACGATCGTGGGCCTCTAGGAACGCAAGAGCCCGATCCTCCACACTAGGGCCCGCATCATCCCCTCCTGGGTAGACAAAATTCGACCTCGAATGTGCACCATGGTCATCATCAGAAGAATCCCCATAATAAGGAAGCAAATGCTTTACATTGAAAACATCGGAACAACGAATGTGGCTTGGCAACTGTAGACGGTAAGCATTGGAATTAATCTTCTCCACAATCTCCACCGGTCCAATCTTCTTAGCTGACAGGTTGTTGTACTCACCAACCGAAAAACGATCTTTAGTCAAAACAGCCCAAACAAAGTCACCTACTTCAAAATCAACTTGTCTGTGTTTTTTATCTGCATCTTGCTTGTACTTGGAGTTAGCTCGGACCAAGTTGTCATGAACAGCCTTATGAACATCATGCAGTCCTCCAACAAAATCCTGCACTTTCTTTGGAACAACCCTAGAAACAGGCAGTGACATCAAATCAAGTGGTCCCCGTGGCTGAATAGAATAGACCACCTGGAATGGACTATATCCAGTACTTCGGTTGATAGCATGATTATGAGCAAACTCAGCTTGACAAAGCTTCTGATGCCAGGTCTTCACATGATCACCCACTAAACACCGCAAAATATTACCAAGGGATCGATTGACAACCTCTGTCTGGCCATCCGTTTGAGGATGATATGCACTACTAAAATTGAGCTGAGTGTTCACCATTTTCCATAGGCTGCGCCAAAAATGACTCAAAAACCTAGCGTCTCGATCTGAAACAATAGAAGACGGCAATCCATGCAAACGGTAGACGTCTCGAAAGAATAACTGGGCCACATTAACTGCATCCGTCGTCTTTTTGCAAGGAATAAAGTGCACCATCTTAGAAAAACGATCAACAACCACAAATATTGAATCATTTCTCCATTGAGTACGTGGTAAACCCAACACAAAATCCATGCTGATGTCTACCCAAGGTTGTGATGGAACAGGCAAAGGCATATATAGTCCTGCATTGGTAGATGTGCCCTTTGACACCTGACAGATTCGACACCGTTTAACATATCTATCCACCTCCTTGCGCATTGTAGGCCAAAAATAAGATGATTGTACCAACTGTAAAGTGCGATCTCGGCCGACATGCCCTTCACCATGCAACTCCCTAATGATTTGAAGGCGGAGACTAGAATCAGGGATGCACAATTGATTGCCTTTGAAAAGAAAACCTTCATGCAGTAGAAAATCAGACATCTGTCCAGATTGTATACCCTACAGAACAACAGAAAAATAAGGATCAACCGTTAGCTGCTCCATGAGGACATCCATCCCCGGCACACCAACCCTCATGGAAACTAGCAAATTACTCCTCCGACTCAATGCATCAGCCACCCGATTTGACATCCCAGACTTGTGTTTCACCACGAAAGTGAATTTTTCCAAGAACGACATGCACCTCCCATGTTTGTGTGACACCTTATCTTGACTGCGAATATGTCTTAATGAATCATGATCTGTGAACAAAACAAATTCCTTATGAAATAAATAATGGCGCCAATGCTTTACAGCTTGGACCACTGCATAGAACTCAACATCATAAGTGCTATAATGCAGCTTTGGCCCCGTCAACTTCTCACTAAAATAGGCAACCGGTCGTCCTCCTTGACTTAGAACTGCTCCAATCCCAACCTTGGAAGCATCCGTGTGTAATTCAAACACTTGAGAAAAGTCTGGAAATACAAGGATCGGTGATGTAGTAAGCTTCTCTTTTACTAATTGGAAAGCAGATTCTGCTGCTTCGGTCCAAGTAAAGGCCTTCCCTTTCATACAATCAGTCACTGGTGCCATAATAGAACTAAAGTTTGGAATAAACCTCCTATAGAATGAAGCAAGGCCATGAAAGCTTCGAACTTCAGTGATGGTAGTTGGACTTGGCCATTGTCTGACAGCTGCTACTTTAGACTCGTCCACCTGTATTCCTTCCCCAGAAACAACGTACCCCAAGAACAAGACTTTAGGAACCATAAACACACATTTCTTCATAGTTGCATACAAACTATCCCGTCGAAGTACGGTCAAAACCTGCCTCACATGGTTGACATGCTCACCAAAAGTAGCACTGTAAATAAGTATGTCATCAAAATAAACGACTACAAATTTACCAATAAAGGGCCTGAACAACTGGTTCATCACACGCATAAATGTACTAGGAGCGTTTGATAAACCGAAAGGCATCACCAACCACTCATACAATCCTTCACGAGTCTTGAAGGCAGTCTTCCACTCATCCCCAGGCCTAAGTCGTATCTGATAGTACCCGCTCTTCAAGTCCAGTTTCGTAAAGATAGAGGCACAGCTAATCTGGTCAAGTAGGTCATCAAGTCGAGGAATTGGAAATCTGTACCTCACCGTGATCTTATTGATGGCGCGACTATCAACACACATACGCCAAGTACCATCCTTTTTAGGAGTCAACAAAGCAGGAACAGCACACGGGCTCATGCTCTCCCGAACATGACCTTTTGAAATCAAGTCCTCCACCTGTCGTCGCAACTCCTCATGCTCTCCGGGACTCATTCTGTAATGTGGCCTATTAGGCAACTGAGCTCCTGGTTGTAAATCAATATGATGCTGGATGTCACGTAAAGGTGGCAAACCATCAGGTAATTCATTAGGGAAAACATCAGCGAATTCCTTGAGCAGAGGAACCATAGCCTCAGGAATTTCAACCTCCTTAGCGACTTCCTTCCCGAGCAATACAAAAATTTCACCTTCCGCCTCCAACTCGTCTTCAAACTGATTAAGGGTCAGTAGAGTACCCGAAGGTCTCGGAACTGGCTCCTTTGGCTTACTGGGAACCAATGTTATCTTCACACCACCAAACAAGAAACTGTAAGTATTAGTCCGCCCGTTATGATCTATGTTACGATCATACTCCCAAGGTCTGCCCAACAACAAACGACAAGCATCCATAGCAACCACATCACACCACACATCATCTTTATACGTGGTACCAACAGAAAATTGAACAGGGGCTCGTTTAGATACAGTGACCTCGCCACCCTTCTTAAGCCACTGTAGCTTGTAAGGCTTAGGGCGATTTTCTGTTTTCAAAGCCAACTTTTGAACTGCTTCTTCAGATATAAGGTTATCACAACTTCCTGAATCAATAACAAAAGTACAAACCTTTCCCAAAATAGTACATGTCGACTGAAAGATGTTGTGTTTGAGCCAATCATCACCAATAACTTTTGGTGTAAAACAAGACCGCCTTACCACCAAATTTACCCCCACATCTCCAGTTACAACTTCCTCTTCGCATTGATGCTCTTCGTCATACACAGGGGGATCTTCGTAATTTTCACCGGCATCATCATTTTGCCAATCATCTTGCTCAGCAAAGAAATGACGTTTTCCGACCTTCTTGCACTCTGATTGTCGGTGACCTGTCTCCCCATAACTAAAACACTTCAAGCTGCCACTAACAGTTGTCCTAGGATTCGGTCCAACACTGTTAGATGTCGGTCTTTGTTGATTAGGCACAACACGGGGTACCATACCACCCGTCCCGGAACTTCCTCCAATATTAGCAGTTGAAGACGAACCGCCCACCCGACGACTTTGTTTCTCAAAATCCAACGCCCGTTGGTGCGCTTCAGAAATAGATACCGGGTCAAACATATTTATAGAGTCCATGATTTGGACCCGTAGACCCCCAATATATCGAGCAACGAGTTGTTCCTCTGTCTCCTGGATATCGTTTCGGGCAATCAATTGGTAGAACTCAGTTGTGTAATCGTCAACTGATTTGGCACCCTGCTTCAGATTTTGCAACCGTTGGTACATCAACCTTTGAAAGTTATGGGGTAGGAAGTTGGATCGTAAACACTTCTTCATCTTCCTCCAAGTCACGACCTTTGACTTTCCGAGCCTGTCTCGTTTCAGTTTCAGTTGTTGCCACCATGCAGATGCCCTACCACGTAGCCTGGTAGCAATCAATGACACTCTTTTGTTTTCAGGGACTTCTTTGAACTCAAAAACTTCCTCAACAGTAGCCAACCAGTCGATGAACCCCTCCGGATTCAAACTGACCCCATCGAATTCTGGGATATCAATTCTCATTCCGGCCTCCCAACGCCTATTGTCACCTCTATGATCACGCCTTGGCCGCCTTTCTAGATCGTCTTCAGAATATGAACCGTCACTGCCGCCGAACGGGTTCCCAAATTCACCATCTTCCACTTGAGAATGTGTTCGAGACCTTTGCCCTCCTCGATTCATCAGTTCGACCATTCTATCAGTCAGTTGGTCAACCATTTGATCCATCCTCTCCTCCATTCGTGCCATAATACGTTCTTCTAGTTCTTGCTCATGAACATTAGCGGGCGTCCTGTTTCTCCTCGGAGGCATTTTGAACCAGGAATTCGGCTCTGATACCAACTGATGCAGCGCAAAAAAACAACACAAAGATAACCAAGAATGAACCTGTTGATTCTAAAAGAATAGCCAGGACAATCTCTTCAAAACCACGTTGATTCTACGAATACCGTGGGATTGGCTTCAAAATCTGGGTTAACACACAGAATTTGGGAGAAAATCGAAAGTTCATAAAATTGATGATCGACCATCTAAATTACATCAAAAACAGTTAAATAAGAAGCAGAAATTAAAATGAAACCCTAAAAGTCCATGGGCCAAATACAAACCCAAAAATTAAGGAAAAATAACAAAATTGTTCATAACTCCATTTAGAAAGCGATTTCTAGACTCAAAAATGGGTAAGTCCTCTTCGGGAACTTATCTAGACGTGCTCCTTGCTCCAAGCTTCGATTTGACTGGTCGTAGGCCCGAAACGGAGATTCGTAGCCAAAGTTATGGCCATTTCCGTGAAGCCCCTTTAGTCACACGATCGTGGGCCTCTAGGAACGCAAGAGCCCGATCCTCCACACTAGGGCCCGCATCATCCCCTCCGCATCATCCCCTCCTGGGTAGACAAAATTCGACCTCGAATGTGCACCATGGTCATCATCAGAAGAATCCCCATAATAAGGAAGCAAATGCTTTACATTGAAAACATCGGAACAACGAATGTGGCTTGGCAACTGTAGACGGTAAGCATTGGAATTAATCTTCTCCACAATCTCCACCAGTCCAATCTTCTTAGCTGACAGCTTGTTGTACTCACCAACCGAAAAACGATCTTTAGTCAAAACAGCCCAAACAAAGTCACCTACTTCAAAATCAACTTGTCTGCGTTTTTTATCTGCATCTTGCTTGTACTTGGAGTTAGCTCGGACCAAGTTGTCATGAACAGCCTTATGAACATCATGCAGTCCTCCAACAAAATCCTGCACTTTCTTTGGAACAACCCTAGAAACAGGCAGTGACATCAAATCAAGTGGTCCCCGTGGCTGAACAGAATAGACCACCTGGAATGGACTATATCCAGTACTTCGGTTGATAGCATGATTATGAGCAAACTCAGCTTGACAAAGCTTCTGATCCCAGGTCTTCACATGATCACCCACTAAACACCGCAAAATATTACCAAGGGATCGATTGACAACTTCTGTTTGGCCATCCGTTTGAGGATGATATGCACTACTAAAATTGAGCTGAGTGTTCACCATTTTCCATAGGCTGCGCCAAAAATGACTCAAAAACCTAGCGTCTCGATCTGAAACAATAGAAGACGGCAATCCATGCAAACGGTAGACGTCTCGAAAGAATAACTGGGCCACATTAACTGCATCCGTCGTCTTTTTGCAAGGAATAAAGTGCACCATTTTAGAAAAACGATCAACAACCACAAATATTTAATCATTTCCCCGTTGAGTACGTGGTAAACCCAACACAAAATCCATGCTGATGTCTACCCAAGGTTGTGATGGAACAGGAAAAGGCATATAGAGTCCTGCATTGGTAGATGTGCCCTTTGAAACCTGACAGATTCGACACCGTTTAACATATCTATCCACCTCCTTGCGCATTGTAGGCCAAAAATAAGATGATTGTACCAACTGTAAAGTGCGATCTCGGCCGACATGCCCTTCACCATGCAGCTCCCTAATGATTTGAAGGCGGAGACTAGAATCAGGGATGCACAATTGATTGCCTTTGAAAAGAAAACCTTCATGCAGTAGAAAATCAGACATCTGTCCAGATTGTATACCCTGCAGAACAACAGAAAAATAAGGATCAACCGTTAGCTGCTCCATGAGGACATCCATCCCCGGCACACCAACCCTCATGGAAACTAGCAAATTACTCCTCCGACTCAATGCATCAGCCACCCGATTTGACATCCCAGACTTGTGTTTCACCACGAAAGTGAATTTTTCCAAGAACGACATCCACCTCCCATGTTTGTGTGACACCTTATCTTGACTGCGAATATGTCTTAATGAATCATGATCTGTGAACAAAACAAATTCCTTATGAAATAAATAATGGCGCCAATGCTTTACAGCTTGGACCACTGCATAGAACTCAACATCATAAGTGCTATAATGCAGCTTTGGCCCCGTCAACTTCTCACTAAAATAGGCAACCGGTCGTCGTCCTTGACTTAGAACTGCTCCAATCCCAACCTTGGAAGCATCCGTGTGTAATTCAAACACTTGAGAATAGTCTGGCAATACAAGGATCGGTGATGTAGTAAGCTTCTCTTTTACTAATTGGAAAGCTGATTCTGCTGCTTCGGTCCAAGTAAAGGCCTTCCCTTTCATACAATCAGTCACCGGTGCCATAATAGAACTAAAGTTTGGAATAAACCTCCTATAGAATGAAGCAAGGCCATGAAAGCTTCGAACTTCAGTGATGGTAGTTGGACTTGGCCATTGTCTGACAGCTGCTACTTTAGACTCGTCCACCTGTATTCCTTCCCCAGAAACAACGTACCCCAAGAACAAGACTTTAGGAACCATAAACACACATTTCTTCATAGTTGCATACAAACTATCCCGTCGAAGTACGGTCAAAACCTGCCTCACATGGTTGACATGCTCACCAAAAGTAGCACTGTAAATAAGTATGTCATCAAAATAAACGACTACAAATTTACCAATAAAGGGCCTGAACAACTGGTTCATCACACGCATAAATGTACTAGGAGCGTTTGATAAACCGAAAGGCATCACCAACCACTCATACAATCCTTCACGAGTCTTGAAGGCAGTCTTCCACTCATCCCCAGGCCTAAGTCGTATCTGATAGTACCCGCTCTTCAAGTCCAGTTTCGTAAAGATAGAGGCACCGCTAATCTGGTCAAGTAGGTCATCAAGTCGAGGAATTGGAAATCTGTACCTCACCGTGATCTTATTGATGGCGCGACTATCAACACACATACGCCAAGTACCATCCTTTTTAGGAGTCAACAAAGCAGGAACAGCACACGGGCTCATGCTCTCCCGAACATGACCTTTTGAAATCAAGTCCTCCACCTGTCGTCGCAACTCCTCATGCTCTCCGGGACTCATTCTGTAATGTGGCCTATTAGGCAACTGAGCTCCTGGTTGTAAATCAATATGATGCTGGATGTCACGTAAAGGTGGCAAACCATCAGGTAATTCATTAGGGAAAACATCAGCGAATTCCTTGAGCAGAGGAACCATAGCCTCAGGAATTTCAACCTCCTTAGCGACTTCCTTCCCGAGCAATACAAAAATTTCACCTTCCGCCTCCAACTCGTCTTCAAACTGATTAAGGGTCAGTAGAGTACCCGAAGGTCTCGGAACTGGCTCCTTTGGCTTACTGGGAACCAATGTTATCTTCACACCACCAAACAAGAAACTGTAAGTATTAGTCCGCCCGTTATGATCTATGTTACGATCATACTCCCAAGGTCTGCCCAACAACAAACGACAAGCATCCATAGCAACCACATCACACCACACATCATCTTTATACGTGGTACCAACAGAAAATTGAACAAGGGCTCGTTTAGATACAGTGACCTCGCCACCCTTCTTAAGCCACTGTAGCTTGTAAGGCTTAGGGCGATTTTCTGTTTTAAAAGCCAACTTTTGAACTGCTTCTTCAGATATAAGGTTATCACAACTTCCTGAATCAATAACAAAAGTACAAACCTTTCCCAAAATAGTACATGTCGACTGAAAGATGTTGTGTTTGAGCCAATCATCACCAATAACTTTTGGTGTAAAACAAGACCGCCTTACCACCAAATTTACCCCCACATCTCCAGTTACAACTTCCTCTTCGCATTGATGCTCTTCGTCATACACAGGGGGATCTTCGTAATTTTCACCGGCATCATCATTTTGCCAATCATCTTGCTCAGCAAACAAATGACGTTTTCCGACCTTCTTGCACTCTGATTGTCGGTGACCTGTCTCCCCACAACTAAAACACTTCAAGCTGCTACTAACAGTTGTCCTAGGATTCGGTCCAACACTGTTAGATGTCGGTCTTTGTTGATTAGGCACAACACGGGGTACCATACCACCCGTCCCGGAACTTCCTCCAATATTAGCAGTTGAAGACGAACCGCCCACCAGACGACTTTGTTTCTCAAAAGCCAACGCCCGTTGGTGCGCTTCAGAAATAGATACCGGGTCAAACATATTTACAGAGTCCATGATTTGGACCCGTAGACCCCCAATATATCGAGCAACGAGTTGTTCCTCTGTCTCCTGGATATCGTTTCGGGCAATCAATTGGTAGAACTCAGTTGTGTATTCGTCAACTGATTTTGCACCCTGCTTCAGATTTTGCAACCGTTGGTACATCAACCTTTGAAAGTTATGGGGTAGGAAGTTGGATCGTAAACACTTCTTCATCTTCCTCCAAGTCACGACCTTTGACTTTCCTAGCCTGTCTCGTGTCAGTTTCAGTTGTTGCCACCATGCAAATGCCCTACCACGTAGCCTGGTAGCAATCAATGACACTCTTTTGTTTTCAGGGACTTCTTTGAACTCAAAAACTTCCTCAACAGTAGCCAACCAGTCGATGAACCCCTCCGGATTCAAACTGACCCCATCGAATTCTGGGATATCAATTCTCATTCCGGCCTCCCAACACCTATTGTCACCTCTATGATCACGCCTTGGCCGCCTTTCTAGATCGTCTTCAGAATATGAACCGTCACTGCCGCCGAACGGGTTCCCAAATTCACCATCTTCCACTTGAGAATGTGTTCGAGACCTTTGCCCTCCTCGATTCATCAGTTCGACCATCCTATCAGTCAGTTGGTCAACCATTTGATCCATCCTCTCCTCCATTCATGCCATAATACGTTCTTCTAGTTCTTGCTCATGAACATTAGCGGGCGTCCTGTTTCTCCTCGGAGGCATTTTGAACCAGGAATTCGGCTCTGATACCAACTGATGCAGCGCAAAAAAACAACACAAAGATAACCAAGAATGAACCTGTTGATTCTAAAAGAATAGCCAGGACAATCTCTTCAAAACCACGTTGATTCTACGAATACCGTGGGATTGGCTTCAAAATCTGGGTTAACACACAGAATTTGGGAGAAAATCGAAAGTTCATAAAATTGATGATCGACCATCCAAATTACATCAAAAACAGTTAAATAAGAAGCAGAAATTAAAATGAAACCCTAAAAGTCCATGGGCCAAATACAAACCCAAAAACAAAACCCAAAAATTAAGGAAAAATAACAAAATTGTTCATAACTCCATTTAGAAAGCGATTTCTGGACTCAAAAATGGGTAAGTCCTCTTTGGGAACTTATCCAGACGTGCTCCTTGCTCCAAGCTTCGATTTGACTGGTCGTAGGCTCGAAACGGAGATTCGTAGCCAAAGTTATGGCCATTTCCGTGAAGCCCCTTTAGTCACACGATCGTGGGCCTCTAGGAACGCAAGAGCCCGATCCTCCACACTAGGGCCCGCATCATCCCCTCCTGGGTAGACAAAATTCGACCTCGAATGTGCACCATGGTCATCATCAGAAGAATCCCCATAATAAGGAAGCAAATGCTTTACATTGAAAACATCGGAACAACGAATGTGGCTTGGCAACTGTAGACGGTAAGCATTGGAATTAATCTTCTCCACAATCTCCACCGGTCCAATCTTCTTAGCTGACAGCTTGTTGTACTCACCAACCGAAAAACGATCTTTAGTCAAAACAGCCCAAACAAAGTCACCTACTTCAAAATCAACTTGTCTGCGTTTTTTATCTGCATCTTGCTTGTACTTGGAGTTAGCTCGGACCAAGTTGTCATGAACAGCCTTATGAACATCATGCAGTCCTCCAACAAAATCCTGCACTTTCTTTAGAACAACCCTAGAAACAGGCAGTGACATCAAATCAAGTGGTCCCCGTGGCTGAACAGAATAGACCACCTGGAATGGACTATATCCAGTACTTCGGTTGATAGCATGATTATGAGCAAACTCAGCTTGACAAAGCTTCTGATCCCAGGTCTTCACATGATCACCCACTAAACACCGCAAAATATTACCAAGGGATCGATTGACAACCTCTGTTTGGCCATCCGTTTGAGGATGATATGCACTACTAAAATTGAGCTGAGTGTTCACCATTTTCCATAGGCTGCGCCAAAAATGACTCAAAAACCTAGTGTCTCGATCTGAAACAATAGAAGACGGCAATCCATGCAAACGGTAGACGTCTCGAAAGAATAACTGGGCCACATTAACTGCATCCGTCGTCTTTTTGCAAGGAATAAAGTGCACCATCTTAGAAAAACGATCAACAACCACAAATATTGAATCATTTCCCCGTTGAGTACGTGGTAAACCCAACACAAAATCCATGCTGATGTCTACCCAAGGTTGTGATGGAACAGGCAAAGGCATATAGAGTCCTGCATTGGTAGATGTGCCCTTTGACACCTGACAGATTCGACACCGTTTAACATATCTATCCACCTCCTTGCGCATTGTAGGCCAAAAATAAGATGATTGTACCAACTGTAAAGTGCGATCTCGGCCGACATGCCCTTCACCATGCAGCTCCCTAATGATTTGAAGGCGGAGACTAGAATCAGGGATGCACAATTGATTGCCTTTGAAAAGAAAACCTTCATGCAGTAGAAAATCAGACATCTGTCCAGATTGTATACCCTACAGAACAACAGAAAAATAAGGATCAACCGTTAGCTGCTCCATGAGGACATCCATCCCCGGCACACCAACCCTCATGGAAACTAGCAAATTACTCCTCCGACTCAATGCATCAGCCACCCGATTTGACATCCCAGACTTGTGTTTCACCACGAAAGTGAATTTTTCCAAGAACGACATCCACCTCCCATGTTTGTGTGACACCTTATCTTGACTGCGAATATGTCTTAATGAATCATGATCTGTGAACAAAACAAATTCCTTATGAAATAAATAATGGCGCCAATGCTTTACAGCTTGGACCACTGCATAAAACTCAACATCATAAGTGCTATAATGCAGCTTTGGCCCCGTCAACTTCTCACTAAAATAGGCAACCGGTCGTCCTCCTTGACTTAGAACTGCTCCAATCCCAACCTTGGAAGCATCCGTGTGTAATTCAAACAGTTGAGAAAAGTTTGGCAATACAAGGATCGGTGATGTAGTAAGCTTCTCTTTTACTAATTGGAAAGTTGATTCTGCTGCTTCGGTCCAAGTAAAGGCCTTCCCTTTCATACAATCAGTCACCGGTGCCATAATAGAACTAAAGTTTGGAACAAACCTCCTATAGAATGAAGCATGGCCATGAAAGCTTCGAACTGCAGTGATGGTAGTTGGACTTGGCCATTGTCTGACAACTGCTACTTTAGACTCGT
Organism: Lactuca virosa; assembly: GCF_052849685.1. NCBI lineage: Eukaryota > Viridiplantae > Streptophyta > Magnoliopsida > Asterales > Asteraceae > Lactuca > Lactuca virosa. Next base: position 455,667,326 of record NC_136430.1, read on the forward strand.
CCACCTGTATTCCTTCCCTAGAAACAACGTACCCCAAGAACAAGACTTTAGGAACCATAAACACACATTTCTTCATAGTTGCATACAAACTATCCCGTCGAAGTACGGTCAAAACCTGCCTCACATGGTTGACATGCTCACCAAAAGTAGCACTGTAAATAAGTATGTCATCAAAATAAACGACTACAAATTTACCAATAAAGGGCCTGAACAACTGGTTCATCACACGCATAAATGTACTAGGAGCGTTTGATAAACCGAAAGGCATCACCAACCACTCATACAATCCTTCACGAGTCTTGAAGGCAGTCTTCCACTCATCCCCAGGCCTAAGTCGTATCTGATAGTACCCGCTCTTCAAGTCCAGTTTCGTAAAGATAGAGGCACCGCTAATCTGGTCAAGTAGGTCATCAAGTCGAGGAATTGGAAATCTGTACCTCACCGTGATCTTATTGATGGCGCGACTATCAACACACATACGCCAAGTACCATCCTTTTTAGGAGTCAACAAAGCAGGAACAGCACACGGGCTCATGCTCTCCCGAACATGACCTTTTGAAATCAAGTCCTCCACCTGTTGTCGCAACTCCTCATGCTCCGGGACTCATTCTGTAATGTGGCCTATTAGGCAACTGAGCTCCTGGTTGTAAATCAATATGATGCTGGATGTCACGTAAAGGTGGCAAACCATCAGGTAATTCATTAGGGAAAACATCAGCGAATTCCTTGAGCAGAGGAACCATAGCCTCAGGAATTTCAACCTCCTTAGCGACTTCCTTCCCGAGCAATACAAAAACTTCACCTTCCGTCTCCAACTCGTCTTCAAACTGATTAAGGGTCAGTAGAGTACCCGAAGGTCTCGGAACTGGCTCCTTTGGCTTACTGGGAACCAATGTTATCTTCACACCACCAAACAAGAAACTGTAAGTATTAGTCCGCCCGTTATGATCTATGTTACGATCATACTCCCAAGGTCTGCCCAACAACAAACGACAAGCATCCATAGCAACCACATCACACCACACATCATCTTTATACGTGGTACCAACAGAAAATTGAACAAGGGCTCGTTTAGATACAGTGACCTCGCCACCCTTCTTAAGCCACTGTAGCTTGTAAGGCTTAGGGCGATTTTCTGTTTTAAAAGCCAACTTTTGAACTCCTTCTTCAGATATAAGGTTATCACAACTTCCTGAATCAATAACAAAAGTACAAACCTTTCCCAAAATAGTGCATGTCGACTGAAAGATGTTGTGTTTGAGCCAATCATCACCAATAACTTTTGGTGTAAAACAAGACCGCCTTACCACCAAATTTACCCCCACATCTCCAGTTACAACTTCCTCTTCGCATTGATGCTCTTCGTCATACACAGGGGGATCTTCGTAATTTTCACCGGCATCATCATTTTGCCAATCATCTTGCTCAGCAAACAAATGACGTTTTCCGACCTTCTTGCACTCTGATTGTCGGTGACCTGTCTCCCCACAACTAAAACACTTCAAGCTGCTACTAACAGTTGTCCTAGGATTCGGTCCAACACTGTTAGATGTCGGTCTTTGTTGATTAGGCACAACACGGGGTACCATACCACCCGTCCCGGAACTTCCTCCAATATTAGCAGTTGAAGACGAACCGCCCACCCGACGACTTTGTTTCTCAAAAGCCAACGCCCGTTGGTGCGCTTCAGAAATAGATACCGGGTCAAACATATTTACAGAGTCCATGATTTGGACCCGTAGACCCCCAATATATCGAGCAACGAGTTGTTCCTCTGTCTCCTGGATATCGTTTCGGGCAATCAATTGGTAGAACTCAGTTGTGTATTCGTCAACTGATTTTGCACCCTACTTCAGATTTTGCAACCGTTGGTACATCAACCTTTGAAAGTTATGGGGTAGGAAGTTGGATCGTAAACACTTCTTCATCTTCCTCCAAGTCACGACCTTTGACTTTCCGAGCCTGTCTCGTGTCAGTTTCAGTTGTTGCCACCATGCAGATGCCCTACCACGTAGCCTGGTAGCAATCAATGACACTCTTTTGTTTTCAGGGACTTCTTTGAACTCAAAAACTTCCTCAACAGTAGCCAACCAGTCGATGAACCCCTCCGGATTCAAACTGACCCCATCGAATTCTGGGATATCAATTCTCATTCCGGCCTCCCAACGCCTATTGTCACCTCTATGATCACGCCTTGGCCGCCTTTCTAGATCGTCTTCAGAATATGAACCGTCACTGCCGAACGGGTTACCAAATTCACCATCTTCCACTTGAGAATGTGTTCGAGACCTTTGCCCTCCTCGATTCATCAGTTCGACCATCCTATCAGTCAGTTGGTCAACCATTTGATCCATCCTCTCCTCCATTCGTGCCATAATACGTTCTTCTAGTTCTTGCTCATGAACATTAGCGGGCGTCCTGTTTCTCCTCGGAGGCATTTTGAACCAGGAATTCGGCTCTGATACCAACTGATGCAGCGCAAAAAAACAACACAAAGATAACCAAGAATGAACCTGTTGATTCTAAAAGAATAGCCAGGAAAATCTCTTCAAAACCACGTTGATTCTACGAATACCGTGAGATTGGCTTCAAAATCTGGGTTAACACACAGAATTTGGGAGAAAATCGAAAGTTCATAAAATTGATGATCGACCATCCGAATTACATCAAAAACAGTTAAATAAGAAGCAGAAATTAAAATGAAACCCTAAAAGTCCATGGGCCAAATACAAACCCAAAAACAAAATCCAAAAATTAAGGAAAAATAACAAAATTGTTCATAACTCCATTTAGAAAGCGATTTCTGGACTCAAAAATAGGTAAGTCCTCTTCGAGAACTTATCTAGACGTGCTCCTTGCTCCAAGCTTCGATTTGACTGGTCGTAGGCCCGAAACGGAGATTCGTAGCCAAAGTTATGGCCATTTCCGTGAAGCCCCTTTAGTCACACGATCGTGGGCCTCTAGGAACGCAAGAGCCCGATCCTCCACACTAGGGCCCGCATCATCCCCTCCTGGGTAGACAAAATTCGACCTCGAATGTGCACCATGGTCATCATCAGAAGAATCCCCATAATAAGGAAGCAAATGCTTTACATTGAAAACATCGGAACAACGAATGTGGCTTGGCAACTGTAAACGGTAAGCATTGGAATTAATCTTCTCCACAATCTCCACCGGTCCAATCTTCTTAGCTGACAGCTTGTTGTACTCACCAACCGAAAAACGATCTTTAGTCAAAACAGCCCAAACAAAGTCACCTACTTCAAAATCAACTTGTCTGCGTTTTTTATCTGCATCTTGCTTGTACTTGGAGTTAGCTCGGACCAAGTTGTCATGAACAGCCTTATGAACATCATGCAGTCCTCCAACAAAATCCTGCACTTTCTTTGGAACAACCCTAGAAACAGGCAGTGACATCAAATCAAGTGGTCCCCGTGGCTGAACAGAATAGACCACCTGGAATGGACTATATCCAGTACTTCGGTTGATAGCATGATTATGAGCAAACTCAGCTTGACAAAGCTTCTGATCCCAGGTCTTCACATGATCACCCACTAAACACCGCAAAATATTACCAAGGGATCGATTGACAACCTCTGTTTGGCCATCCGTTTGAGGATGATATGCACTACTAAAATTGAGCTGAGTGTTCACCATTTTCCATAGGCTGCGCCAAAAATGACTCAAAAACCTAGTGTCTCGATCTGAAACAATAGAAGACGGCAATCCATGCAAACGGTAGACGTCTCGAAAGAATAACTGGGCCACATTAACTGCATCCGTCGTCTTTTTGCAAGGAATAAAGTGCACCATCTTAGAAAAACGATCAACAACCACAAATATTGAATCATTTCCCCGTTGAGTACGTGGTAAACCCAACACAAAATCCATGCTGATGTCTACCCAAGGTTGTGATGGAACAGGCAAAGGCATATAGAGTCCTGCATTGGTAGATGTGCCCTTTGACACCTGACAGATTCGACACCGTTTAACATATCTATCCACCTCCTTGCGCATTGTAGGCCAAAAATAAGATGATTGTACCAACTGTAAAGTGCGATCTCGGCCGACATGCCCTTCACCATGCAGCTCCCTAATGATTTGAAGGCGGAGACTAGAATTAGGGATGCACAATTGATTGCCTTTGAAAAGAAAACCTTCATGCAGTAGAAAATCAGACATCTGTCCAGATTGTATACCCTGCAGAACAACAGAAAAATAAGGATCAACCGTTAGCTGCTCCATGAGGACATCCATCCCCGGCACACCAACCCTCATGGAAACTAGCAAATTACTCCTCCGACTCAATGCATCAGCCACCCGATTTGACATCCCAGACTTGTGTTTCACCACGAAAGTGAATTTTTCCAAGAACGACATCCACCTCCCATGTTTGTGTGACACCTTATCTTGACTGCGAATATGTCTTAATGAATCATGATCTGTGAACAAAACAAATTCCTTATGAAATAAGTAATGGCGCCAATGCTTTACAGCTTGGACCACTGCATAAAACTCAACATCATAAGTGCTATAATGCAGCTTTGGACCCGTCAACTTCTCACTAAAATAGGCAACCGGTCGTCCTCCTTGACTTAGAACTGCTCCAATCCCAACCTTGGAAGCATCCGTGTGTAATTCAAACACTTGAGAAAAGTCTGGCAGTACAAGGATCGGTGATGTAGTAAGCTTCTCTTTTTGGAAAGCTGATTCTGCTGCTTCGGTCCAAGTAAAGGCCTTCCCTTTCATACAATCAGTCACTGGTGCCATAATAGAACTAAAGTTTGGAATAAACCTCCTATAGAATGAAGCAAGGCCATGAATGCTTCGAACTTCAGTGATGGTAGTTGGACTTGGCCATTGTCTGACAGCTGCTACTTTAGACTCGTCCACCTGTATTCCTTCCCCAGAAACAACGTACCCCAAGAACAAGACTTTAGGAACCATAAACACACATTTCTTCATAGTTGCATACAAACTATCCCGTCGAAGTACGGTCAAAACCTGCCTCACATGGTTGACATGCTCACCAAAAGTAGCACTGTAAATAAGTATGTCATCAAAATAAACGACTACAAATTTACCAATAAAGGGCCTGAACAACTGGTTCATCACACACATAAATGTACTAGGAGCGTTTGATAAACCGAAAGGCATCACCAACCACTCATACAATCCTTCACGAGTCTTGAAGGCAGTCTTCCACTCATCCCCAGGCCTAAGTCGTATCTGATAGTACCCGCTCTTCAAGTCCAGTTTCGTAAAGATAGAGGCACCGCTAATCTGGTCAAGTAGGTCATCAAGTCGAGGAATTGGAAATCTGTACCTCACCGTGATCTTATTGATGGCGCGACTATCAACACACATACGCCAAGTACCATCCTTTTTAGGAGTCAACAAAGCAGGAACAGCACACGGGCTCATGCTCTCCCGAACATGACCTTTTGAAATCAAGTCCTCCACCTGTCGTCGCAACTCCTCATGCTCTCCGGGACTCATTCTGTAATGTGGCCTATTAGGCAACTGAGCTCCTGGTTGTAAATCAATATGATGCTGGATGTCACGTAAAGGTGGCAAACCATCAGGTAATTCATTAGGGAAAACATCAGCGAATTCCTTGAGCAGAGGAACCATAGCCTCAGGAATTTCAACCTCCTTAGCGACTTCCTTCCCGAGCAATACAAAAATTTCACCTTCCGCCTCCAACTCGTCTTCAAACTGATTAAGGGTCAGTAGAGTACCCGAAGGTCTCGGAACTGGCTCCTTTGGCTTACTGGGAACCAATGTTATCTTCACACCACCAAACAAGAAACTGTAAGTATTAGTCCGCCCGTTATGATCTATGTTACGATCATACTCCCAAGGTCTGCCCAACAACAAATGACAAGCATCCATAGCAACCACATCACACCACACATCATCTTTATACGTGGTACCAACAGAAAATTGAACAAGGGCTCGTTTAGATACAGTGACCTCGCCACCCTTCTTAAGCCACTGTAGCTTGTAAGGCTTAGGGCGATTTTCTGTTTTCAAAGCCAACTTTTGAACTGCTTCTTCAGATATAAGGTTATCACAACTTCCTGAATCAATAACAAAAGTACAAACCTTTCCCAAAATAGTACATGTCGACTGAAAGATGTTGTGTTTGAGCCAATCATCACCAATAACTTTTGGTGTAAAACAAGACCGCCTTACCACCAAATTTACCCCCACATCTCCAGTTACAACTTCCTCTTCGCATTGATGCTCTTCGTCATACACAGGGGGATCTTCTTAATTTTCACCGGCATCATCATTTTGCCAATCATCTTGCTCAGCAAACAAATGACGTTTTCCGACCTTCTTGCACTCTGATTGTCGGTGACCTGTCTCCCCACAACTAAAACACTTCAAGCTGCTACTAACAGTTGTCCTAGGATTCGGTCCAACACTGTTAGATGTCAGTCTTTGTTGATTAGGCACAACACGGGGTACCATACCACCCGTCCCAGAACTTCCTCCAATATTAGCAGTTGAAGACGAACCGCCCACCCGACGACTTTGTTTCTCAAAAGCCAACGCCCGTTGGTGCGCTTCAGAAATAGATACCGGGTCAAACATATTTACAGAGTCCATGATTTGGACCCGTAAACCCCCAATATATCGAGCAACGAGTTGTTCCTCTGTCTCCTGGATATCGTTTCGGGCAATCAATTGGTAGAACTCAGTTGTGTATTCGTCAACTGATTTTGCACCCTGCTTCAGATTTTGCAACCGTTGGTACATCAACCTTTGAAAGTTATGGGGTAGGAAGTTGGATCGTAAACACTTCTTCATCTTCCTCCAAGTCACGACCTTTGACTTTCCGAGCCTGTCTCGTGTCAGTTTCAGTTGTTGCCACCATGCAGATGCCCTACCACGTAGCCTGGTAGCAATCAATGACACTCTTTTGTTTTCAGGGACTTCTTTGAACTCAAAAACTTCCTCAACAGTAGCCAACCAGTCGATGAACCCCTCCGGATTCAAACTGACCCCATCGAATTCTGGGATATCAATTCTCATTCCGGCCTCCCAACGCCTATTGTCACCTCTATGATCACGCCTTGGCCGCCTTTCTAGATCGTCTTCAGAATATGAACCGTCACTGCCGCCGAACGGGTTCCCAAATTCACCATCTTCCACTTGAGAATGTGTTCGAGACCTTTGCCCTCCTCGATTCATCAGTTCGACCATTCTATCAGTCAGTTGGTCAACCATTTGATCCATCCTCTCCTCCATTCGTGTCATAATACGTTCTTCTAGTTCTTGCTCATGAACATTAGCGGGCGTCCTGTTTCTCCTCGGAGGCATTTTGAACCAGGAATTCGGCTCTGATACCAACTGATGCAGCGCGAAAAAACAACACAAAGATAACCAAGAATGAACCTGTTGATTCTAAAAGAATAGCCAGGACAATCTCTTCAAAACCACGTTGATTCTACGAATACCGTGGGATTGGCTTCAAAATCTGGGTTAACACACAGAATTTGGGAGAAAATCGAAAGTTCATAAAATTGATGATCGACCATCCAAATTACATCAAAAACAGTTAAATAAGAAGCAGAAGTTAAAATGAAACCCTAAAAGTCCATGGGCCAAATACAAACCCAAAAACAAAACCCAAAAATTAAGGAAAAATAACAAAATTGTTCATAACTCCATTTAGAAAGCGATTTCTGGACTCAAAAATGGGTAAGTCCTCTTCGGGAACTTATCTAGACGTGCTCCTTGCTCCAAGCTTCGATTTGACTGGTCGTAGGCCCGAAACGGAGATTCGTAGCCAAAGTTATGGCCATTTCCGTGAAGCCCCTTTAGTCACACGATCGTGGGCCTCTAGGAACGCAAGAGCCCGATCCTCCACACTAGGGCCCGCATCATCCCCTCCTGGGTAGACAAAATTCGACCTCGAATGTGCACCATGGTCATCATCAGAAGAATCCCCATAATAAGGAAGCAAATGCTTTACATTGAAAACATCGGAACAACGAATGTGGCTTGGCAACTGTAAACGGTAAGCATTGGAATTAATCTTCTCCACAATCTCCACCGGTCCAATCTTCTTAGCTGACAGCTTGTTGTACTCACCAACCGAAAAACGATCTTTAGTCAAAACAGCCCAAACAAAGTCACCTACTTCAAAATCAACTTGTCTGCGTTTTTTATCTGCATCTTGCTTGTACTTGGAGTTAGCTCGGACCAAGTTGTCATGAACAGCCTTATGAACATCATGCAGTCCTCCAACAAAATCCTGCACTTTCTTTGGAACAACCCTAGAAACAGGCAGTGACATCAAATCAAGTGGTCCCCTTGGCTGAACAGAATAGACCACCTGGAATGGACTATATCCAGTACTTCGGTTGATAGCATGATTATGAGCAAACTCAGCTTGACAAAGCTTCTGATCCCAGGTCTTCAAATGATCACCCACTAAACACCGCAAAATATTACCAAGGGATCGATTGACAACCTCTGTTTGGCCATCCGTTTGAGGATGATATGCACTACTAAAATTGAGCTGAGTGTTCACCATTTTCCATAGGCTGCGCCAAAAATGACTCAAAAACCTAGTGTCTCGATCTGAAACAATAGAAGACGGAAATCCATGCAAACGGTAGACGTCTCGAAAGAATAACTGGGCCACATTAACTGCATCCGTCGTCTTTTTGCAAGGAATAAAGTGCACCATCTTAGAAAAACGATCAACAACCACAAATATTGAATCATTTCCCCGTTGAGTACGTGGTAAACCCAACACAAAATCCATGCTGATGTCTACCCAAGGTTGTGATGGAACAGGCAAAGGCATATAGAGTCCTGCATTGGTAGATGTGCCCTTTGACACCTGACAGATTCGACACCGTTTAACATATTTATCCACCTCCTTGCGCATTGTAGGCCAAAAATAAGATGATTGTACCAACTGTAAAGTGCGATTTCGGCCGACATGCCCTTCACCATGCAGCTCCCTAATGATTTGAAGGCGGAGACTAGAATCAGGGATGCACAATTGATTGCCTTTGAAAAGAAAACCTTCATGCAGTAGAAAATCAGACATCTGTCCAGATTGTATACCCTGCAGAACAACAGAAAAATAAGGATCAACCGTTAGCTGCTCCATGAGGACATCCATCCCCGACACACCAACCCTCATGGAAACTAGCAAATTACTCCTCCGACTCAATGCATCAGCCACCCGATTTGACATCCCAGACTTGTGTTTCACCACGAAAGTGAATTTTTCCAAGAACGACATCCACCTCCCATGTTTGTGTGACACCTTATCTTGACTGCGAATATGTCTTGATGAATCATGATCTGTGAACAAAACAAATTCCTTATGAAATAAATAATGGCGCCAATGCTTTACAGCTTGGACCACTGCATAGAACTCAACATCATAAGTGCTATAATGCAGCTTTGGCCCCGTCAACTTCCCACTAAAATATGCAACCGGTCGTCCTCCTTGACTTAGAACTGCTCCAATCCCAACCTTGGAAGCATCCGTGTGTAATTCAAACACTTGAGAAAAGTCTGGCAATACAAGGATCGGTGATGTAGTAAGCTTCTCTTTTACTAATTGGAAAGCTGATTCTGCTGCTTCGGTCCAAGTAAAGGCCTTCCCTTTCATACAATCAGTCACCGGTGCCATAATAGAACTAAAGTTTGGAATAAACCTCCTATAGAATGAAGCAAGGCCATGAAAGCTTCGAACTTCAGTGATGGTAGTTGGACTTGGCCATTGTCTGACAGCTGCTACTTTAGACTCGTCCACCTGTATTCCTTCCCCAGAAACAACGTACCCCAAGAACAAGACTTTAGGAACCATAAACACACATTTCTTCATAGTTGTATACAAACTATCCCGTCGAAGTACGGTCACAACCTGCCTCACATGGTTGACATGCTCACCAAAAGTAGCACTGTAAATAAGTATGTCATCAAAATAAACGACTACAAATTTACCAATAAAGGGCCTGAACAACTGGTTCATCACACGCATAAATGTACTAGGAGCGTTTGATAAACCGAAAGGCATCACCAACCACTCATACAATCCTTCACGAGTCTTGAAGGCAGTCTTCCACTCATCCCCAGGCCTAAGTCGTATCTGATAGTACCCGCTCTTCAAGTCCAGTTTCGTAAAGATAGAGGCACAGCTAATCTGGTCAAGTAGGTCATCAAGTCGAGGAATTGGAAATCTGTACCTCACCGTGATCTTATTGATGGCGCGACTATCAACACACATACGCCAAGTACCATCCTTTTTAGGAGTCAACAAAGCAGGAACAGCACACGGGCTCATGCTCTCCCGAACATGACCTTTTGAAATCAAGTCCTCCACCTGTCGTCGCAACTCCTCATGCTCTCCGGGACTCATTCTGTAATGTGGCCTATTAGGCAACTGAGCTCCTTGTTGTAAATCAATATGATGCTGGATGTCACGTAAAGGTGGCAAACCATCAGGTAATTCATTAGGGAAAACATCAGCGAATTCCTTGAGCAGAGGAACCATAGCCTCAGGAATTTCAACCTCCTTAGCGACTTCCTTCCCGAGCAATACAAAAATTTCACCTTCCGCCTCCAACTCGTCTTCAAACTGATTAAGGGTCAGTAGAGTACCCGAAGGTCTCGGAACTGGCTCCTTTGGCTTACTGGGAACCAATGTTATCTTCACACCACCAAACAAGAAACTGTAAGTATTAGTCCGCCCGTTATGATCTATGTTACGATCATACTCCCAAGGTCTGCCCAACAACAAACGACAAGCATCCATAGCAACCACATCACACCACACATCATCTTTATACGTGGTACCAACAGAAAATTGAACAAGGGCTCGTTTAGATACAGTGACCTCGCCACCCTTCTTAAGCCACTGTAGCTTGTAAGCCTTAGGGCGATTTTCTGTTTTCAAAGCCAACTTTTGAATTGCTTCTTCAGATATAAGGTTATCACAACTTCCTGAATCAATAACAAAAGTACAAACCTTTCCCAAAATAGTACATGTCGACTGAAAGATGTTGTGTTTGAGCCAATCATCACCAATAACTTTTGGTGTAAAACAAGACCGCCTTACCACCAAATTTACCCCCACATCTCCAGTTACAACTTCCTCTTCGCATTGATGCTCTTCGTCATACACAGGGGGATCTTCGTAATTTTCAACGGCATCATCATTTTGCCAATCATCTTGCTCAGCAAACAAATGACGTTTTCCGACCTTCTTGCACTCTGATTGTCGGTGACCTGTCTCCCCACAACTAAAACACTTCAAGCTGCTACTAACAGTTGTCCTAGGATTCGGTCCAACACTGTTAGATGTCGGTCTTTGTTGATTAGGCACAACACGGGGTACCATACCACCCGTCCCGGAACTTCCTCCAATATTAGCAGTTGAAGACGAACCGCCCACCCGACGACTTTGTTTCTCAAAAGCCAACGCCCGTTGGTGCGCTTCAGAAATAGATACCGGGTCAAACATATTTACAGAGTCCATGATTTGGACCCGTAGACCCCCAATATATCGAGCAACGAGTTGTTCCTCTGTCTCCTGGATATCGTTTCGGGCAATCAATTGGTAGAACTCAGTTGTGTAATCGTCAACTGATTTGGCACCCTGCTTCAGATTTTGCAACCGTTGGTACATCAACCTTTGAAAGTTATGGGGTAGGAAGTTGGATCGTAAACACTTCTTCATCTTCCTCCAAGTCACGACCTTTGACTTTCCGAGCCTGTCTCGTGTCAGTTTCAGTTGTTGCCACCATGCAGATGCCCTACCACGTAGCCTGGTAGCAATCAATGACACTCTTTTGTTTTCAGGGACTTCTTTGAACTCAAAAACTTCCTCAACAGTAGCCAACCAGTCGATGAACCCCTCCGGATTCAAACTGACCCCATCGAATTCTGGCATATCAATTCTCATTCCGGCCTCCCAACGCCTATTGTCACCTCTATGATCACGTCTTGGCCGCCTTTCTAGATCGTCTTCAGAATATGAACCGTCACTGCTGCCGAACGGGTTACCAAATTCACCATCTTCCACTTGAGAATGTGTTCGAGACCTTTGCCCTCCTCGATTCATCAGTTCGACCATCCTATCAGTCAGTTGGTCAACCATTTGATCCATCCTCTCCTCCATTCGTGCCATAATACGTTCTTCTAGTTCTTGCTCATGAACATTAGCGGGCGTCCTGTTTCTCCACGGAGGCATTTTGAACCAGGAATTCGGCTCTGATACCAATTGATGCAGCGCAAAAAAACAACACAAAGATAACCAAGAATGAACCTGTTGATTCTAAAAGAATAGCCAGGACAATCTCTTCAAAACCACGTTGATTCTACGAATACCGTGGGATTGGCTTCAAAATCTGGGTTAACACACAGAATTTGGGAGAAAATCGAAAGTTCATAAAATTGATGATCGACCATCCAAATTACATCAAAAACAGTTAAATAAGAAGCAGAAATTAAAATGAAACCCTAAAAGTCCATGGGCCAAATACAAACCCAAAAATTAAGGAAAAATAACAAAATTGTTCATAACTCCATTTAGAAAGCGATTTCTGGACTCAAAAATGGGTAAGTCCTCTTCGGGAACTTATCTAGACGTGCTCCTTGCTCCAAGCTTCGATTTGACTGGTCGTAGGCCCGAAACGGAGATTCGTAGCCAAAGTTATGGCCATTTCCGTGAAGCCCCTTTAGTCACACGATCGTGGGCCTCTAGGAACGCAAGAGCCCGATCCTCCACACTAGGGCCCGCATCATCCCCTCCTGGGTAGACAAAATTCGACCTCGAATGTGCACCATGGTCATCATCAGAAGAATCCCCATAATAAGGAAGCAAATGCTTTACATTGAAAACATCGGAACAACGAATGTGGCTTGGCAACTGTAGACGGTAAGCATTGGAATTAATCTTCTCCACAATCTCCACCGGTCCAATCTTCTTAGCTGACAGCTTGTTGTACTCACCAACCGAAAAACGATCTTTAGTCAAAACAGCCCAAACAAAGTCACCTACTTCAAAATCAACTTATCTGCGTTTTTTATCTGCATCTTGCTTGTACTTGGAGTTAGCTCGGACCAAGTTGTCATGAACAGCCTTATGAACATCATGCAGTCCTCCAACAAAATCCTGCACTTTCTTTGGAACAACCCTAGAAACAGGCAGTGACATCAAATCAAGTGGTCCCCTTGGCTGAACAGAATAGACCACCTGGAATGGACTATATCCAGTACTTCGGTTGATAGCATGATTATGAGCAAACTCAGTTTGACAAAGCTTCTGATCCCAGGTCTTCACATGATCACCCACTAAACACCGCAAAATATTACCAAGGGATCGATTGACAACCTCTGTTTGGCCATCCGTTTGAGGATGATATGCACTACTAAAATTGAGCTGAGTGTTCACCATTTTCCATAGGCTACGCCAAAAATGACTCAAAAACCTAGTGTCTCGATCTGAAACAATAGAAGACGACAATCCATGCAAACGGTAGACGTCTCGAAAGAATAACTGGGCCACATTAACTGCATCCGTCGTCTTTTTGCAAGGAATAAAGTGCACCATCTTAGAAAAACGATCAACAACCACAAATATTGAATCATTTCCCCGTTGAGTACGTGGTAAACCCAACACAAAATCCATGCTGATGTCTACCCAAGGTTGTGATGGAACAGGCAAAGGCATATAGAGTCCTGCATTGGTAGATGTGCCCTTTGACACCTGACAGATTCGACACCGATTAACATATCTATCCACCTCCTTGCGCATTGTAGGCCAAAAATAAGATGATTGTACCAACTGTAAAGTGCGATCTCGGCCGACATGCCCTTCACCATGCAGCTCCCCAATGATTTGAAGGCGGAGACTAGAATCAAGGATGCACAATTGATTGCCTTTGAAAAGAAAACCTTCATGCAGTAGAAAATCAGACATCTGTCCAGATTGTATACCCTGCAGAACAACAGAAAAATAAGGATCAACCGTTAGCTGCTCCATGAGGACATCCATCCCCGGCACACCAACCCTCATGGAAACTAGCAAATTACTCCTCCGACTCAATGCATCAGCCACCCGATTTGACATCCCAGACTTGTGTTTCACCACGAAAGTGAATTTTTCCAAGAACGACATCCACCTCCCATGTTTGTGTGACACCTTATCTTGACTGCGAATATGTCTTAATGAATCATGATCTGTGAACAAAACAAATTCCTTATGAAATAAATAATGGCGCCAATGCTTTACAGCTTGGACCACTGCATAAAACTCAACATCATAAGTGCTATAATGCAGCTTTGGCCCCGTCAACTTCCCACTAAAATATGCAACCGGTCGTCCTCCTTGACTTAGAACTGCTCCAATCCCAACCTTGGAAGCATCCGTGTGTAATTCAAACACTTGAGAAAAGTCTGGCAATACAAGGATCGGTGATGTAGTAAGCTTCTCTTTTACTAATTGGAAAGCTGATTCTGCTGCTTCGGTCCAAGTAAAGGCCTTCCCTTTCATACAATCAGTCACCGGTGCCATAATAGAACTAAAGTTTGGAATAAACCTCCTATAGAATGAAGCAAGGCCATGAAAGCTTCGAACTTCAGTGATGGTAGTTGGACTTGGCCATTGTCTGACAGCTGCTACTTTAGACTCGTCCACCTGTATTCCTTCCCCAGAAACAACGTACCCCAAGAACAAGACTTTAGGAACCATAAACACACATTTCTTCATAGTTGCATACAAACTATCCCGTCGAAGTACGGTCAAAACCTGCCTCACATGGTTGACATGCTCACCAAAAGTAGCACTGTAAATAAGTATGTCATCAAAATAAACGACTACAAATTTACCAATAAAGGGCCTGAACAACTGGTTCATCACACGCATAAATGTACTAGGAGCGTTTGATAAACCGAAAGGCATCACCAACCACTCATACAATCCTTCACGAGTCTTGAAGGCAGTCTTCCACTCATCCCCAGGCGTAAGTCGTATCTGATAGTACCCGCTCTTCAAGTCCAGTTTCGTAAAGATAGAGGCACCGCTAATCTGGTCAAGTAGGTCATCAAGTCGAGGAATTGGAAATCTGTACCTCACCGTGATCTTATTGATGGCGCGACTATCAACATACATACGCCAAGTACCATCCTTTTTAGGAGTCAACAAAGCAGGAACAGCACACGGGCTCATGCTCTCCCGAACATGACCTTTTGAAATCAAGTCCTCCACCTGTCGTCGCAACTCCTCATGCTCTCCGGGACTCATTCTGTAATGTGGCCTATTAGGCAACTGAGCTCCTTGTTGTAAATCAATATGATGCTGGATGTCACGTAAAGGTGGCAAACCATCAGGTAATTCATTAGGGAAAACATCAGCGAATTCCTTGAGCAGAGGAACCATAGCCTCAGGAATTTCAACCTCCTTAGCGACTTCCTTCCCGAGCAATACAAAAATTTCACCTTCCGCCTCCAACTCGTCTTCAAACTGATTAAGGGTCAGTAGAGTACCCGAAGGTCTCGGAACTGGCTCCTTTGGCTTACTGGGAACCAATGTTATCTTCACACCACCAAACAAGAAACTGTAAGTATTAGTCCGCCCGTTATGATCTATGTTACGATCATACTCCCAAGGTCTGCCCAACAACAAATGACAAGCATCCATAGCAACCACATCACACCACACATCATCTTTATACGTGGTACCAACAGAAAATTGAACAAGGGCTCGTTTAGATACAGTGACCTCGCCACCCTTCTTAAGCCACTGTAGCTTGTAAGGCTTAGGGCGATTTTCTGTTTTCAAAGCCAACTTTTGAACTGCTTCTTCAGATATAAGGTTATCACAACTTCCTGAATCAATAACAAAAGTACAAACCTTTCCCAAAATAGTACATGTCGACTGAAAGATGTTGTGTTTGAGCCAATCATCACCAATAACTTTTGGTGTAAAACAAGACCGCCTTACCACCAAATTTACCCCCACATCTCCAGTTACAACTTCCTCTTCGCATTGATGCTCTTCGTCATACACAGGGGGATCTTCGTAATTTTCACCGGCATCATCATTTTGCCAATCATCTTGCTCAGCAAACAAATGACGTTTTCCGACCTTCTTGCACTCTGATTGTCGGTGACCTGTCTCCCCACAACTAAAACACTTCAAGCTGCTACTAACAGTTGTCCTAGGATTCGGTCCAACACTGTTAGATTTCGGTCTTTGTTGATTAGGCACAACACGGGGTACCATACCACCCGTCCCGGAACTTCCTCCAATATTAGCAGTTGAAGACGAACCGCCCACCCGACGACTTTGTTTCTCAAAAGCCAACGCCCGTTGGTGCGCTTCAGAAATAGATACCGGGTCAAACATATTTACAGAGTCCATGATTTGGACCCGTAGACCCCCAATATATCGAGCAACGAGTTGTTCCTCTGTCTCCTGGATATCGTTTCGGGCAATCAATTGATAGAACTCAGTTGTGTAATCGTCAACTGATTTGGCACCCTGCTTCAGATTTTGCAACCGTTGGTACATCAACCTTTGAAAGTTATGGGGTAGGAAGTTGGATCGTAAACACTTCTTCATCTTCCTCCAAGGCACGACCTTTGACTTTCCGAGCCTGTCTCGTGTCAGTTTCAGTTGTTGCCACCATGCAGATGCCCTACCACGTAGCCTGGTAGCAATCAATGACACTCTTTTGTTTTCAGGGATTTCTTTGAACTCAAAAACTTCCTCAACAGTAGCCAACCAGTCGATGAACCCCTCCGGATTCAAACTGACCCCATCGAATTCTGGGATATCAATTCTCATTCCGGCCTCCCAACGCCTATTGTCACCTCTATGATCACGCCTTGGCCGCCTTTCTAGATCGTCTTCAGAATATGAACCGTCACTGCCGCCGAACGGGTTCCCAAATTCACCATCTTCCACTTGAGAATGTGTTCGAGACCTTTGCCCTCCTCGATTCATCAGTTCGACCATCCTATCAGTCAGTTGGTCAACCATTTGATCCATCCTCTCCTCCATTCGTGCCATAATACGTTCTTCTAGTTCTTGCTCATGAACATTAGCGGGCGTCCTGTTTCTCCTCGGAAGCATTTTGAACCAGGAATTTGGCTCTGATACCAACTGATGCAGCGCAAAAAAACAACACAAAGATAACCAAGAATGAACCTGTTGATTCTAAAAGAATAGCCAGGACAATCTCTTCAAAACCACGTTGATTCTACGAATACCGTGGGATTGGCTTCAAAATCTGGGTTAACACACAGAATTTGGGAGAAAATCGAAAGTTCATAAAATTGATGATCGACCATCCAAATTACATCAAAAACAGTTAAATAAGAAGCAGAAATTAAAATGAAACCCTAAAAGTCCATGGGCCAAATACAAACCCAAAAACAAAACCCAAAAATTAAGGAAAAATAACAAAATTGTTCATAACTCCATTTAGAAAGCGATTTCTGGACTTAAAAATGGGTAAGTCCTCTTCGGGAACTTATCTAGACGTGCTCCTTGCTCCAAGCTTCGATTTGACTGGTCGTAGGCCCGAAACGGAGATTCGTAGCCAAAGTTATGGCCATTTCCGTGAAGCCCCTTTAGTCACACGATCGTGGGCCTCTAGGAACGCAAGGGCCCGATCCTCCACACTAGGGCCCGCATCACCCCCCCCCTCGCAGTGTCATGACACTCTCTCGCTGACTAGTGAATATCACGGCTCCCCGCGGTATCACGATACCCTTTCTCTGACTCACGTATGCTACGGCTCTCCGCAGTCACACGGTACTCTTTCTCTGGCTCACGTATGCTGAGGCTCTCTGTAGTCACACGATACTCTTTTACTTACTGAATCGACATGGGCTCACTCCATGGTCTTTCCCCGATAATCCTATGTGACTACTCCCACTAGGATCCACTCGCTCTCTTATCACCTCAAAATCTCATCATCAAGTCATCACTACACTGAGTTCACTAACTCATGCCCACAACCCAACATAGATAAGTGCACACACCCACTCATTTTATGCACCACCACTCCTGATGTAAGTTGTCATAGGCAGGGCACTTTTCTCAGCACGGATACACCCTCAGACAGTCCCACTCCGCCGACAATTCACTGTTGGGTTCCCACTAGAACAATAAATCACTCGGGTACCTCGATACACCATCACAGCATCTCACGATGTCTTGCCTCAACCACAGATCCGCTGCCCATGGCATCATACTCGGATACCACAATGTATCCGTCAAGAATCTCACAATATCTCGACTCTACCACCGATATTCCTCTCGCACAACTCGTAACTTTGGATTATTCCAACTCTCAATTGAAACACGAAGGCATCGTCAATGACCCATAACACATTGGTGACAATCCGAAACTTCCTCCTCTATTTCTCAAAACCCATGCAAGAACACACATACTAACCCTAAAGTTGGCTGCCCAATCACGACCCATACATTGAACCAGAAATTCTCAACTGCCGAAACTATCCTTACGAACCAACCACCTCGAATTTACCATTACAACCTTGAAGAATCCCTAACCACCACAAGGTTTCTGAACAACAGCCACCTTCCGTGGAGACACTCATCCCTTCTTGAACACGTACAACATGCATTATCTCGCTTTGCACCTCGCCTCGACCACCAATAACCCTGGTGTCATGTATCCGTACCGCATGTCACTATATCCAGCCCTCTAACTGCTCTTGAACAACCATCACCAATTGGCATACCAACAGTCTATTCCACAGACTGTCTCATCGGGTACATCATACTTAACTCTTGGAATGTACCACGCAGTCACCTCAATGATCTTCCCGATGGAAACCAAGCAACTCCAAATATACCGTAGCTCAGAAAAAAATCTCAGAATCCTCTCGACGTGACTGTATCTAGTCCTCTCGAGGCCTCAGACCGACACACCGCCAGATACCCCAACTGTTCCGAAATAATCCTGACTCTCAGTCTGGAAATAATGCACTATTACCCACCTCGTCTCTGACTCCTCGACCAGCCTCCCAATACGGGAATCCTCATCAAAGCACGAGACCTCACTCCCACGGCCGATACACAGCATAACGACTAGGTCCACTACCCCAACATACTCCTCTTGATCAATTGGAACCGCTGCTAAAAACATACTTGACTCGACTAAGGCATCTCTTTGTCCTCATCTTAGTCTCCACTAATAGTTCTCTCATGGCCTAAGGACTACCTCGTAGCAAACATACTGCCCAAATACTCTGGTGAAAGGTTGCAACCCTATGCTACCCCACGGGGTTTACCTCCAACTCTGAAACCGGAAAGTCTTACCACCTTCGCTCCTCCCAGAAATGGGACGGCGCAACTCTTGTCACAGAAGGTGATGTCTCATCTATCGGTCGATTGCTCAACTCAGACCGCGATCCTGCAATAATCATCACCTCTACTGATCCCTGAGTTTTGCGACTCCAACTGGCATCTCACCAGATAAGTCTCCTAGAACCAACTCGATTTCCCTCTCAAGGTATGTTCTATTGAAACTCGTTCGACATGGCCCTCTGGCCCCACGCTCTATCATATATGCTCTCATTCTGATCAATCACATCGGGATATCTGGTAAAACCAAAAGCACTAACCGCGACACATCATGGTACTTGAACCATGTGATCAACTCTCAATCTGCTACGAATCATGATAACCGAACCATGTTATCTCCTCTCAATCTGCTACGAATCATGGTACTCGCACCATGTTATCTCTCTTTTTAATCTGCTATGAATCATGGTACTCGAACCATGTTATCTCTCTTCTCAATCTGCTACAAATCATGGTACTCGAACCATGTTATCTCTCTTCTCAATCTGCTACGAATCATGGTACTCGAACCATGTTATCTCTCTTCTCAATCTGCTACGAATCATGGTACTCGAACCATGTTATCTCTCTTCTCAATCTGCTACTTAGAACCTCTGGAATTCTCCCTGTTTTGAGTATGGATCCTCTGCTTTCAGTAGTACGGGCCCATACTACCAGCCACATCTACCCATACTTTCCACACGGATCGTCCCAGATTTCCTAACTAGCTGCTCAACCTTCCCGATCACCAATCCCGTTATACCTGGTCGCTCTCTAGCGAAAACTCCCCTCTTATCAGCATACTCATCTGACTAAAGTCACTCCCTAGGCCATTCCTAGGTTCTCACACTCCTCTGCCATCAGCTGCTGAGGAACTCCTCATGATGCCAACCATCTACCTCCTAAATACCGTCATATCCACTTAGTAGCTGACTCCCATCATCAAGAGTTCCACAAAGCACGAAGCAAGCAGCATTCGGGCATCAAATAACCTCCACTGAAACATAAGGCCACTCTGGCATATAAGTCCTCTTGCTCTATTCACAACTCAAAAGACATTGCCGACTCAGGCAATCCTACCTCTCGAGGTATCTAACTACTATTCTCAGTAGAATCCTTAAATGCTCATCTAGGTATCTCTCCTAGATTATCTCTCGAATCAGAACTCTCTCTATAGGCAATTCTTGTTAGATACTCTTACTCGGCACATACTCAAAAGCACATCACAGATAGCAGCAACTCCTAGGCTAAGGCATCACAAATCAGGCAACTCTAGTCCTAAAATATGAAATACCTAGCCTATCTCTAGCATGCATAATATCTCATAAAATATCTCATAAATATCTCATAGCACAAGAGTAATGGTATTTTGGGAAATCACCGTTCGGGCTCTGGCTGATTGTACACACTGCTCCAACTCGTTTTCTCTTAAACTCTTTCTTATTTTAGACAAATTTATCTCTTTTGAAAATCTTTCTCAAATCCTCAGTTTGAGTCCAGACATACCCGAAAGTGTATCCGAATCCCTCAAACCAAGGCTATGATACCAACTTGTTACACCGTAAATTTTCACATAAATTTTTCATTAAAAAAAACAGAATAAAACACATGTCTCATTTTCTCAAAAATCACAAGTATCAATTTATCAACGTATTTCAAAAGTTGTTTATCACAAATCCAGGATCCTTCAATAATATATCTCTACTCAGATGTGTGTACAATCGAGTCAATGCCTTCCCGCGATCCTGATAAGAACCTGAAACACATAACACATAACACGGTAAGCACGAAGCTTAGTGAGTTCCCCAATATACCACATACAACATATTAGCCACTCGAGGCTATAGCTCTGTAAGACCTTCCGGTCGATGTGTCTCAGTGGGACCCTCCAGTCCCACAACTCTGATGGACCCTCCGGTCCTAACTCTGTGGACCTTCCGGTCCTAACTCTGTTGACCTTCCGGTCCTAACTCTATAAAGCTCCGCATAGCATAAATCACAAAGACATAATGCACAGCGTAAAACATACATCAGAATAATATAATACTCAATGTAAGCACATAAGACCTTCCGGTCACACATAAGTACCACTCTAGGTAAAGTATAGTGAGAAGACTCACCTTGCGAGTAGCAATCAATCATCCTTGAATTCGAATCTCGAACTAGCCACTGCCTAACACATAGGGTAAATATCTCTAATTAATACTCGATTCTCGATGCTCAATAACCAAATGTTATTCTTCTCTCTCTAACTCTTCAATTGGGTAAAAGACCATTTTACCCCTCCATGGTCTCCATTACTCATGTTGACCAAACCCTAAAGTCAACAGAAGTCAAACTCAAGTCAACAGTCCATGTTTGACCCGACTGGCCGAGTGCACTAAGGCGACTCGTCGAGTCCACTCGTTCCTCATAAGTCTCGTGAAGGTCTAGCTCGTCGAGTTAACCCCTAACTCACCGAGCTATTGCACGGTCCAGCTCATCGGGACAAACCCTAACCGACTCGTCGAGTCAGTTCATGGACTCGGCGAGTTCCTTCGATCTGATTTCCCATTCAGACGTCCAAAGTCAGATCTATCAATCCAAACCCTAGATCTAGCCCTTTAAGACACAAAAGTCACATAAAGTCTCGACCTTTACGTTCATGCATGGCATAAATGCCTCAAAAATGCCAATACAAAGCCCTTCAAGGGTTTGGTGCTCAAGGTCTAGTCTCTAACTCAATAAAGCTTGGTTCTTTGGTCTCTCAAGTCCTTCTACAGTCCAGATCTGAGGTTTCAACCTCAAGATATGTCCAAATAACTCATTTCCACGAATGGATGGGAGAAAACCCTCAAAATCTCCCTAAACTAAGATCTCACAAAGGAAAGTTCAAGATAGGAGCTTTTTACCTTTACACTGAAGCTAACCATTGAAGAACTTTGGATCTACAACCCCTCCTTGATTGAACACACCAAGCTCTCCAAATCTCCTTCAAAGGGATGCACAAACCACTCCAATTAGCTCCTCATCCATTCTCTAGCTCTAATGGTGATTAGGGTTTGTTCACAGGGGTGTAAGGTAACTGGTGAGGCGTAAATGGGGCTATAAGTTCCCTTATATAGGCCCCAACCCCAGGAAATTAGGGTTTCTCTGCCCAGCACCTACTCGGCGAGTCGGCTCTCTGACTCGTCGAGTCCATTCATTAATCCCACGTGGACACTCGACTCTACTCGACGAGTTGGACTCACAACTCGCCGAGTCGCTCCATAAGTCTCAAGATTAATCACACAAGAATATACCTGAAATTCCAGATGTTACATTTGGACCGATTAATTGCACAATATAGCGCTCCATAAACGATTAATCGCTCCATAAGTCTCCATAAGTCGCTCCATAAACGATATTGAATTGCTTGACAACTTTGATCCCAAAAAGTTTTAAATTTAGTTATTATTTTTGTTTTTGTTAAATTTGTTTATATTATTTCTCTATGCACAAATTAAGGGGGGGGGGGGGATTTAAAAAATTAAACAAAAATCATAAAATTTTAAAAAAAATCCAAAAATATGTTTATTTATGTTTTTATTCCTTTTTTGGAAAAATCAAAAAAATCCAAAAACATTGTTTTGAGCGTATTTTATTTTTATTTTTATTTCTTAGTTATTTCTATTGTGTGCTAAGTTTATTTTTACTTTTATTTTTTTTATCTCAAAGTTTCGTTTATCTTAAAAAGTGAATTCAAAAAGAAGAAGAGACTCAAGGAGACTGTATCGGAATTTTCTGAGCAAGGAGAAGAAACTTGGAAAGGAGTTGATGGTCATTTCACTTCACTCTATTTTCACAAGGAATTGAAGGATTGAAACTGTACAAATTGTCAGTTAGGCCATATCTTTCTAAGAACTGTCGTATTTAAGGAATTAAAAGTCTGAAATTATACAAATGTCATGGCACCAGGGCGATGCACCTCGCAAGGCACATTTATCGCTTAACATCTCGCCAAGGGCCAAGTTAACTTGTTTAACTTGAAAAACTGTATTGAGATCTTTGATCTAGGATATACAGGGGCTAACATCAAAACTAGCCATGAGTAGTTCTCTGATACTCAACAAATCGCAGTGCGTTCCTCCGTGTTCACACAGATTATGCGAGTAGTCTCCTTCTGAGCCAAGGCTGGGTCCTTGAACAACTGTAGTGAGAAGGGTTTTTATGACTTTGTGATCCACATGGACTTTTTAATCATGGTTATTTTTAAGTAGCATCTGTGATCAACAAAGAACACTCATCTGTGAAGCTGTACTTGAAGTTATGTGACAGATTGCATTGAAGCCTCATCAATCAATTTGCTGTTATCTGTGAACTTGCTGAAGCGATCCAGAAGAATTGGTCTCTTTGTACTTATTTTCTCTGAAGTATTTCAAAGCTAAAAGTGCTGATTTTCAAGAACCTTTACAAGAAGTATCTACACCCAATATGCGTTCCAATTCAAATTCTTAAAAGGAAGTTCGACTGTTCAAGATGAAGTCATTCATGTAGAAATTCATATGTTCATCTTGAATTTGTGAAGAAATCGAAGATAAAAGCTGAAGTCAAGAACGAATAGAAGATTGAAAAGAAAAGAAAGTTATAAACCAAGGGGGAGATTGTTAGGTCATAAATTGTGGTTTATACTTTGCTTTTCATAGGCTATTAGAGTTCTCGGTCTAGGACCGAAAACACCATGTTTTGGTGGTGTTTGGACCGAAATCACATGTGATTTCAGTTAGGCTTAATGTTGTCTTGTTTGGGTTTTGGGCTGGGCCTTTGTTATTAGGTCTAGGTATATATAGTGTTATATTAGCCTTGTAAAGAGAGAGAGAGAGAGAGAGAGATGTTTTTGGGTGTTGCGATAAGCCAAGAACGTGATTTACAGAGAAACAGAGAGAAAACCAAGTGTAATCTGAATCTTATGTACCAGACTATCATTGAATATAGTGTGCATTGAAGATTCATCTTTTGTTCTTTGTTCTATATCACGTTTTGCATTAATCACTAGATTGGGATTCCGCACCAATTTTGGTGAATCCAATTCATACGTTGCGATTTGGGGTTTTTTACAGTTTAGGATATAAGCAACTCTCTCAATTGCATAACCCCAAAAAGTAATTGGTAAAGAAGCACGACTCATCATAGATCGTACCATATCTAATAAGGTCTGATTTCTCCTTTCAGGAAACACCATTCAGTTGAAGTGTTATTGGAGGAGCTAAATGTGAGACTATTCCATAATTCTTAATATGATCGTAGAACTCTACAGTAAGGTATTCCCCTCCCCTATCGGATTGGTCAACTTTTATCATCCTATCCAATCGATTCTCTACTTCATTCTGAAACTCTTTGAACTTTTTCGAAGGTTTATAAATTATGTTTAATCAGATAAACATAATGGCATCTACTGAAACCTTCAGTAAAAGTAACGTAGTAGTGTTTGCCATCCCTTGTGGAGGATCTAAAGGGTCCACACACATCTGTATGAATTAGATCCGACAAATTTTCACCTCTTTCATAAGTTCATGTGAATGGTTATTTTGTCATCTTTCCTAGCAAACAAGATTCGCATACATCATCCGATTTAAGGTCGAATGATTCCATTATTCCTTCCGACTGTAGCTTGGCGATGCATTTCTTGTTGATATGGCCTAAGCGACAATGCCATAAGCATGATTTATCTATACTATTAGAAGAATCAATATTTAAGTCAACATTGTCATTATTAGAAACACAATTAACACTTTCAAATATCCCATTGCAAGGGGAAGCTTTAAAATAAAAACAACCATATTTATAAACTAGAATTTTCCCCTTTTCATTATCAAGCTTGAAAAACCTATTTTATACAATGCATGGAAAGAAATAATGTTTCTAGACATATCAACCAAAAATAACAATTAACTAAATTAATCATAACTCCACTAGCTATCTTCATTTCGAACTCTCCAACGATCGTGACAGGCAACCTCCGTATGTTTCCCATGATCAGACTAATCTCCCCAAGCTTAAGCTTTGTTATTCCCTTTAGTCCCTGCAATACCGAGCATATGTGAGCACCATATCCAGTATCAAGAACCCATGAATTAGAAGTAGTAGTAGTTTCGATTATAAAAGTACTTGGGCTAGATCCGGTCGCTTGAACCTTGTCATCCTTGAGATCTTTCAAGTACTTAGGGCAGCTTCATTTCCAATGCCCCTTCATGCCATTGTAAAAGCACAACGCCTCTTTTGGATCACAAATAGGTGGATATGTCATATCTCCGTTAGCCTTATTCCCACTTTGGGAATACGAAGCTACTGCTTTCCCTTTCCACTTGGGATTAGAACGTTTTATTTTGTGTCCATCAACGCTTTTGATCGTAAGGACTTGATTGTTAGGCACATCATGAGCTTTCTTTATGTCGGCTTCAGCTATCTGTAGGAGATTGTAGAGTTCCATGACTATCTTATCCACTCTATTCAAATGATAACTCAGGATAAAGTTATCATATGAACTTGGAAGGGAACCAAGCACAAGATCAACTGCTAGATTCTCGTCAAAGACCATATCGAGGTTCTTAAGTTTTCATGACGTTTGGGCTTTGACGACTTCGAATCGTTCTTGTCTCGTTGTTTTTTGAAACATTTTCTCCAATTGCAAGTTCATCTCATAGGCCCAAGTGTTCTCGAATGTCTTTTGGAGATTCGAGGACATGGTAGCTATCATGCTACAAGATACCTGATTTGATTCATGGACATGTTTTGCATGGAGGGATTTTTCTTTATCAGTTGAGTGCTCATTGATTTTGTGAATCAAATCATCGAGCATGTACTCACGATTTCCGTACTTCAAAATGATCCTCCAGTTCCTCATCCGTTCCAGGTAGTTATCCCGCTAGTGAGTTTCTCTCTTTGGAGAACATAAATGAGTGAGAAGTTGGAATTGGTGGGAGGAGCAGGAGGAAGTGGAATTCCTGACATCTATTAAAAGGGAGAAAGTTTAGTTAGTTGAATCAATCCTTAAACAATTACCAAATTTATTTTAAGGCTAAGATCCATATTTTAATTTGTCTTATGAAAAGGGATATTGTAACTGATGTATTTTTTTGCAATAATAATTTTAAATTTATAATCCTTTCAAATCAACACCATCTAAAACACAATAGGTAGTGTACCTAGTCGCACAATAGTATAGTAAAGGTAAGAAAGGGTTTCGAACACAAGGAGAACGGGTATGATTTTGACTAAAAACTATTGCTACTAATTAAACTAGAAAAAATAACTATAAATTGGGTTTTTTTATCTGATTTTGCAAGTTCATAAATATTTAAATCATCAACTAACAATTAAACTAAAATTACTTTGACTAAAGCAAACAAAACATAAACGAATCTAAACAAATATTAAAGAGAACTTTCGTTTAGCTTCGAATCACCTATGGCGGATTTCTATGCAATGGATTATTTATTTGGTTGCCGAATTCTAATGTTGCTAGTTACCTTGATATGATTTCCTAGATTTACCAATTTATGATCTACTATTACAGTGGTCATGCAACAAGTGAACACCAAATTGACTTTAATGATATTTGGACTGTGAATGACAAGATCTAGTGATTTTCTTATCTATTATGAAGACAATAGATCAAGAACATAATATGATTACAATAAAGAGACTTATGGCCTTGAATGATGATGATGATATGGTTGTTGATGGCACTCCACCAAATTATCCAGAAAATAACCCTCCTCCACCTCCATCTCCATCAACAAATCTTCCTCCACCATCTAATTCTCCTCCTAAAACTCCACCATCACCTCCTACCTTTCCTCCCCAATATGAAGCTGTCAAAAAGGGGGAGAATAATAAAAGGGGTCCTCAGCCAATGCAAATGCAAGTGATGGTTGTACAAACTCCATCTCAGCCTGAGATGATTGGAAGGGTTGAAGCTGAAGATGATCCTCAAAAAGCAGATTTTTTGCTGCTATTCTGGATGCTGAAGCTACAACAGATCAGCCCATTCCAGACACTGGTGACCAATCAGAAACCGATAACTATGAAGGGTTTCTTGATCTTGGTTTCATGCAACAAGCTGTTGTTCCTACTGTTCCCTTAAATGTTGTCTATCCTGGTTCTTGTTTTGAGGGGGAGATTTCTCAAGAGGTTCCTCAAGAAAATGATAGTGATATTGATTCTGACAATGATTAGCTCAATCCTCGAAAGTGGAAGGCTTCCTTCTCAGGGGGAGCTTATGATGCTGAAGCTGGAAGCTCTTTTGCTACTGCTAGTGATCTTTCAGCATCTCCTCCAAAAAAGAAAAGCAAACTCATCTTTGATCTAAATTAATTAGCGAAAACATGGAGTTTACCCATTGAGGAAGTTAGAGAAATAATGGAAGAATATAATGTTGTTGTTCGTCAAAAGAAAGAAGAAAGAAAAGTAGAATGTCTGTCTACCAAACTTGTCAAGCTCTTGCCTCCGCTAATGAGAATGCAAATATTCAAAGCACTGAATCTTGTGCCATCAGTTGGTCCATCATCAGCTGGTCAATCAAGACCATCCTCCTCAGGCAGAACTGGTGCTCCCATACAATCCAAAAATACCAATTTTCTTCTTCCTTATAAAACTCGGTATATCAACAATGAATTACCAATGGGCGTCGAACCAGTCCAATATATGTTCATTCCAGAACAAGAGCGTGGGATATTTTATCTCGACAGTCAGAATCATATGTGCTTTCAATGTACTTATGACCTTCCTTCTGCTCCCACTGAACATTTGTTTCATCTTTTCTTGCAAGGACTAGGTCACTATGAACTGGAAAGAGGATATCATGTGCTGATATCACTGAGCTTAGTAGAAGACCGGATGAACTTAAGCTTGATCAATTCATATGGGTCAAGCCTGAAATCTTAAAAGAAGCTGAAAAGTTCTACAATGGCTCTTCCGATGAATCTGAAGAAGAAGTTTAGTTTTGACATCATCAGATATGGGGAGATTGTAAGGTCACACCTTATGATCTGATGATTTAAACACTCTTAACACCATCTGTCAGCGTCAGCATCAAGTATATCAACAGCGCCAGCGTATCAAGCTTATCAGAGTCAGCGTATAGCGTAGTTATTCTATGTAATCTTTTGTATATTAGGTAATGATATAGATAATTATAGAATAGATCCGGTATCCTTGTAATAAGATCGGTTCTTAGTATAGATTAGATACAATCCCTTTAATCATGGGATTGATATGTATAGATTAGTATATATACAACATTAGGGAAAACCCTAATGTTGTGAACACTGCTTGGTGTTGTAATTGTCTTT